>NC_051321.1:16358553-16661583 GCF_015220235.1 Choloepus didactylus
TATGGCAAAAATGGAGTTAGGGGCAAAATGCTCAAAACCTTTGCAAGTGACGTAAAAACAGTAGCACAGTTTTACATATGTTAAACGGTTAAGAAATATATAAATACTATGATAAATATAACAGTTAACCTTTAAAAAGACCTGAAATGCACTTGTGGAAGTGGGTGTTGACAGAGCTGTAGCCTGTGGGTTGCTGTGTAGTGGTGGAATGAGGGTTATCTGAAATTGGACAGAATGAGGTAATGGGTTGGTGTGGCTCATACATTCTGGTGAGTTAGCGTGTAGATAAATATTAGAGGAGTGTTCATTTTGTGTATTCCTATGAGACATGGTTCAGCTGGGTGTAGTTTTCTGCATTCACCCAGTATTTCTCCAGATGGAGTTGTGTGTAAGCAAGTGAGAAATTCTGGTTATGCTCAAATCGTTCTTTGATATATCAATTGCTTTGGAACAAATTCACTTTTACACAACAAGCATTATAGCAGAACTGAAAATTCTTCCACACTTGGTACTGTCAATTTTTGGCCAACCAAGTAGGTGTAAAATGCTATCACATTGTGATCTTGACTTGCATTTCTATGATTCTAGTGATATTGACATTGTGGTTATATGGCCAAGTATGTTTCTTCTTCAGTGCCAGTTATTTGTCTTTTCTGTAGATTTTTTCTGTATTTATGGTATTAATCTATTGTAATTAAATATGTTGCAAAAATCTCTCACTCTTCATTTTCTTTAAGCCGCCTTAAAAATTTAATGTGGTAACATATATATAATACAAAATACCCAATTTTTACCATTTTAAGTGTACAATTCAGTGATATTAATTATATTCACGATGTTTTACTGCCATCCCTACCATTTATTACTAAAACGTTTTCATACCCCAAATAGAAACTCTGTACCCTTGAAGCGATAATTCCCCATTCCCCCTGGTCCCTAGTAACCTCTAATCAACTTTCTGTCTCTATGAATTTGCTTATTCTGGATATTTAATATAAGTAGAGTGATGCAGTTTTTGTCCTTTTGTGTCTGGTTTGCTTTATATGGCATAATGTTTGAAAAGTTCATGTTATAGCATGATCAGAACCTCATATCTTTTTATGCTTGAATAATATTGTATTATATGTATGTACAACATTTTTAAAATCCATTCACCTGTTGATGGGCACTTGAGTTGTTTCCACCTTTTGGATATTGTGAATAATATTGCTATGAAACACTGGTGTACAAGCATCTATCTGAGTGCTTGTTTTCAATTCTTTTGGGTATATACCTAGAAATGGGATTGCTAGGTCGTATGGTAATTCTACACTTAACTTTCTGAAGAACTGCCAAACTATTTTCCATAGTGGCTGCACTATTTTACATTCCTACAAGCAAAACTTGAGAATTCCAGTTTCTCCACATCCTCACCAACCACTTGATACTTGCCCTTTTCTTCTTCTTCTTCTTCATAATTAGCCCTCCCAGTGGGTGTGAAGTGGCATCCCACCTCCAGAACGCTACAGACTTCAGAGGAAGCATGGCCGTGCCAGCACCTTGGCTTGATTTGGACTTTTAGCCTCCAGAGCTGTGAGACAATAAATTTCTGTTGTTTTAAGCCACCCAGTTTGTGGTACTTTGTTATGCAGCCCTAGCAAACTAAAGCACCTACCATTTCAAGGCAGTCACTGATCTGCTTTCTGTCACTATGGATTATTGGCATTTTCCAGACTTTTATATAAGTGGCATCATAAGTATGTACACTTTTTGGTCTGATTTCTTTTACTTGGCAAAGTTATTTTGAGATTCATACATGTTGTTGCATGTCTAAGTAGTTTATTCTGGATATACCACAATGTGTTCATCTATTCCCCTGTTGACGGACATATGGGTTGTTTCCAGTATTTAGCTGTTACAGATAAATCTGCAATGGACATTTGTGTACAAGTCTTTGATGGATGTATACTTTCATTGCTCTTGGGTAAATGCCTAGGAGTAGAATGGCTAGATTAAATGGCAGATGTATGCTTAACTTTTTAAGAAATTGATAAACTGTTTTCCTACATGGTTATACCATTTTACATTCCCATTGGCAGTGTATGAGAATTCCAGGTGCTCTATATTCTCTCCAGCACTAGGTATGGTCATTCTTTTTAATTTTTAGCCATTCTAGTAGGTGTGTAGTGATATCTCATTTTGTTTTAAGTTATGTTTTCTTAATGATAATGATGTTGAGCATCTTTCATGTGCTTGTTTATTTGTATATATTCTTCAGTGAACTATTTGTTCAAAACTTTTGCCCATTTTTTAAAAAATGGGTTTTTCTCTTATTGAGTTTTAAGAGTGCTTTATATATTCTAGATACAAGTCCTTTGTTGGATATGTTTTGTAAATATTTTTTCTCAGTCTATAGCTTGCCTTTCATTTTTACAGCAGTCTTTTGAAAAGCAAAACTTTAAAATTTTGTCAAAGCCCAATTTACCCACTTATTTTTAATAGTTCGTGCTTTTTCCTGTCTTATCTAAGGAACCTTTTCCAAACCCAAGATCACTAAGATTTTTTTTCCTGCTTTCCTCTAGAAATCTTACAGTTTTCCCTCTGACATTTAGGTATATGATCCATATGGAATTAGTTTTAGAATATGGTATGAGGTAAGGGTCAAAGTTCATTTTGTTACAAATGATTATTCAGTTTTTCCAGCACTATTTGTTGAAAAGATCATCGTTTCTCCATTGAATTGCCTTGGATTTCTTTGTCAAAATTTAATAGACCACTGTGTGTTTGTCTGTTTATAGATCTATCTTTTGTTCCATTTATCTATTAATGTATTTTTGCCATTAACACACTATTTTGATTCTTGTAGCTTTATAAAAAGTCTTGGAATCAGATGGTGTAAGTGCTCTAACTTTGCTTCTATTTTTTTTTAAATTGTTTTAAATAGGTTTAATTGTGATTATGTTGAATCTATAGATCATTTTGAGTTATCTTAACAAATATTGAGTCTTCCAATCCATGCACACAGTGTAATAAATAAAAGGTATAAAGATTAGAAAGGAAGAAATAAGGCATTTTTTTATTGGTAATGTGATTGTGCTTGTAGAAAATTCAAAAGGATGGATGGAAACTATTGGAATTAATTAGTGAGTTTGGCAAGTTCACCAACTACAAGAACAACATATTAAAAAATCAATTATGTTTCTATATACCAGCAGCAAACAACTAGAAAATTAAATGTAAAAATAATACTATTAGCAACGGCATAAAAAATAAAATACTTAGGAATAAATCTAATGAAAGTAGTTTCTAACAGAAAACTATAAAGCCATACTGAAAGAAATTAAAGAAGGCTTAAATAAACTGAAGGATATACTATATTCATAAATTAGAAGATTCAATATTGTAGAGATGTCAGTTCTCTCTAAATTGATTTATAGACTAATGCAATCTTATCCAATTGTTGAAATTGTCAAACTGACTAAAATTTACATAAAAATGCAAATAACTTAGAATAGCATGGTGGCCCAGGGCTTTAGCCAAGGACAAATGTCAAGCAAGTAAATAATCTCCCTGGAGGGGGAAGCATGTAACCATGGGTGTAAAAAATGACATTGATTGAATCTTAGTGTTTAATACTAATCTTATTTAGCCCCTATGCCAGCTAAGTCCCCAAACCCAGAGCTAACAGCCTCTTCAAGAACATCAATCAATTGCATCCCTATTAAGTATGAACACGGTATGGTGGTACTGCCTAGAAGATCGGGAAAGTGATTAAAGTAGATGAAAGGGTGGCAACAGACAAGATAGAATTTAACAAAGGATTATGAATACTGAATCTCTGTATCATTTTCTTTTTCTTAGTTGCTAGGGTATTAGAATAGCTATAGAAGGAAAGAACTGAAATGGTAGAACTGTAACCCATAATATTCTTTGAAATTTGCTATATAGCTACTTGTTAAATTGTAATTTGAAAGTTATCACCTTTTGTATATATGTTATATTTCACAATAAGGAAATAACTGAAACTATGGTACTGTAACCCATAACATTCTTGAAAATTTCCTATATAACTACTTGTTAAATCATGCTTTGAAAGTTATCACCTTTCTGCATATATGTTATATTTCACAATAAGGGAAAAACTGAAACTGTGGAACTGTAACTATAACATTCTTTGAAATTTGCTAACTGCTTGTTAAGTTGCACTTGGAAAGTTATCACTTCTATGTAAATATGTTATATTCCACAATAAAAAAATAAAAAAAAATACTAATCTTAGTAAACCACAAGTCCCTTTTAATGATTATACTAGAGACCCAATGCCCTCATACTATACAGAATGTCTTTGTTCTAAAATCATATATTATTCCTTGTACTTCCCCCTCCCAGTGCAGAATGCTAAACATCAGGATCTGGAGAACTTCTCCTGTTTATAAGTCCAAGTAAATCTATGTCTACTTCTGTGCCTGGCATGTTTTTTGGTCTCACAGCTGGGCTCCAACAAATAGCCAAGCCAATATTAAAGTTAGAGGATGGTTTTAGTTAACTGGATGCTAAAGCAAATACCATACAATGAGTTGGCCTAAACATAGGAATTTATTGGCTCATGGTTTCAGAGGCTAGAAGACTTGTTTCCTCCCAGGGTTGGTATCTTTTGACTGGTCAGCAATCTTTGGGTTTCCTTAACTTTTCTGTCTCATGGTAATACACATGACAGCATCTTCTCCTTTCTCTTTTGGTCCCATTGACTTCCAGCTTCTGGCTCCTCCCTGTGGCTTCCTTCTATGTCTTAATTTCATTCTGTTTACAAAGGACTCCAGTAATCTGGATTATAGCCCAACCTGATTAAGGTGGGCCACACCTTAAATTAAATAACCTCATGAAAAGGTCCTATTTACAGTGGGATCACACCTACAGTGTGCTGGTTTTAATCTGTTATGTATCCCATAAAAGACTATGCTCCTTTAATCCACTCTCGTGGGGGCAGACCTATTGTGGGTGGGCTCTTTCAATAAGATTGTTTCCTTGGAGATGTGACCCTGCCCATTCAAAGTGGTTCTTAATCCTTTACTGAAGTCCTTTAGGAGAGCTCATGGAGAGAGAGATCTCAGAGAAGCTGAGAGAGACATTTTGGAGAGAAGCTAAAGTATGTAATCCAAAGTTTTCCCCTGGGAGAAGCAAGGAGGACCCATAGGAACCGAGAGAAGCTAAGAAAGACAGACAGAAATGCCCCAAGAGAATGAAGCAGAGAGCAGAGAGAAGCTAAGAGAGACAGAAACTGAGAGACATTTTGGAGAAAGCCATTTTGGAGACAGAATCCCGGAGTAGAAGGATCAGTAGATATTGCCATTTGGCTTCCCACGTGAGAGAAGAGCCCCAGATGCCATTGGCCTCTCTTCAGAGAAGGTATTGTCCTGCGATGTGCTGCTGAAATTGGGACATTTTCATGGCCTTAGAACTGTAAATTTGTGAACTAATAAACTCCCATGGTAAAGGCCAATACATTTCTGGTATTTTGCATTCCAGCAGCTTTAGTAAACCAGAACACACAGGAATGGATTAAGATTAAGAACATGTTTCTTGGGGCTACGTAATTACAAATTACCTCAAGGGTTTACACTGCCAGTGATCAAGATTTGTGATAAAGCTATAGTAATTAAAAGAGTGTGGTGCTGGTGCAAGGTAAAATAAATAGACCAAACAGAGAATCAAGAAACAGACCTGCACATATATTGTCACTTAATTTATAATAAAAATGCCACTATAGTGCAATGAAGGAATTTGTGGACTTTTCAATAAATGGTGTTGGGTCCATTGAATGTCCTTAAGAGGAAAAAGTGAATCTTGATTGCTACCCTCTACAATATGCAAAAATCAATTCCAGATGTATCATATACCCGAATATAAAAAGCAAAACAACAAATTCATTGAAGAAAATGTAGAAAAATAACTTCATAACCTTGAGATAGACAAAGATTACTTAAATATGAAATAGAAAGCACTAGTCAGGAGAAAAGATAAACTGGACTTTTTTAAAATTAATAACTTTGCAGTACATACATATAACAAAGGACTCCAATCCAGAATATATAAAGCACTCTTACAAGCAATATGAGAAAGATAGAGAACCCAATTTAAAAAACAAGTAAAACAGGCATTTCCTGAAAGAGAAGTCCAAATGATCCATAAACATATAAAAAGGTGCTCAACATTTTCAGTCATCAGAGAAATGAAATTAAAATTCCATTGAGGAAAACCTATCAGAATAGATAAAATACCAACATGGGTATGTCAAGTGTTGACAGTATGGGAAGCAAATACAGTTCTTATAAATTGCTGATGATGTGTGAATTGGTACTACTTCTTTGAAAAATGCCTGGCTGTAGCCATTAAACCCAAAAGTATGTATCCTATGATCCAGAAATTCCTCTCCATATGTATACATGCAGGCTCACTAAAAGACTGGGTCCTAATTGTAAGTTTATAGAATTGTTTCCCCTCTCCTCACTCCTTGTGACCACATCAGTAGGGCTCCTATATATCAGCAGGGGCTATAGCTGTAAGAACACAAGCATCAGACCCTATTTGAGAAGGAGTCTCTAGGGATATCTACAGACAACAGGGGGAACAAAAACAGGACATGAGAAGAAATTTTAGCCTCTGACACCACAGCTACTGCACACAGTAAACAGCCTAACTCCTAGCCAGATAAACATAAAATGTTATAATAAAAGCTGATTTATCTCAGTTACTATTTTCCTGATAAATCATGTCCAACTTTCAACAAAAAAAATGGCAAGGCATGCAGAACGGGGGAAAAAAAACCCGTAGCAGTCTGAAGAGACAAAGCAAGCATCAGAACCAGACTCAGGTATGACAGAGATTTTGGAATTTTACTGGGAATTTAAAATAACTATGGTTAATATGCTAAGGGCTCTAATGGAAAAAATGGACAACATGCAAGATTGGATGGATAATGCAAGCAAAGAGATGGAAACTATAGGAAAGAATCAATGAGAAATGCTCAAAATAAAAAACACTGCAACAGAAATGAACAATATTCTGATATGCTCACTAGACTGGACACAGGCATGTTAGTCTTCGTAATTGCACATTCCTTTTTAAACTGTAAGGGCTTTTTGCTGGAGGATCTTAAGGTCTAAAATGAAAAAAATAAAATGAGGAGTACAGAGGTATGAGTGTACCAATGGAAGTCCTTATAATTTTTCTTCCACTAAAATAAAGCAGTAAAATCAGCATGTGACACAAAATAAAGATAGCATTGACAAAATTTTATATATCTTAAATTAATGATGCATACTGTGCAATTTCCATTTGTCACTTTTTTCCTCCAGAAACCTGTAAATTAGTTTCACTTTAATGCAGGTAAAGTATATACTCAGAGGCTTCTATATGACCTTAGACAAATTAGCAAGAGGCATTTTTTTTCCTACCTTCTTTCCAAAAATTAAATGTCTTTCAAATTTTATGAATCAGAATGAATTCTGACATTTTCCTTCAAGTCCCAACTTTGAATCAGAGATGCAGAGTAACTCTGGTTGCTTGAAATGATGAAATTTCTTTGTGAATTTCATCTATTTTATACAATGTAACTAAGGAGGCATAGTAATTTGTCACTTTATATGAAATTAGGGTATGCATATACTTATTTCTGCATACCTTTTTTTAGCAACCTTGAGAATTTCTATTCTAGTATATTTTAACTAGTGTTGGCATTCTCAGATGTTGGTTTTGGGAATGGAATAGAGAGATAAGTGAATAGTGAAAGAGGTCTGGGTCATTTCAATGAACTCCTAGGAGACAGAAATAAAGTTGAAGCAAAGAAAACCTGGCCTTGGATCAGCACTCTAGCAGCCAACTCTCAGGACTCAACTCTCTTTCTGTTCTTTCACCCCTACTGCCATTTTCCAAAATTAGACAGTCATTACTTCCTCTGATAACTGGTTCTTCTGCCTCTAATCTTGTCCCATTCAATCCGTTTTCATGCATTAACTAAAGTCATCTTTCTAAAATACAAATCATCTTGTCAATTCCTTGCTTTAAATCCTTCATGCCTTTCTATTGCTCTTAGGAAAAAGTCTAAGTTCTTTAGCATGACTTACACAGGCTAATGTTCTGGCCCCTGTCTAGCTTATCGCTAGCTATGCCCCCTTACCTGATTTGATCTGGTAGTACTATACTTGTTATTGTTGCTTTTGTTACTATTTGCATATGGGCTTTCAATTCTTCCTCTGACCCATCCTTTCCTTTTCTAACTAATTTTTCTTTTTCCTTCAGGTCCTGGTTGAGCTGTTACTAACTCTGGTGTCTTCCCTGATCACTCCCCAAGTTGAGGTTAGGTTCCTTTTTTTTTGTTTTTTTTTTTTGTTTGTTTTTTTTTTTAGCAATAAGAAAAAATGTTAAAAAGAAAAATAACGTGTCATACAATACAATATACTACTAAGGACAGCAAATAACACCACTACCAAGAATCCCATATTACTCCCCTATATCCCTTTCTCATATAAATTTAGCAATGGTTAGGTTCCTTTTTAATGTGCTGCCCTAGAACACTGCATTTCATCCAGTACCATCCATATGACAGGTATTGTGATAATTGCCTCTAATTATCATTTTGCATCCCCCACTAGATTGGAAATTCCATGAGGGCTCAGGCCATGTCTGTCTTGGTCATGGTTCTGTCTTCAATGCCTAGCAGAACACTTGGCATGAAGAAGATGCCAAATATTTATTTGATAAATAATTGAATGAAGGAAGCTGTGATTCATGTGATGGGCTGACCTATCTCAATGATTTCAAATGCCCAAATTATTCTGGGATTTGTCCTGGGATCACTGTAGGATGACGCAGGAGACAGAACTCAGGGCAGGAATGGACAGCTGTGATTCATCACATCTGAATCCTGTGGAGCCTTTGGTGAGGACTAGGCTTGACAAACAGTGACTCTCAGGATGCAGAGTATCTACAAAGAAGTAAGCAGATTTCTAAATATTAAGCTGGAACACTTGGCAAAGGAGATCCTATAACATTTCTACCAAGCAGAGAGAAGGTGGGTAGAAAATAATAGTACTGTTCCATTTCTACTAATTTGAAATGTATAAAATCAATTAATTATGTCTACATTGTTTTACTTTAGAAAATACAAAATGGTGTGTTCTTCACAAGGTCTTAATTTTTTCAACCTCAAATGCCCCATGGGTGTTGAGGAACCAAACCCCATGGTTGGGAGGGAAAACTACTGTATTTCTTAATTCCCCAGATATAGAGCCGGAATGATCCAAGCCATAGCACACACTGTCTGCCTGTCTTCTCTGCAGACATGGGAGGGCAGTGCAAAAGCAGGTTTACTTTCCCTGGGCTTCGTTTATTTCTCCTAAGGTGTTATTATAAAAAAAACTTCTACTCCTGCCGTGGCAACTACTGTATTTCTTGTTTCTAGTCTCTGTTGCCTATTTTTCTAATTATCCCAATAAAAATGGCACAAATTGCTAAAATTGAAATCTTTCTAGTTTCCCCAAATAGTATGAAATAAATTTATACATATTGAAATGGTTCAAAAAAGTAACTAAGATTTGTGACAACATCACCAAAATGCAGTAATTCCTAACTTTTTGGCAGTTGCGGATTCTATGAGAATCTGATGACAGTTATGGATCCTCTGCCCAAAAAGATGCATATGCACATTCACAATTTTGCAGACAATTTCAGGGGGGTTAAGGACCTCTGCTGGAATATGTTTACCAAAAGACACTCCTCAATTCTGATATTTGGGTGCTGGGGGATGAGAAGTATTAGAGGTGCTCACATCTATAAATTTGTTATTAAAAATGAAATAAGTTTCCGAAGAGTATGCCCATAATAGAGTTTGATTACGTGCTTTGACAGCTGCTTTACTAATGTATGACTCTGTGTCGGCCCAAAGTATATTAGGGATTGTGAAACAGGTTCATTTGATATTTGCTGAGAGTGATTTGAGACCATTGGCTTTCTAATAGAAATATGTGGATGTACAATTAGAAAAATGAGTTATCTAAAATTAGCTAAAAGGGGGAAAATGATGTGCTTTAAACTAATGCTTCCAAAATGCTTTTGCTAGGGTCCTGTGTGTCTAAGTCACCTGGGGAGCTTTATTATTATTTTTTAAAAATATAGCCCTGCCCTCTACCCCTCCCCCAACTCCCAAATTCCTATATATTCTGAGACGACTGGAGGGATCCCGGGCTGTGGGCAGCTGGAGTTATTCTGTAGGAGGAACTCGGGGAGCTCAAGAAAGTAAGAATACCTGAGGGGTACGAGTGCTGATGGCTCCCCAAGGGCATGACCTTTGGGTTATCCAGGTGCAAAAGCTACCTCCTAAACTGGAAGAGGCTGAGTGGATCTCCAGGTGCTCACGTAAGGGCAATGGGATTAGGGAACACAAATTGGAGACCAAGAGGAATTACTAAGTTATATTCCAGCCAGCAACCCTCAAAGTCCATGTCAGGCTCCTAGGAAAGGGGGCTAAAATGTAATGTAAGTCCAGTGAAGTTGCAGGACTACTGAGAGGCAGTATCACCCTTATCTTGGAGTTAGTAGGTTCTAGACGTTAAGGTAATGAATGAAATGCAAAAGTAGAACTGCTTTTATCCTCCTCACTGCAAATTTTCTTCTCCCCTCTAAATTTGTATGACATATTGGAAATGTTCTGTAAACAATGTGGTGATTATTAAGTGGCTCAGCTACTTACTAGGTATTTGACCACTGAAAGTTATCTAACTGCTCACCTTCTCATCCATCAAATGGAGACAATAATGTTACATATTTCATCGGGCTGTTGTGAGAATTAAGTGAGATAATGTTGGAAAGGATTTAATACAGTGCCTGCCATCCAGGAAGCAGTCAATAAATGTTCACCACTTTTGTAGTTATTTGGACATCTACTCTTCCCTACTAGGCTGATCATAAACTTCTAAAAGTCAGAAGTTGTCCTGATGCAACCTTGTCTTTACTATAGAACTTATACATGATAGGCTTTTAGAATATTTGTTAAATGTATAAATACAAGAATGAAAGAATGAGTGAATGAGTGAATGAGAGAATTGAAGAACAGTTGTTGTGCATAAACATGGACAGATGTCTCAGGGCTTCTATGTATTCTGGACCCTGTGGCTGGTCTTCCCCTGGTCTTTGCTTAGCTGCTGATGAATTCTCCTCCTCTAGGTATCCCTTAATGCCACTGCTTCAGAAAGACCTTCTATGATGGCCCCTATCTAATGAGCTTCCCTGCCTGTGGCCCCTCTGGTTGCTACCATTTTCTATCACTATCCTTTCTTCATAGCACTTATACCTTATAAATACATGATTTATACATTATAAAGTATATAATTATATAGTTAATTCCTTGGATACAGAGTCGGAATGACTCCAAGCCATAGGAAATCCTTAATTGGGGTCCTGTCTTGGTTCTATTGTTAGGTAAAGTCATTGCATATTTTAACTGAAGTTTTCTGCATTTACTGTGGTGTTGATTGACTGGAAGTAAGAAATACTGGCTTGACAGTCACAGGTGTGAATTGCAAACTTCCTTCTCTTATCAGGAACAATGTCTTACCAGTAATTTCACACAATGACAAGCATATATAGTTATTTGTAACTTATTTTTGTTTCCCTCATTACATAATAAGCTCCACAACAACAGAGGACCATTTGGTTTCTTTATTAATCCATGGAAAGAAAACAGAGCCTTCCAGTCAGAGCTAGGATTTGAACCCAGGCAGTCAACTCCAGAGCCTACTTATACTCAAATCCTGACTCTACCACTTAGTATGTAGCCTAAAACAAGTAATTTAACTTCTCGTCATAGTTTTATCATCTGCAAATTGGGGATGATAATAATACGTTCCTTACTGACACCGCCCTTTGGACCCAGGCAAATGGGGCTCCTGCCCTGGGTTTTGTGATTTAGAGGACCCTGCTCTAGCTTTACTTAATGTTCCATTCCATGGGCAAGCAGTCATAGGGCCAAAGGAACATGCCCATACCCACTTATTCTAGATCATACTTCTGGTGCCTGAGATCCCAGGATTCCCTACCCAAATAGCTCTATGCATGCTCCCAGAGCTGATTGGACTTCGCCCCATGTGTGCACACAGAGACCTTATGGTAACTGAGGGTCTGCTGTTTGCAGCTTGGAAGGGCGGTCAAAGCTTGGATGTGTGGGCTAGGGTCTCCCTGCACAAAGATGTAAGTAAAATGGAGGACCCTGCCCTAGCCCCTTCTTTTCCTACCTGCACCACACAAGGAACCTTATAAAAAGGCCTGGATATACTCTAAGTGCTCAGTAAATATTAGCTATCATTATATTTCCAGTTGGCTTAGTACAGGGCCTAGTCTATAATAGGTGCTTAATAAGTTATTTTTTGAATGAATGAATCAATGAATGGTTGATTGAATTATGAACAAATCCTTAATTGGGGTCCTGTCTTGGTCCTATTGTTAGGTAAAGTCATTGCATATTTTAACTGAAGTTTTCTTCATTTACTGTGGTGTTGATTAACTGAAAGTAACAAATACCAGCTTGACAGTCACAGGTGTGAATTGCAAACTTCCTTCTCTTATCAGGAACAATGTCTTACCAGTAATTTCACACAATGACAATTTTCCAAAAGGGTCCGCATCTTATTTGAGCTAATAAATTAATGTCTTTCACAAGACAACCACAAGGGACTTGAATTTATGCAGTCTCAGATGCTCCCTCTTTTGAAAATATCAGCCCAAGCTCTTATATTTGCAGTGACGTATAAAGCAGTGGGATTTACAACAGGATTCTAGGCATCAAGGCAATCCAGTGGTTGCTAGTATCAAAGAGCACTTTTATCATAAGCAAGGTAAGTGGCTACCTATAGCATATTATCTGAGGACCAAAAATCCTGGCCCTGATGGCTGACCAGTGGCCAAGAATCTCATGACTTAAATCACTTCTTCAGTTCATCCACAATTTTGGGAAGATCATGGACTTTAGAGACAGAACAGGGATCAATCCCACATCTACGACTTATTAGATACGTTATTTTTCTTTTTTTTTTTTTTGGTTTTATGTGTCTTTATTTTCTTTTAATCTAAAACATTTCTTCCACTTGTTAAAAAAACTTTATTTTGAAATAAATTCAAACTTACAGGAACAGTTGCAAAAACAATACAAACCCCATACACAGAACTCCAGCATACCCCGATCCCCCTCCCCCGATACCTTGATCCACCAACTTTAACATCCTGTCACGCCACCATTTCTTTCTTTCTCTCCCTCCCTCCCTTCCTATATATCATCCATCATCTATTGCTCTGTCTTCTGAACATATGAGAGCAAGCTGCACACATCCTTGAACAAACAATATAATTCACATATACATTTTCCATGAATAAAAACATTCTTTTATGCAATCCTGTTAAGCGCAGCTAAGAAGTTCAAGAAACTCAACATTGATACAAAGCTTACATTCTATATTTCCTTTTTTTTTTTTTCTTATGTCCCAACAGTGTCCCTTTGAGCCTCCTCTCCTCCATCCTCAGATCCCATCCAGGATCATCCTTGGCATTTAATTGTCATTATCTGTTTAGACTGTCTTTTTTTTTTTTTTCAATTGTGGAAGCATATATACAGCCTAAATCTTCCCATTCCAACCCCTCCCAAGTATTCCGTTAGTGGGATTAATCACATTTAGAATGTTGCAATGCCATCACCTTCCCACCATCCATTACTAGAAATTTCCCTTCACCACAAACAGAAACCCTACACTCATTTCTTAACTCCCCATTGCCCCTTCCCCCACTTCTCGTAACCCATACTCCACTTTTCATCTATATGGTCATATTCTCTGACACTTTCTTTTTGTTTACCGTGGGGCTTAAATTTAAGCTCTTAAACCTATAACAATCTTGTTTTTCTTTGATACCAACTTAACATCAATAGGACACATAAACTATGTTCCTATACTCCTCCATTTCCCCACCTTTATGTAGTTCTTGTCAAAAATTACATATTTTACATTGAGTCCAAAACCACTGATTTATCATTACAGTTTATGTATTTTAGATCCTGTAGGAAGTACCTAGTGGAGTTACAAATCAAAAATACAGTAGTACTGGTATTTATATTTACCATGTGATCTTTACTGGAAATCTTTATTTCTTCATGTGGTTTCAGTCAATTGTTTAGTGGCCCCTCCTTTCAGCCTGCACAATTCCCTTTATCATTTCTTATAGGACTGATCTACTGGTGATGAAGTCCCTCAGCCTTTGATCATCCGGGAATGCTTTCATCTCCCCCTCATTTTTACTCTCCAGGTGTTTGTGAATTTTCTAAGTTTCTGATGGTTATTGACTTCTATTTGTATTCCATTGTGGTCAGAGAATATGCTTTGAATATATTCAATTTTTCTTTTAAAATTTATTGAGGCTTGTTTTATGTCCCAGCATATGGTCTATTCTGTAGAAAGATCTGTGAACACTAGAGAAGAATGTGTGTCCTGGTGATTTGGGATGTAATGTTCTATATATGTCTGTTAAATTTCTCCATATCTCTCTCTCCTTCCTTTGTTTCTCTGTCAGCAGGGCTCCCGTTAGTATCTGAAGCAGGGCAGGTCTTTTATTAGCAAAATCTCTCAGCATTTGTTTGTCTGTGAAAAATTTAAGCTCTCCCTCAAATTTGAAGGAGAGTTTTGCTGGATAAAGTATTCTTGGTTGGAAATTTTTCTCCTCAGAATTTTAAATATGTCATGCCACTGCCTTCTTACCTCCATGGTGGCCGCTGAGTAGTCACTACTTAGTCTTATGTTGTTCCCTGTCTATGTGGTGAATTGCTTTTCTCTTGCTGCTTTCAGAACTTGCTCCTTCTCTTCAGTATTTGACAGTCTGATCAGAATATGTCTTGGAGTGAGTTTATTTGGATTTATTCTATTTAGAGTTCACTGGGCATTTATGTTTTGTGTATTTATATTGTGTAGAAGGTTTGGGAAGTTTTCCCCAACAATTTCTCTGAGTACTCTTTCCAGACCTTTACCCTTCTCTTCCCCTTCTGGTATACCAGTGAGTCTTAAATTTGGACGTTTTATTTTATCTGTCATATCCCTGAGATCCATTTCGATTTTTTCAATTTTTTCCCCATTCTTTCTTTTGTTCTTTCTTTTTCCATTCTGTGGTCCTTCAGGACACTGAGTCATTGTTCAACTTCCTCTAATCTTGTATTATGAGTATCCAGAGTCTTTTTAATTTGGCCAACAGTTTCTTTTATTTCCATAAGATCTTCTATCTTTTTATTTACTCTTGCAATTTCTTCTTTATGCTCTTCTAGGGTCTTCTTTATGTCCTTTATATCCTGTGCCATGCTCTTCTTCACGTCCTTTATATCCTGTGCCATGCTCTCATTGTTTGACTTTAGTTCTTTGATTTCTTGTGCCAAGTACTGTGTCTCTTCTGATCTTTTGATTTGGGTGTTTGAGTTTGGGTTCTCCATATCGTCTGGTTTTATCACATGCTTTAAAATTTTCTGTTGTTTTTGGCCTCTTGGCATCTCCTTTACTTGATAGCTTTCTTTCTGGATATAAAAAACACCGATCTCTAATTTGTCAGATCTACAGCTTGGTGGCATACACTTTCTCTAACTAGCCAGCAGATGGCATCTGCGAGTCATCTATTACCCTCAAGTCAGTTCTCCCCAACTTTGTCTTTGTGGTGTGTCGGGATCTGATTCTTGTGGGGTTCAATTGGTGCACTGAGTTTGGGTGTGTTGTTGGTGCTGTCTGCCCTGAATGTGGGGCGTGTGTCTGGGTGGTTAGGGAGGCAGGGCAGCTTTAATAATCAAACCTCCCAGGTGTTCCTGGAGATTTAAAGCTGTTGCAAGAGTCTAAACCTTCATTTCAGTCTCACCACAGATTGTCTCTGCCGCTAACCCACAAGTCCTTGGTATTGGTGTAGTGTCCCTGGGATTTCCGAGCAGGTCCCCCTTCTCAGCTGTGCTCTTCCAGAACCTCTGCTGAGGGAAAGCTGTGCCACATCACAAGTGTGCACTGGCACTCCAGGGAAGCCCTGGGCCACTGGGCTGTGCAGGGGGTTCCTAGCCTGCTGTAAAGATGGCTGTATGGGGCATGTTAATTTCTCCCTTTTCACTCAGCTCTGCCTTCCCAGCTCCAGGACAATTAGCTGTGGGTGCGCTAAAGGCCACTCTCCATGGCTGATATTGTGGTGGGTGTGCAGTGCTGCAAGAAACACTCCCGCCACACTGGGACCCTCGGCATGGCTCTGGGCTATATCTCCAGCCCCAGGCAGGAGTGTCCCCAGCCTGCCAGGAAGACGGCTGCAGGGGGTGCAGTTTCTTTCTCTTTTTGGCTCCCCTCTGCTCCCCTGGCCCTGAGACAATCAGCAGCCAGTGTGGGCAGGGCTATCCTCCATGCCAGACACCAAGGCGTTGGCACAGCCCGCTCCTGCGCACTTCAGTGTGTGGTTCTTGCTGCCGTATCTGCAGCCGCTCTTGGGTTTTTTTTTTAAAAAGGACTAGACTTGAGGGTAATAGATGACTCGCGGATGCCATCTGCTGGCTAGTTAGAGAAAGTGTATGCCACCAAGCTGTAGATCTGACAAATTAGAGATCAGTGTTTTTTATATCCAGAAAGAACGCTATCAAGTAAAGGAGATGCCAAGAGGCCAAAAACAACAGAAAATTTTAAAGCATGTGATAAAACCAGACGATATGGAGAACCCAAACTCAAACACCCAAATCAAAAGATCAGAAGAGACACAGTACTTGGCACAAGAAATCAAAGAACTAAAGTCAAACAATGAGAGCATGGCACAGGATATAAAGGACGTGAAGAAGAGCATGGCACAGGATATAAAGGACATAAAGAAGACCCTAGAAGAGCATAAAGAAGAAATTGCAAGAGTTAATAAAAAGATAGAAGATCTTATGGAAATAAAAGAAACTGTTGGCCAAATTAAAAAGACTCTGGATACTCATAATACAAGATTAGAGGAAGTTGAACAATGACTCAGTGTCCTGAAGGACCACAGAACGGAAAAAGAAAGAACAAAAGAAAGAATGGGGAAAAAATTGAAAAAATCGAAATGGATCTCAGGGATATGACAGATAAAATAAAACGTCCAAATTTAAGACTCACTGGTATACCAGAAGGGGAAGAGAAGGGTAAAGGTCTGGAAAGAGTACTCAGAGAAATTGTTGGGGAAAACTTCCCAAACCTTCTACACAATATAAATACACAAAACATAAATGCCCAGTGAACTCTAAATAGAATAAATCCAAATAAACTCACTCCAAGACATATTCTGATCAGACTGTCAAATACTGAAGAGAAGGAGCAAGTTCTGAAAGCAGCAAGAGAAAAGCAATTCACCACATAGACAGGGAACAACATAAGACTAAGTAGTGACTACTCAGCGGCCACCATGGAGGTAAGAAGGCAGTGGCATGACATATTTAAAATTCTGAGGAGAAAAATTTCCAACCAAGAATACTTTATCCAGCAAAACTCTCCTTCAAATTTGAGGGAGAGCTTAAATTTTTCACAGACAAACAAATGCTGAGAGATTTTGCTAATAAAAGACCTGCCCTGCTTCAGATACTAACGGGAGCCCTGCTGACAGAGAAACAAAGGAAGGAGAGAGAGATATGGAGAAATTTAACAGACATATATAGAACATTACATCCCAAATCACCAGGACACACATTCTTCTCTAGTGTTCACAGATCTTTCTACAGAATAGACCATATGCTGGGACATAAAACAAGCCTCAATAAATTTTAAAAGAAAAATTGAATATATTCAAAGCATATTCTCTGACCACAATGGAATACAAATAGAAGTCAATAACCATCAGAAACTTAGAAAATTCACAAACACCTGGAGAGTAAAAATGAGGGGGAGATGAAAGCATTCCCGGATGATCAAAGGCTGAGGGACTTCATCACCAGTAGATCAGTCCTATAAGAAATGATAAAGGGAATTGTGCAGGCTGAAAGGAGGGGCCACTAAACAATTGACTGAAACCACATGAAGAAATAAAGATTTCCAGTAAAGATCACATGGTAAATATAAATACCAGTACTACTGTATTTTTGATTTGTAACTCCACTAGGTACTTCCTACAGGATCTAAAATACATAAACTGTAATGATAAATCAGTGGTTTTGGACTCAATGTAAAATATGTAATTTTTGACAAGAACTACATAAAGGTGGGGAAATGGAGGAGTATAGGAACATAGTTTATGTGTCCTATTGATGTTAAGTTGGTATCAAAGAAAAACAAGATTGTTATAGGTTTAAGAGCTTAAATTTAAGCCCCACGGTAAACAAAAAGAAAGTGTCAGAGAATATGACCATATAGATGAAAAGTGGAGTATGGGTTACGAGAAGTGGGGGAAGGGGCAATGGGGAGTTAAGAAATGAGTGTAGGGTTTCTGTTTGTGGTGAAGGGAAATTTCTAGTAATGGATGGTGGGAAGGTGATGGCATTGCAACATTCTAAATGTGATTAATCCCACTAACGGAATACTTGGGAGGGGTTGGAATGGGAAGATTTAGGCTGTATATATGCTTCCACAATTGAAAAAAAAAAAAAAGACAGTCTAAACAGATAATGACAATTAAATGCCAAGGATGATCCTGGATGGGATCTGAGGATGGAGGAGAGGAGGCTCAAAGGGACACTGTTGGGACATAAGAAAAAAAAAAAAGGAAATATAGAATGTAAGCTTTGTATCAATGTTGAGTTTCTTGAACTTCTTAGCTGCGCTTAACAGGATTGCATAAAAGAATGTTTTTATTCATGGAAAATGTATATGTGAATTATATTGTTTGTTCAAGGATGTGTGCAGCTTGCTCTCATATGTTCAGAAGACAGAGCAATAGATGATGGATGATATATAGGAAGGGAGGGAGGGAGAGAAAGAAAGAAATGGTGGCGTGACAGGATGTTAAAGTTCGTGGATCAAGGTATCAGGGGAGGGGGGTCGGGGTATGCTGGAGTTCTGTGTATGAGGTTTGTATTGTTTTTGCAACTGTTCCTGTAAGTTTGAATTTGTTTCAAAATAAAATTTAAAAAAAAGCAAAGAAAAAATTAATAGCAAGAGAGCACAGCAAATTATTTTTAAAAGATAATTAACACATTTATTTTGCTTAAACCTTGTAAAATTCCATTAAATTGTGTCTTTATTCATGTAAAATAAATGCTATTTTATTGTTAAAGAAGGTAGGAAATATAAATAAAAAAACATACTTTTAAAATAAAGCAAACTTATATTTTAGCTTTGGTTGCTCCAAACCTATTTTGGAGGGAAAAATAATCTCCAAGTCTATTTTGGATCCTTATTAAACCAACACGAAAGGAACTGCTACAGACCCTCTCTCTAAGAGCTGGTAAAGAAGACACACTCTTCTCTCCTGGGCTCAATGTCCCTCCAGCCCTCACTCAAGTTCCCTCATTCTTCCTCCACTTCATCCCCTTAACATCTGCTCTTAGGAAAAGGAAAAGAAAGAGTCTGACATTCAGTTCTGTAAATTTGGGACCGTGAGCTGAATACCAAGAGGAAAGCCTTACTTACAAACAGATCTTTCCCTTGCATCCACTGAGGTGCTGCAGTCAGCTGGACATCATGATTTCAAGAACTGAAGTGGCCTGATCCTTCTACAAGAGAATCTGTCTCTGTCCTGCTTATGGGAATATGGAGACTTCCTTTCTACTATTAAAGGGAGCTTTGAGAAATGCAAACATCTTTTGGGGAAAGGGACCACAGTGACTAAAACTCATGATAAAAAATTAAATAACTGAATGTAGTGAAATTCTTGGGAGTAATTTTGCTAGGGGTGAGGAAGGTGAGAAAAAAAGAATATAGAGTATGAATAGAAGGAAACAGCAAAAGACAATAGGGAGTGCAAAAGAAACTCTCCCTGGCTGTGGTTTTAAACCAGAATCAGAAGTTTTGAAATTCTTTAGTTCTAGCAATGGGCTATGATTTAAAAAGGAAAAAGAAAAAAAAAAAAGCCGGAATAGACATGCAAAATGTACTTCATATATCCACTTAGTGGTCGTTTGCAGTCATTTAACTAACATTCTCGGTATTGACTTCAGGGTCCATTATGGATGTCAAGGCAGTAGCCCTGTTTTTACTTTTTATTTTATTTTTTTACAATTTTCAAGACTTTCCCACAGCTTTTAGTAATACTTTCTGACTCATCTTCATTAAGGATTTTAAAAGCAAAGGTCTTTGCTTACATTGAAAGTACTTTTTCTAGCATCATAGTTCCTTGCTAATGGGTTTCTGAATACCATTTTCATTATTTAATTTTTATACAGCTCCATTTCCTTTATTATTACATTTGCTTTTGTAATATGTACAATATGTTGGCTACATATTACTAGGCTTTAAGTATTTTTCCTGTTTACCATTAATAAAAAAATGGTTGCTGATTCATTTGCTTTGCAGAATAAATCACTAACCCATCCATGTCCAACAGAAAAACTGCATGTATTATCTCCTGATTATACTCACCAGCTATTTTGCTCTCATCTCTCTCTTCTCCTCTACACTAGTGAAGATAAAATATTCTTTGGTTATGGAGAGGAAATGAGCACAACAATAAGGCTGTTTAGACATTATAAATTTAGTATTAATCACTTACCTACTTAACAGTATGTACCTTACAGTTTACTGAGGACCTTCATTTATTCTCTTGTTTGAGTGCTGAAGGGTTGGTCTAATGATATTATCTCAGTTTATAAATGGGGAAATAAGTCTCCAAGAAGCTGTGACCAACACAAGTTTATGATTAGTAAGTGACTTGGGTGACCCCATTCTTTCCTTTAATCAGGCCCCAGTCTTCTCCATCTTAAAAACCAAAATCCCTTTTTCAGTCCCACATTCCCTTTTGGCTACAACCCTCTTCTGATTCCATTCAGAGATAAGCCACTTGAGAGGAGTGTGTATCCCTTTTCCTACTTCCTCACTTCCCATTTGTTTTCCTGCCCACTAAAATTTGAGGTATCCACCACTGTAGTGGACCTACCCATCCTTACGAAGGTCATTGCAGCCTTCTGGTTGCTACATGCAATGAATACTTTTCAGTTCTCCTTTTTCTTGATCTCTCTGTGCTATTTGACACTGATGATTAATCTTGCCTTCTTATAACTCTTCCCTTGGCTTCTGAGTCACCACCCTCTTCTGGTTTTCTCCTACATTTCCAGCAGCATCTTCACGGTCTCTTTAATGATTCCTCATCCCACGTTTTCCCCATAAATATCGAGTTTCTTCAGGATGCCCGTTTCCACTCACCTCCTATTCCTTTTACTTCCCTTTCCTTCTTACACCATACACTCTCCCAGAGCAATTTTACCCATTTATCACTGTTTTCTCTATAGGTAGATGACTCTTTTTTTTTTTTTTTAAATGGTTCTGGGTGTTTTCAAGGATAAACAAAAATGGAGATAATAGTTTAATAAATGTCCATGTACCCATTATACCTCTGAAACAATTATCAACATTTTGCATATCTTGTTTTATATATCCTTCCCCATTATGTCATTTCACTTGTAAATACTTCAATAATAAGCATCTTTAAAAATTGTAACAACCATGCCATTTTTACACTTACACAGAATTATTTACTCTCATCTAATGTTTCCCAAACATCTATGATTGTCTCAAGGATATCTTTTTATAGTTGCTTTGTTTGAATACATACTCAAACAAGTGGTTGATGACTCTTAAATGGCCCCCATTTCTGGTATGTCAGGCTTGGCCTCTCCCCTGAGCATCAAACCCAACTACCTAGTTGACCTCTACTACTTCCATTTGGAGGTCTCAAAGGTGCTATGGACTCTTAACAATTTCCTTTGGCCCCAAAAGCTGATCTTCGTTTGGACTTCCTCTCTCATAAATGGCACCACTTGTCTACCCAGTTGTTCATGCCAGAAACCTGGCGTTTATCTTTGATTTTTCCGTCTCACTCACCAATAAGTTATCGGATACTGTCAAATTCTATCTCCTAAATATCCTTCCAGTTCACCTTTCTGTCTCCATTGCCATTAACTTACTTCAGGTCACTATTTCTCCCCTGGATTGCTGCCACAGCCTCCTAAATGATCCCCCATTCCTAGTCTGCCTTCTCCAAATATTCTTTCCATTATAGCTAGGGATCTTTCTGAAGTGCAAATCTGGTCCCATCAATCCCCTGCTTAAAACTCTTCAATGGCTCCCTGTTGTTTTCAGGGTCAATTTTAACTTACAAGGCCTTCAAAACCTAGGCCTTGCTCACCTTTCCATCCCATTTTCCCTCTTTTTCCTGATGCTGTATGCTACAACCATACATTGCCTTAATGTTCTATGCCAACTCCCTTTTTTACATCTTGGGCCTAGGCACAGATGTTCCTTTTACCCAGATTACTCTTTTATTTCCTTTCTCTACCCCTTCCTCATTGATTTAAATCCTACTTGTTTTTACATCTTTGTTTAAACAACACTTCTGGGAAGTCTTCGCTATTCCCCAAGCCTGAGTGAACTATCTGCTTTTGGGTGCCTAGGGTACTTGGAGGTATCCGGTTCACATTGCTTTTGTTGCATCTCTTCCACAGATCTATATTTGCCCATTTATTTGCTGTGTCTTGTACTAGATTCTCAGCTCCGTGAAGGCGGGGACTATATCTTATTTATGGTCCTAGCCTTAGTGTCAAGAATAGTATCTGGCATGACGTAAATGCTCAAAAATGTTAGTTGGATAAATGAAGTAATGCTTCTTCTAAGTCCCATGTTCTTTCCAGTAACTACTCTGTTTCTTAGTGTTGTAGGTATTGTGTGTGATAGGCATTGTTCTAGCATCTAGGCCTTAGACAATTCAGACATATTTGAAACATGGAAATAAGGTGGTATAGGGTAAAGATTGTAACCTTATTCCTGTCCTAGGGCCTTTGTGCTAAGTATTCATTCTCCTTGGAATATTTTCCCCCTATTTTCATCTGGTTGGCTTCTTGTCATTTAGACATAAGCATGAATATCACAACCCCAAAAGGGCATTTCCTGACAATTCAGTGTAATGTAGTCTCATGGTTAATATTCTGTCTCCCAATTTTAAGTCTCTATATAGCACTTATTATTGTTTCCCTGTTTGGTTGGGTCTCTCTCACACAAAAGAGACAAGGGACCTTCTCTATCTTGTTCACTACTGTAGAGCAGATACCCTATAAATACTTGTGTTCTTGGAAAAATGTGTGAATGAATGACTGCTGTAGGAATTGAGGTGATACAGTTCTAGGACTGGTAAGGGAAAATGACAAGCCTGTTTCCCAAGGGTTAACATTTTACTGAAGTAAGCAAATCCTGGGTAGATCCTGTTATTGGTTAGACATGGAATCTTTATGTAGCCTCTTTCTGAGCTATTCCTAATTTGAATATTCCTAAGGGGATACGGAGAGCTGTTTGGTGGATGTTCCATTAGACCACCTTACTTTATTGAGGTGATAAACATGTGCTAATATTAGCAGAATAAAAAGAGGAGCAAGCTCTGGAAAAGGTGTAAATGAATAAGAAAAATAATCAGGGAGTCTTTTAAAAAAGCTTTTAACAAAAGAGAAAGGCAACAGTTAGCAGTTTCAAAAAGCTTTTTGGTAGGGGCTCATTATGAAGCTGATTTAGCCCAAATAACAACCAGTAAGGTTCAATTTGGATTGCTGGCTTTCCACTCAACACTGGCAGTTACGTTGATGGGGCAATAATGACAGGTTTGGTAGGAAAGGGCAGTAGGATGAGAAGGTACATTCCTGGTGAGAGGGCAAAAGCCTGGCCCTCACGGCCAAGATAGAGCCCATGGCTCTCAAGGTGGGTATGGAGAGCTGGATTAAATTACCTTCTAACCTTTGAGAATGTGGTTCAAAGATGGTTTCAATATCACAGTGTCCATTTGGTAGCCACACTTAGCTCATGGTTGGAGCATCTACTCATGACGTCAGCCTTGAATTGAAACATTTGTCTTCTCTGGTTCACTGAAAATTAAGTAAGAATACGTGACTCTCCACCTTCTAGTTTCATAGTTTCTGAATGTCAGTGCTCAGTGAGACTTTTACTGGTTCCTGATGAAAAGAGAAAAATAAGCACACCAGACAGATTTTTTCATAAAGCTAACATACTCAATTTAAAGGATTGTCCTTTATTCTGAAGCGGCCCTTTTGGTGTTAATTTTTTTCTTTCATGAACTGATGGTGAGAAGTATATTGTAGTTTTGTTTTTTATTTTTTTTCCAATAAAAATCTTTGTTTAGAAAAAAAAATAAGAAGTTTGCAATTTGTTTTTTTCTGTCTTCCCTTTTTAAAAAAGGATTCTGGACAGTAAAATCCAACAGTGGGAACCACTGGTCTAGCCCATTATCTTATCATGTTTGTATTGCTTCCTTTTTTGTTTCTTGGCTCATCAAAACCTACATAAGTTTGGTGTGAGAGTTCTGGGAAAACTTACAAAGAGAAAGGATTGTGAAACCTCAGTGTTATCATACCCCCATTCTTCTTGTGTATCGGAGACCTGGAATGCACACGTCATGGATTGCATCCACTAACTTTGTTTCTGTCTTGGAATCTACCCTTATCTCCTTTAGGTACTTTCTCAGGACCTGTTTTAAGAAACCTTTAGGCAACTAGGGGGAAAGGGCATTCACTGTGGGGAGAATAACATGTTCAGAGGGATGGAGGTGTGTGCACGGTTGGCTTGTTCAGGGCATAAGAAACAGCAGTTTGGTGGCACTTGAGCTCCAGGTTCTTGAGCAGATGAGGCCTGTAAAGCAGGTCTGAGCTGTGTCACAAATGCTGTCATGAATTTTGGATTCTATCCTGAAGGCAGTGGGGAGCCATTACATTTGCAGTGCTGGGGAGTGACAGGATCTGTTTAGTCTTTCAGAAAGATTACTGTGGTAAGCCGTGTGAGGAGTGAGACAGGTAAGGAGACCAGGGAGAAGCCTCTTGGAAGGGTCCTAGGAGGAAGTAGGGACTTGAGAGATATTTAAAAGATAACTGATAGGATGTGAGGAATGTAAAGAAGTTGTATGAAACTTCTGTTTCTGGCTTGGGCAACTCAGTGCCATTAACTGAGATAAGGACTCTAGTAGTAGTTGGAGAAGTAGGTCTGGGAGGAGGACAGTGAGTTTAATCTGGAGCATGTTGAGACTGAGGTGTCAATGATATCGATAAAGAGATCAGGAGTCTGGGATGGAGATAAGAGAATTTTAGTAAAGATTGGAAGGGAAAACCAGCATCAAAGGATGAAGGGAGAATACAGAACTCCTTGAGAAGGACTGACCATCTCTAAGTTTAAGGTGCCCCCCATCTCCTGAGGTGCACATTCCACTGGTCATTCCTTTCTGAATTCTTGTATACTTCCTACATTTCTAAGCCTCTAAGCCTCCAGTGGAGCACTGTGAAAGAGCCACAAAAGTGAGGCACATACATAATTTAAAATTTCCTATTAGCCACATTTAAAAAAGTAAATTTGGGGAAATTCATTTCAATAATTTATTTAACCCAATAAATACAAAATTTTCATTTCCACATGTAATCAATATAAAATTTATTAACGAGACACTTAATATTCTCTCCCTTTTTTTGCACCAAGTCTTGAAAACTTGATGTGTATTTTACACTTATAGCACATCTTAATTTGGCCTAGCTGCATTTCAGGTGCTCAGTAGGAACATGTGGTTAGTGGCTACTGCTTTGGACAGTGCAGCTCTAGTATTTTGTGTTATTATCCATTTGACAGGGGGCAGAGTGTCCTATCTTCTAATGGATTTGTAAGCCCAGTGCCTCACATAGCGTCCTGCACAAAAGTCAGCTCAAATGAGACTGATTTCAGGAAGCCTTCCTTGCAAACAACTGTTTCTCCCTCCTTTGGATTCCTATAGTACTTGCCCTGTATTTCTGTGGTGCCTTTATCAATTTTTACCTTGCACTGTTTTCGTTGGTGTAAATGTCTCGGAATTTCTCTTTGCAGATGTGAGCTCCTTGTAGGCAGAGTCTGTATCTTCATTTTTGGAGTCCTGATGGTGCCTAGTATATTACCTTATGACAGAGGAAAAGCTCAAAGCTCAATAAATATCTGTTGAATATATAAATACACATAGTAAGCACTCATACTGGTTATTGAGCGTTTTGGTAAATGATGAGTAAGTCTGGGCTTTGCAGAGAAAGTGACAGGTCAGAAATGGTAAAATGGATCGATATATCCTTAAACACTTGAGATCATTTCCTCTCTATTTGACAGAGTAATTTTATACAAGTTGAATCTAATAATAAAATAATTAACTTTGTATTTTTACTTATTTCATTTTTCTAGTAATTCATTTTTTTAAAAAACAGCTTTATTGATCTATAATTGACTTAGAATAAACTGCACATATTTAAAATATACAATTTGATAAGTTTAGACATAGGTACTCTCCATGAAACCATCCCCACACTCAAGATAGTGAACATATATTTATCATTCCCAAAAGTTTACTCATGCCCCTTGGTAATCCTTCCCTCCTGCCCCTCCATCCTGCACTGATAGACTTTCTGTCACTATAGATTGTTTTCCTTTTTCTATAGTTTTATATAAATAGAATCATACAGTGTATTCCCATTTTTGTCTGTCCACTTTCTCTCAGCATAATTATTTTGAGATTCATCCAAGATGTTGTATGTCTCAACAGTGTGTTCCTTTTTTTATTGCTGAGTAGTATTCTGTCATATGGATATATCACAATTTGTTTATCCATTTGCCTCCTGAGTTGTTTTTCATTTTTGGCCATAACAAGTAAAGCTGCTCTGAAAATTTGTGTACAAGACTTTGAATGGACATATATTTCCATTTCTCTTGGGTATACATCAAGAAGGAGAAAGGCTGGGTCAAATGGTATGTTTGTTTTTAACTTTTTAAGAAGCTGCTATACTGTTTTCCAGTTTACATTCCCACCAGCAGTGTATGAGAGTTTCAGTTCCTCCATATCCTTATCAACACTTGTTATGGTCCAGTTTTTAAAATTTTGAGCCATTCTAATAAGTGTGTAGTTGCATCTCATTGTAGTTTTAATTTGCATTTCCTTAATGAGTAATGATGTTGAGCATCTTTTCTTGTGCTTATTTGCTATCCACATATTTTCTTTTCTTTGGTGAAGTGTCTGTTCAAATCTTTTTCCCATTTTAAAAAATTGAGGTGCTTAAATTTCTTATTATTTTGAGTTTTGAGAATTGCTTCTACGTTCTGGATACAAATTCTTCATCAGTTATGTTCGTTACAAGTATTTTCTCTCACTCTGTGGCTTATGTTTTCATCTTCTTAACAGCATCTTTTGAAGAGCAGAAGTTTTAAATTATGATTTGTGCTTTTGGTGTCATATCTAAGAAATATTTACCTAATCCAAGGTCATAAAGATTTTCTCCTCTGTTTTCTCTAAAAGTTTTATAGTTTTAGGTTTTACATTTAACTCTTTGATCCATTTTGAGTTAATTTTTGTATATGGTTCAAGGTATGGATTCAAGTCCTTCTCCTTCTCCTTCTTTTTTGCTTATGGAGATCCAGTTGTTCCCGCACATTTGTTGAAAAGGCTATCCTTTTTAACCTCTTTACTGCCTTTGTTGAAAATCAGTTGTCCATATGTGTATAGGTTTATTTTTGAACTCTCTGTTCTGTTCCATTGATCTATTGTCTATCTTTATGCCAATATCATGTTGTATGATTATTGCACCTCTATAGTAAGTTTTGAAAACAGGTAGTTTTATCCCTCCAACTTTGTTCCTATTTGGGCTACTCTAGGTCTTTTGCCTTTCCATATGAATTTTATAATCAACTTGTTAGTTTCTACAAAAAGGTATCCTGGCACTTTGGTTGCGATTGCATTGAATCTATAGGTCACTTTGGGGAGAACCGACATCTTAACAGTATTGAGTCTTCTGACCCATGAACAGAGTATACCTCTCCATTTATTTAGTTCTTACTTGATATCTCTTAGCAATATTTTGTAGTTTTCAGAATACTGATCTTTCATATCTTTTGTAAGATTTATCTCTAAGTATTTCATAATTTTATTGCTATTGTAAATGGTAATTTTAAAATTTTAATTTCTTATTATCTGTTGCTAGTATTTAGAAATATCATTGATTTTTGTATATTGAGCCTATGTCTTGCACCCTTGCCAAACTTAACCTCACTTATTATTTCTAGTAGGTGTTTTGTAGATTTACTAGATTTTTCATATTTTGGTTTAAAATATATAATGAATTGGAGATAGCTTTTTTGGATTCAATCACATTTGGCCAGAAGTATGTATTGCATTATTAAACTTGTTCCTTTAAGTGAGATTAAGCAGATGAGCCAATAGTAATTAGATTCTTGCTGTTCTAATTGGTGTTTAGGGGGAAGTAAGGCAAAACAAGATGGGCCTCTGATTCTGATCTAAGAATTTTGGGAGAGAAACCTTGAGAAGAGGTTCTGCAAGGAAGGTTATGAGATGCCTAAACCTGGGACCCACCCCAGTGCTGCTGTGACTGCCACCATGGGCATCCTGCCCCAACAGTGGCCTTGGGCCTGGGCCCACCCCTCTGGCTGTTCCCAGAAAGGACCTCAGAAGGTGGTCAGCAGCTCGGCTGTGATCTGGACAGAGCCAGGGTCACTAATGGTGCATCATCCTCAGCCAGCTGTCCCCAGCCCTAGATCCATGACAGGCTTTTTTTTTTTTTTTTTTTTGGCCTGGGATCTAAGGTAGAAAAATTGGGTATTAGGCAACAGGCAATTTCTATGACTTCATTTTAGATTTTCAACATTCAGTAAAAAGATCTCCTTTTTTTCTTTCTTTCTTTCTTTCTTTTTTTTTAGGTATTCAGCTTAAGTGTTCAGTTTGGTCTCTATGTTTATCTCATGGTGGAGGACACCAAAGCCCTGCCTACCCTAACTTGGCCATATTTGGGTCACTGCAGACCCGGTGAGCTACAAGTTAGTCTACCTCCTGGACACTGGAGCTCATCCTTTTCCCGTATATGATTTACCTCACAAAGCTGTTATAGAGATCAAAGGAGATAATGGCATGGAAGTGTTTTGTTTACCATTTCCTAAGTATCAATAAAGGATGCTATTATTATTTGACAAATACTTATTGAACATCTACTGTATTTTATGTACATCAGGAGTAGAGAGAGAACAGACCTTGTCTCTGCTCTTGTGGTCTTAAAGTTGAGTAAGAGAGACAAATATTGAGCAAACAAGAACACAAAAGATTATATGAATACAATTGTGATAAGTGTTATGGAGGAAAAGTATGAGTGCTGTGAGAATATAAAATGTAACTTGGCTTGGATGTCTCAGGAAAAGCGTTTTTGAGAAAGTGACCTCTAACTGAGCCTGAAGGATGAATAGAAATTGCCCAGGTGAAAGGTATAAGGAAGACTATTTTAGGTTCAGGGTACCATATGTGTGAAGACAAGGCAGCAAGATAGAGATTAGAGTATATGAGGAAGTAAAAAGGCCATGGGGGGTTGGGGAAGAGAGTCACTAGGAGGTGGGTCAGGACAAGATTCTGCAGGAGCTTGGGGCCACACCAAGGCTTTCAGACTTTTTCCCAAGTGCAATAAGGGAAGCTATATCAGTTAAGCTCAAGTCAGGGAAATAGCAACCTTGCTGTGTATTTCAAAGGAAGGAATTTATTACAGGGACTTGGTTACACACATACTAGAGGGCTGGGTGAGCAGTAAGTGTCCAGTGGGAGAGCCAGGGATTAGGCCTGCAGGAAGGAGTTATCACCTGTAGGACTGATAGTTTCACTAGAGCCCAGGAGTGCTCAAGAGGAACCTTTGATGGATGGAGGGACCAGGGATGAGGGGCCCTGGAGTGGAAGCTAGGATCACCAAAGGACAGGGATAGCCATTTCCAAAGTTGCTGTCAGAAACTTGAAAGAGAGAGGGGGTGGGGGCAGAGGGAGAGAGAAATGCTTTTTTCCCTTGGCTATCCTGCCAATACCTCCTGTTAGTAGAAACCAATACGAAGCCAGTTGATGAAAGAGGAAAGTGCAGTTTATAGACTCCAGCCACTGTATTTTGGAGTAGAACAAAAAAGTGTGGGTGTGGGACTCAGAGGCAATAATAGTGTATGAGCCAATAAAAGGTTTAAAGGAGGGAATTGCAGAAGGATTGACATCATAGTAGTGACAACCTCCCTCCCAGGATTCACAATATACCTATATGCTTGATGATAGTATTATCTAGTGAATTCCCCGGTTGCTTAACTTAAGACCTATTGACAAGCTTATTATTCTTTTTTTCCAGTAGGTACCTATGAGTTATTCAAGAGGATCTGTTAATAGATACCATTCCTTGAACACCTGCTGTATTCCAGCACTTGGCAATGTTCCACTTAATCCTCATGACAAGCCTGTAATCCGGATGTATCTCCTTGTAGTAGGGGTGACTGAGACTGAGGGAGGTAAGCTAAGTGGCAGTGCTGCAGTTTGAACTGGGGTTTTTGATAAGCATTAGAGCAGTGTCCAGCCTAGAGAGCTCCTCTCCATGAACCTTCAAATGTAAGTTAATTAGCTGATGTCCAATTTCTTCTTAATTGTGGAAAGATCCCAAGTGGGAATTCTGTGTTAGTTAAGCAGAAGATACAGCACCTGGAATGTTTAGTCTTGAATTTTTTTATTAATGATGCTTAAAATTTGCGATTAAGAAATGTTTGTGTTTTTTTTTTTTTTTTTTTAACTGTAGGTAAACATTCTCACTATTACCTGTAAATCATGTAGTTCTCTTCTTAGTGGAAAAGTTATAATTGAGCTCCCCCCTCCCTCCAGTTCATTTTTAATCAGGTTATTTTGTTGAGAACACAAAGTTTAGTTAAGAGACAACCAGTGTGATCCTAGAGTAATTTGGGCGGATAATAAAAAATATATTTACAGCCTCCCCCTCCCCAGCCCCAAGGATCTGGGGGAAGGTGTGGATGTGTTGGACATCCTCATCTGGACTGGTGTTGATGTTGTCACAAACATTGGGACTGGTGGTTTGATGTGCTGTGCCCTCGAGCTTGGGACTTGCCCTTATGAAGCTCATTACCACAAAGGAGAGTCTAAACTTGTATGTAATGGTGCCTAAGAGTCTCCCCCTGAGTACCTCTTTGTTGCTCAGATGTGGCCCTCTCTCTCTCTAACTGAGCCATCTCGACAGGTGAACTCGCTGCCCTCCCCCCTATGTGGGACCCAACTCCCAGGGGTGTAAATCTCCCTGGCAATGCAGAGTATGACTCCTGGGGATGAATGTGGACCCGGCATCGTGGGACTGAGAGTATCTTCTTGACCAAAAGGGGGATGCAAAATGAGATGAAATAGTTTCAGTGGCTGAGAGATTCCAAATGGAGTCGAGAGGTCACTCTGGTGGACATTCTTATGCACTATATAGATAACACCTCTTAGGCTTTAATGTATTGGAATAGCTAGAAGTAAATACCTGAAACTACCAAACTCCAACCCAGCAGTCTGGACTCCTGAAGACAATTATATAATAATGTAGATTACAAGGGGTGACAGTGTGATTGTGAAGACCTTGTGGATCACACCCCCTTTATCTAGTGCATGGATGAGTGGAGGAATGGGGATAAAAACTAAAGGACAAATGGGGTGGGATGGGGGGATGATTTGGGTGTTCTTTTTTCACTTTTATTTTTTATTCTTGTTCTGGTTCTTTCTGATGTAAGGAAAATGTTCAGAGATAGATTGTGGTGATGAACGCATAACTATGTTATCATACTGTGGACAGTAGATTGTATACCATGGATGATTGTATGGTGTGTGAATGTATTTCAATAAAACTGAATTTAATAAAAAAAAAAAAAAGAGAGACAACCAGTGTGAAATGTTATGCAGATAATTTAATGAGGCCACAATGACTTAAAGAGAAAAGAATTCTTCTGGAGGTAGAGCTGAAATTCCTTATTAGTACCTTTCTGACCCTTTTGGAGGTTAATAGCAATAAAAAAACTAAATAGTGTTTGGAGATAGTTTAAACCCAGAACAAATCCATAAATACCATCATACCCTATTTACGGTTCAATTCAGAGAGAGAAACACCTGGGCACACATTAATAAGAGAGTGCTGTTTTAAAATATAACATGGAATATGTTTTGTCGAAGTAGGCCAATTTGGTTGGTGCTGATTGTTTAGGTTCTTCAGAAGCTTAAGTGGAATGACTTGCCCTTTCCATAGAAAACCTATTGAAAAGTTAACAGTTATATAGACACACAGTGAAGTTTCAGGCGATATTATAGTAAGAGCAGATGTGCCCTGGATATGCATAATAATGGTGTATTACTGTAATATGAATAATGCCACCAGACCTTGACCATGTATTACTATAATATGAATAATGCCATCAGACCTTGACCATTTTGCTGAAAAATGTGTTGTTGTTTCTCCAAAATTGATTCCTATATCAATTTTGATATAATTTTTGATTCCTCTAAAAAAAATTAGAGGCCAAGGTCTCTAACAGACATCATGCAGAGATGTTCTGTTCTAGGCACTGTGCCACATTAGTTTTTGTTAGAATTTCTGCCATTCTTCAGGTTCCTTTCCTGTTACTTCTCATACCACAAACTGTTTAAAATTAATGCTGCAAGCTTTCTATAACATTAATCCCTGAAAGAACTTCAGGCTATGAAACAAACTTTGAGGCAGTGTAGTTATCCTGGAAATAGTATTGCCTGGTTGAGATTTGATTCCTTTTGTCTTCCATGTTATCTACTCAAGATGAAGTTCTTGTGAATTGTGTACATTGCTGGCATGTTCCCTTGGTTGGCTTACCAGTAGGTAGCTGTTGTGTAGATAAACATTGGTGGAAAGATATTGCATAACATATTGTTCTCTATTTGTTTAACTCTGAAGTCACCTGAGTTCTATGTTAAATGCGACTGTTCATGCCTTTCCATAAATGGAGAAATAATTCTAAATATATTGTCCAAAGGGCAGAGGAGCAGTTCTCAAACAGCATTGTCTTTGCTGAATCCCACAAGTTTTTGTATGTTTTATTTTTGTTTTCATTGGCCTCAAGATATTTCTAATTTCAATTTTGATTTCCTCTTTAACCCAATGGTTGTTTAAGAGTATATTGTTTAGTTTCCACATATTTGTGAATTTTCCATTTTTCCTCTGTTACTGATTTCTAGCTTCATTCTATTGTGGTTGGAGAATATACATCATATGATTTCAATATTTTTTTAATTTATTGGGACTTGTTTTTGTAATCTAACATATGGTCTATTCTGGAAAATGATCTATGTGCACTCGAGAAGAATGTGTATTCTGTTTTTGTTTTTGTAAATTGTTCTATACATATCTGTTAGGTCTAGTTGGTTTAGAGTATCATTCAAGTCTTTGATTTCCTTGCTGATCTTCTGACTGCATGTTTCATCCATTATTGAGAGTGGTGTATTAAAGTTTCCTACTATTAATGTAGAACTTTCAGTTTCTTCCTTCAAATCTGTCAAACTTTGCTTCATACATAGTTGGGGCTCTGCTGTTAGGTTGCATATATATATATATATATATATTTTTTTTTTTTTTTTCTCTCACTAGTTTACCTTTATTTTAAGCAAGTAAAAATGAGAATGATCTTTTTAATGATCAAAAGCAGTACACTGTGTCAAAGGACACTATCAACAAAGTGAAAAGACAATCTACAGAATGGCATAAAATAACTGCTAACCATATATCTGATAAGGTTTTTTTTTTTTTTTTTTTTTTTTTTTTTTTTAATCATCATTTTATTGAGATATATTCACATACCACGCAGTCATACAAAACAAATTGTACTTTCGATTGTTTACAGTACCATTACATAGTTGTACATTCATCACCTAAATCAATCCCTGACACCTTCATTAGCACACACACAAAAATAACAAGAATAATAATTAGAGTGAAAAAGAGCAATTGAAGTAAAAAAGAACACTAGGTACCTTTGTCTGTTTGTTTGCTTCCCCTACTTTTCTACACATCGATCCATAAACTAGACAAAGTGGAGTTTGGTCCTTATGGCATTCCCAATCCCACTGTCACCCCTCATAAGCTACATTTTTATACAACTGTCTTCGAGATTCATGGGTTCTGGGTTGTAGTTTAATAGTTTCAGGTATCCACCACCAGCTACCCCAATTCTTTAGAACCTAAAAAAGGTTGTCTAAAGTGTGCGTAAGAGTGCCCACCAGAGTGATCTCTCGGCTCGTTTTGGAATCTCTCTGCCACTGAAGCTTATTTCATTTCCTTTCACATCCCCCTTTTGGTCAAGAAGATGTTCTCCATCCCACGATGCCGGGTCTACATTCCTCCCCGGGAGTCATATTCCACGTTGCCAGGGAGATTCACTTCCCTGGGTGTCTGATCCCACGTAGGGGGGAGGGCAGTGATTTCACCTTTCAAGTTGGCTTAGCCAGAGAGAGAGGGCCACATCTGAGCAACAAAGAGGCATTCAGGAGGAGACTCTTAGGCACAAATACAGGGAGGCCTAGCCTCTCCTTTGCAGCAACCGTCTTCCCAAGGGTAAAACTTATGGTAGAGGGCTCAACCCATCAAACCACCAGTCCCCTATGTCTGTGGTCATGTTAGCAACCATGGAGGTGGGGTAGGCGAATACCCCTGCATTCTCCACAGGCTCCTCAAGGGGGCACTACATCTTTTTTTTTTTTTTTTTAATTGTTTTTGTTTTTTATTTTTTTTTTTTTTTTAATTTACCTTATTTTTTCAAATCAACTGTATGAAAAAAAAAGTTAAAAAGAAAACAAACATACAATAAAAGAACATTTCAAAGAGACCATAGCAAGGGAGTAAGAAAAAGACAACTAACCTAAGATAACTGCTTAACTTCCAACATGTTCCTACTTTACCCCAAGAAAGTTACATACTATAGCAACATTTCAGTGAACTTGTTCCTACTACATCCATCAGAAATTAACAGACCATAGTCATTTCTGGGCATCCCCAGAACGTTAAATAGCTTATCTGTTCTTCTTGGATTATTGTTCCCCCTTCCTTAATTGCTCTCTACTGCTAGTTCCCCTACATTCTACATTATAAACCATTTGTTTTACATTTTTCAAAGTTCACATTAGTGGTAGCATATAATATTTCTCTTTTTGTGCCTGGCTTATTTCACTCAGCATTATGTCTTCAAGGTTCATCCATGTTGTCATATGTTTCACCAGATCGTTCCTTCTTACTGCCGCGTAGTATTCCATCGTGTGTATATACCACATTTTATTTATCCACTCATCTGTTGATGGACATTTGGGTTGTTTCCATCTCTTGGCAATTGTGAATAATGCTGCTATGAACATTGGCGTGCAGATATCTGTTCGTGTCACTGCTTTCCGATCTTCCGGGTATATCCCGAGAAGTGCAATCGCTGGATCGAATGGTAGCTCTATCTCTAGTTTTCTAAGGAACTGCCAGACTGACTTCCAGAGTGGCTGAACCATTATACAGTCCCACCAACAATGAATAAGAGTTCCAATTTCTCCACATCCCCTCCAGCATTTGTAGTTTCCTGTTTGTTTAATGGCAGCCATTCTAACCGGTGTTAGATGGTATCTCATTGTGGTCTTAATTTGCATCTCTCTAATAGCTAGTGAAGCTGAACATTTTTTCATGTGTTTCTTGGCCATTTGTATTTCCTCTTCAGAGAACTGTCTTTTCATATCTTTTGCCCATTTTATAATTGGGCTGTCTGTACTATTGTCATTGAGTTGTAGGATTTCTTTGTATATGCAAGATATCAGTCTTTTGTCAGATACATGGTTTCCAAAAATTTTTTCCCATTGAGTTGGCTGCCTCTTTACCTTTTTGAGAAATTCCTTTGAGGTGCAGAAACTTCTAAGCTTGAGGAGTTCCCATTTATCTATTTTCTCTTTTGTTGCTTGTGCTTTGGGTGTAAAGTCTAGGAAGTGGCCTCCTAATACAAGGTCTTGAAGATGTTTTCCTACATTATCTTCTAGGAGTTTAATGGTACTTTCTTTTATATTGAGATCTTCGGTCCATTTTGAGTTAATTTTTGTGTAGGGGGTGAGGTAGGGGTCCTCTTTCATTCTTTTGGATATGGATATCCAACTCTCCCAGCCCCATTTGTTGAAAAGACCATTATGGCTCAGTTCGGTGACTTTGGGGGCCTTATCAAAGATCAGTCGGCCATAGATCTGAGGGTCTATCTCTGAATTCTCAATTCGATTCCATTGATCTATATGTCTATCTTTGTGCCAGTACCATGCTGTTTTGGCAACTGTGGCTTTATAATAAGCTTCAAAGTCAGGGAGTGTAAGTCCTCCCACTTCGTTTTTCTTTTTTAAAGTGTCTTTAGCAATTCGAGGCATCTTCCCTTTCCAAATAAATTTGATAACTAGCTTTTCCAAGTCTGCAAAGTAGGTTGTTGGAATTTTGATTGGGATTGCATTGAATCTGTAGATGAGTTTGGGTAGAATTGACATCTTAATGACATTTAGCCTTCCTATCCATGAACATGGAATATTTTTCCATCTTTTAAGGTCCCCTTCTATTTCTTTTAGTAGAGTTATGTAGTTTTCTTTGTATAGGTCTTTTACATCTTTGGTTAAGTTGATTCCTAGGTACTTGATTTTTTTAGTTGCTATTGAAAATGGTATCTTTTTCTTGAGTGTCTCTTCAGTTTGTTCATTTCTAGCATATAGAAACATTACTGACTTATGTGCATTAATCTTGTATCCCGCTACTTTGCTAAATTTGTTTATTAGCTCTAGTAGGTGTATCGTTGATTTCTCAGGGTTTTCTAGATATAAGATCATATCATCTGCAAACAATGACAGTTTTACTTCTTCTTTTCCAATTTGGATGCCTTTTATTTCTTTGTCTTGCCGGATTGCCCTGGCTAGCACTTCCAGCACAATGTTGAATAACAGTGGTGACAGCGGGCATCCTTGTCTTGTTCCTGATCTTAGAGGGAAGGCTTTCAGTCTCTCACCATTGAGTACTATGCTGGCTGTGGGTTTTTCATATATGCTCTTTATCATGTTGAGGAAGTTTCCTTCAATTCCTACCTTTTGAAGTGTTTTTATCAAAAAGGGATGTTGGATTTTGTCAAATGCTTTTTCAGCATCTATTGAGATGATCAATTGATTTTTCCCTTTCGAGTTTTTAATGTGTTGTAATACATTGATTGTTTTTCTTATGTTGAACCATCCTTGCATGCCTGGAATGAACCCCACTTGGTCATGGTGTATGATTTTTTTAATGTGTCTTTGGATTCGATTTGCAAGTATTTTGTTGAGGATTTTTGCATCTATATTCATTAGGGAGATTGGCCGGTAGTTTTCCTTTTTTGTAGCATCTTTGCCTGGTTTTGGTATTAGATTGATGTTAGCTTCATAAAATGAGTTAGGTAGTGTTCCATTTTCTTCAATGTTTTGAAAGAGTTTGAGTAAGATTGGTGTCAGTTCTTTCTGGAAAGTTTGGTAGAATTCCCCTGTGAAGCCATCTGGCCCTGGGCATTTATTTGTGGGAAGATTTTTGATGACTGATTGGATCTCTTTGCTTGTGATGGGTTGGTTGAGGTCTTCTATTTCTTCTCTGGTCAGTCTAGGTTGTTCATATGTTTCCAGGAAATTGTCCATTTCTTCTACATTATCCAGTTTGTTGCCATACAGTTGTTCATAATATCCTCTTATAATTTTTTTAATTTCTTCAGGATCTGCAGTTATGTCACCTTTTTCATTCATTATTTTGTTTATATGGGTCTTCTCTCTTTTTGATTTTGTCAGTCTAGCTAGGGGCTTGTCAATCTTGTTGATCTTCTCGAAGAACCAACTTTTGGTGATATTTATCCTCTCTATTGTTTTTTTGTTCTCTATGTCATTTATTTCTGCTTTAATCCTTGTTATTTCTTTTCTTCTACTTGGTTTAGGATTGGTTTGCTGTTCATTTTCTAGCTTCTTCAGTTGATCCATTAGTTCTTTGATTTTGGCTCTTTCTTCCTTTTTAATATATGCGTTTAGTGCTATAAATTTCCCCCTTAGCACTGCTTTTGCTGCATCCCATAGGTTTTGGTATGTTGTGTTCTCATTTTCATTCGTCTCTATATATTTAGCAATTTCTCTTGCTATTTCTTCTTTAACCCACTGATTGTTTAGGAGTGTGTTGTTTAACCTCCAGGTATTTGTGAATTTTCTAAGTCTCTGATGGTTATTGACTTCTAATTGTATTCCATTGTGGTCAGAGAATGTGCTTTGAATAATTTCAATCTTTTTAAATTTATTGAGGCTTGTTTTATGTCCCAGCATATGATCTATTCTGGAGAAAGTTCCGTGAGCACTAGAAAAGTATGTGTATCCTGGTGATTTGGGATGTAATGTCCTGTAGATGTCTGTTAAATCTAATTCATTTATCAGATTTTTTAGGTTTTCAATTTCCTTATTGGTCTTCTGTCTGGTTGATCTATCTATAGGAGAGAGTGATGTGTTGAAGTCTCCCACAATTATTGTGGAAACATCAATTGCTTTCTTTAGTTTTGCCAATGTTTCTCTCATGTATTTTGTGGCACCTTGATTGGGTGCATAGACATTTACGATTGTTATTTCTTCTTGCTGAATTGCCCCTTTTATTAGTATGTAGTGGCCTTCTTTGTCTCTCAAAACATCCCTGCATTTGAAGTCTATTTTATCTGAGATTAATATTGCTACACCTGCTTTCTTTTGGCTGTAGCTTGCATGAAATATTTTTTTCCATCCTTTCACTTTCAATTTCTTTGTGTCCCTGTGTCTAAGATGAGTCTCTTGTATGCAACATATTGATGGTTCATTTTTTTTGATCCATTCTGCGAATCTATATCTTTTAATTGGGGAGTTTAATCCATTTACATTCAACGTTAAAACCGTGAAGGCATTTCTTGAATCGGCCATCTTATCCTTTGGATTATGTTTGCCATATTTTTCCCTCTCTCTATTAATATCCTTTATTGTACCCATACCGAATCTCTTTAGTACTGAACCTTTCTCCAAGTCTCTCTGTCCTGTCTTTGTTTCTCTGTCTGTAGGGCTCCCTTTAGTATCTCCAGTAGGGCAGGTCTCTTGTTAGCAAATTCTCTCAGCATTTCTTTGTCTGTGAAAATTTAAGCTCTCCCTCAAATTTGAAGGAGAGCTTTGCTGGATAAAGTATTCTTGGCTGGAAATTCCTCTCTCTCAGAATTTTAAATATATCGTGCCATTGCCTTCTCGCCTCCATGGTGGCTGCTGAGTAGTCACTACTTAGTCTTATGCTGTTTCCTTTGTATGTGGTGAATTGCTTTTCTCTTGCTGCTTTCAGAACTTGCTCCTTCTCTTCTATGTTTGACAGTGTGATCAGTATATGTCTCGGAGTGGGTTTTTTTGGATTTATTCTATTTGGAGTTCGCTGAGCATTTATGATTTGTGTATTTATGTTGTTTAGAAGATTTGGGAAGTTTTCCCCAACAATTTCTTTGAATACTCTTCCTAGACCTTTACCCTTTTCTTCCCCTTCTGGGACACCAATGAGTCTTATATTCGGACGTTTCATATTATCTATCATATCCCTGAGGTCCATTTCGAGTTTTTCAATTTTTTTCCCCATTCTTTCTTTTATGCTTTCATTTTCCATTCTGTCATCTTCCAGGTCACTGATTCGTTGTTCAACTTCCTCTAGTCTTGTACTATGAGTGTCCAGAATCTTTTTAATTTGGTCAACAGTTTCTTTAATTTCCATAAGATCATCCATTTTTTTATTTAGTCTTGCAATGTCTTCTTTATGCTCTTCTAGGGTCTTCTTGATTTCCTTCATATCCCGTACTAGGGTCTCATTGTTCATCTTTAGTTCTTTGAGTAGCTGCTCTAGGTGTGTCTCTTCTGGTCTTTTGATTTGGGTGCTTGGGCTTGGGTTATCCATATCGTCTGGTTTTTTCATATGCTTTATAATTTTCTGTTGTTTTTGGCCTCGTGGCATTTGCTGTCCTTGATAGGGTTCTTTTAGGGTTTGTAGACCAGTTGAAGTCCTTATCTCTAATTTATCAGATCTACAGCTTCGTGGAGTACACTTTCTCTAACTAACCAGCAGGTGGCGTCCACGAGCCACCTGTTCTCCACAAGCCAGATCTCCCCTGCTTAGCCTTTTTGGTGAGTGGGGGAGTGAGTCTTGTGGGGCCCAATTGGTGTCCCAAGCTTGCGTGTGTAGTTGGTGTTGCCTGCCCGGTATGTGGGGCGTGTTTCTGGGCAGTCGGGGAGGGGGGGTGGCCCTAACAATCAAATCTCCCTGATGATCCTAGAGTTTTAAAGCTACTGCAATAGTCTAATCCTTCAGTTCAGTCCTGCCACAGTTTGTCTCTGCCACTGACCCACAAGTCTTTGGTATTGGCGTATGGCTCCTGAGACTTGCAAGTGGGCCCCTCTTCCAGGCTGTGCACCCCGGGTCCTCTGTTGAGGGATGACTGTGCTATGTCACAGGTGAGTGCCGTCCCCCCAGGGCAGTTCTGGGCTGCTGGGCTGTGTTGGGAGGCTCCCAGTCTGCTCAAATGATGGCTGAATGGGGCTCTGTTAATTCACACTGCTCCCCCTTCCCAGCTCTGGGACATTCAGCTGAGGTTGCAGGGAAGGCTAATGTCCACGCCCAGTTTTGTGGTGTGTGCCTGTTATTTGAAGCACTTCCGTCACACTGGGTTGTCTGGGGCAGCTCTGGGCTATGGGGCTGGCGATGGGCAGGAGTGTTTCCTGTCCACCAGGATGGTGGCTGTGAGTGGACACCCCCCTTTTCTTGGGAAGTTGTGTTGTTTAGTGAATTTTCTCAGCCACTGGATTATTGCCTTTTGTCTCAGAGCTCTCTTATTTCTGCTCTTGACTTGACGTGCCCAAATTTCAATTCTTTGAAGCTTTCTGTATTGAGCTTCTTAGAGTAATTGTTTTAGAAAAAGCAAAAAGGATTTAAAAAAAAAACAAAAAAAAAAAAAAACGGCCCTCCTCAGAGATCTAATGGGTTATTGAAATGCTAATAGACAAAGCAACCAGGGCCATTAAGGAAAGGTGCCCTGGGCAGAGAGATCAGCCTTGCTTCGGGATTTGCATATGCGCCTCAAGGCCTGATCTCCGCCCTTCCCCTTTCTGTGTTCACCAGAACTCCAAAAATCCTCTGCTTTTACTTTGGAGCTTCTCGTGTTGTTTTCCTTCTATGCCCGTCTCCTCTCTGCTGGGCTGGCTGCTCTCAGAGTCTCTGGTGTCTGGCCTCAGTCTATCTATGGTTGGAGTTTGAATCAGTAGAATGAGTTTCCGATGAGAGCAGCCACTGCAATTCTCCCTTCTCCTTCCTGGAGCTGACAGCCCCTCCTCCCCCGGGACTGAGCCTGGCAGGGAGGGGCGCGGGTCCCCTGGCCGCAAAAACTTACAGATTTCGCTGATCTCAGCAGTTCCACGTTTTCATGAGTGTTGTATGAAGTATGCCCAAAGACAGATTGCTCTGTGGTGTCCAGTCCACGCAGTTCCTGGCTTTTTACCTACTTTCCTGGAGGAGTAACTAAAACATACAGCTCACCAGTCTGCCATCTTGCCCCGCCCCCGCATATATATTTATAATTATTACACCTTCTTGTTGAATTGTCCCCTGTATCAGTATATAATGACCATCTTTTCTCTTGTGACTGTTTTTGATGTAAAGTTTGTTTTACCTGATATTAGTATCAGGTACTCTTTTGGTTCCTACTCACACAGTATATTTTCTTCCATCCTTTCACTTTTAACCTACTTGTATCGTTGAATTTAAGTTGATTTTCTTGCAGACAGCATATAGTTGGATCATGCTTTTTTAACCATTCTGCCAATCTCTGCCTTTTGATTAGAGAGTTTAATCCATTTACATTTAAAGTGACTACTGATAATATAGGACTTTCCTTGTCATTTTGCTTTTTAGCCTTTATTTGTCTTATACCTTTTTGGTCCCTCACGTCCATTAATGCCTACTTTTATATTTATTTGGTTTTTTGTGTTGTACCATGCCTTCTCATGTGTATCTGGATATATTTTTCATTTCCCTTCCTTTTGGTTACTATGGGGTTAAAATTTAACATACTAAATTTATACATAGTTTGATACTAACTTAACTTTAATAGCATGCACATATACTTTTTCTATATTTCTCTGTTTCCCCAGGTTTTTTTTTTTTTGTACTTGTTACCACTTACATCTTTCTACATTGTATGTCTGAAAACATAAATTTATCATTACATTTTATGCATTTACATTTTAGCACCTGTAGGAAGTAAAAAGTGGGGTTACATACCAAACAATACTCTATAATAATACTGGTATTTATAATTACCCAAATGGTTACCTTTACCACAGGTCTTTATTTTTTTTATGCTACTTTGAGTCGTAGTCTAGTGTCCTTTCCTTTCAGTATGACAATCTCCCTTTAGCTTTGCTTGCAGGGCAGTTCTAGTGGTGATAAACTCCCTCAGCTTTTATTTATCTGAGAATGTTTTAATCTTTCCCTCATTTTTGAAATAAAATCTCATTGGATATAAAATTCTTGGCTGGCAGTTATTTTCTTTCAGCAGTTTAAGTATTTCAACACTCCGCTTTCTTGCCTCCACGGTTTCTGATGAGAAATTGGCATTCAGTCTACCTGGGGATCCCTTGTACTTAAATGTTTTTCTCTTGCAGTTTTCAGAACTCCCTCCTTGTCTTTTGCATTTGATAGTGTGAGCAATATGTGATGGGGTATATTTTTCTTCATGTTTATCCTGTTTGGTATTCTCTGGGCTTCTTTGAGGTGCACATTCACGTCTTTTGCTAAGTTCGGGAAGCTTTCTGTCATTATTTCTTTAAATATTCCTTCTGCCCTTTCCCTCTTTCTGGGACTCACATAATCAGTATATTGGTGCACTTGATGGTGTCCCAGAGGTGTGTTAGGCTAATTTTGCTTTTTATAATTCTTTTCTCTTTCTGTTCCTCAGCCTGACTCATTTCAATTGTCTTTTCTTCAAGTTCACTGATTCTTTCTTCTGCCCAATCCAATCTGCCATTTTCATTACAGTTATTATGGTCTTCAACTACAGTCGTTCTGTTCGATTCCTTTTTAAATTTTCTGTCTCATTACTAAGATGCTTATATTAACTGTTCATTGTTTTCCTCTTTCTTTTGTTCTTTCTCTGTATTTTTCTTTGTCTCTTTAAGCATATTTAAGATCGTTTTTTTAAAGGCTTTGTTCAGTATGTCTATGTTGTCATCTTTCCCATTGGTGTTTTGTGGATTTTTGTCCTTTTGCTTTGGAAGGGCCATCATTTCCTGTTTCTTTGTTTGTCTTGTACTGTTTTGTTGTGTGATATACATTTTAATATTTTTAAGTGTTAACTCTGGGATTTATTCCTTGAGCTGTCTGTTTATTGATTTTGTAAACAGCTGCTGATAAGACAGATTTTCTTGAGCTTCAGCCCTACTATCAGGAAGGTCTGCCCAAGGTAAATAAAGTATGCAGGGTTTTCCCTATCTTTCTGGGCCTCTGTCTTGCCCTGGAATTTTGTTTGTTAGTTGTTTTGGAGTTTCCTATCTATGGAATTTGGTTATCCCCTCTGTTTTCCTATCCCATGTGTTTGAAACCGGCAGGCCTTTGCCCCATACTGTCTGTCTGGCTCTGTAGTTTCTTATACTCCTGTCATTGTCTCAAGCTGCTTTTGCCTGGAGGACAAATTCTGGGAGGAGAGGCGCTCCAAAGAGAACTTTCCCAAGTCACTCTTTCCCAGCCCAAACAGGGCCAAGGACCCACAAAGGGGGCTGACCGGCTACCGAGTGCCCTGGGGAGGGGGTCAGGAAGGGCACCAAGAGCTTCCTCCATGGCTCCTGAAAGCTGAGCTTTCCTGGCCTGCCCAGCAAATGCAGCCCTTCAGCTGACTGTCTTCTGCAGCCCTGATGGAGTGCAGCATCTTTTATTCTCCACCACCCCTGCTCCTGTTGGGGAGGGTTGAAACAATGGCTGCCACCATCTTTGTCTGGGGGTATTGAAGCAGTGGCTGCCCTGAGAGCAGCCCCCCAGTGATCATAATTCAGTAATCAAAAGCTGTGATCAACTGTGCCCACACCTGTTCTTGGGGAAGAGGATTTTATGTCCCTTCTGTCACCAGTGAGCTAGCCAGGGGCTGGACCCCATGGTGGCCTGATGTGACAGTGGGGGATGGGTGATGTTCTTTACCATAATTTGTCAGCCTCTTCCTCTCACTGTTCCCTGGAAGCTGTGCAGTGTTCTTCTGGCCTCTGGGGTTTCAAAATAGTTTTTTTCAGACAGTTCCTATTAGTTTAACAGTTGTTTTGATGGAAGGACTGAGTCCTGGAGCTCCCTACTCCACCATTTTCCCACCCCAATGAGTTTTTAAATTTTCAGTTATTGTATTTTTCAGTTCTATAATTTATTTTTTAAATAATTTCTATTTCTTTGCTGATATATTTTTTTTTCATCTTTTCAGGAGAACTTGTGATTGCTGTAACATTTTTATGATGGTGGCTCTAAAATCTTTTTCAGATAATTCCACCATCTGGTCCATCTCAGTGTTGGCATCTATTGATTGTCTTTTCTTTTCTCATTTATGCTGTGATTTTCCTGGTTCTTGGCACGACAAATGATTTTTCATTGTATCCTGGATATTTTGACATTACTAGATTCTGGATTATTTTATCTTCTTTTTTATTTTAGCTGGTAGTCCCCAACATGAGTTGGAACTTGAGGGCCAGTGGGTGCAACATGAGCCTCTGACTGGGCCCCACTAATACCTTCCCAGTGAAAGTGGGACACTGACTCAGAGTACCTAGTTGCTTCGGATAGAGGTGTTCGATCAATCCCCTGCTGGGCCCCACTGCCACCAGGGAGGTGAAAAGCTGAGGGCTGACTCACACTCTGTTGCTGTAAAGTGGGGGCAGAAGGCCCTGAGAATGCCAGGGAAGGGGAGGGAAGGAAGCAGAGTGACATCTGCCCTGCTCTTCACAACCTCATTAAACCTTGCTGCTGCTGGGGGTGGTGGTAGAAGCTCGACTCCCCACTCAGGTTTGCTGACAGCAGGGAAGAACAGGAGTGCCGACTAGCCCTGCTTTGCACCATCTGTTAGTCTCATTGTTATTAGACAGGGGAAAGAGGCTCAGTTTGCTGCTTGACTCGACTGACACTACCCCAGCAAGAGAATTAGGGCACTGTCTGCTTCTGCCATGCAGGGGATGGAAGATCAGCTCCGTGCTCAGCCCTGCCAACACTATCCCAGTAGGGGAATCTAGCACAGTGCCTGGTTCTATTAGGCAAGTGAAGAAAGATCAGCTGCCCACTTGCTCTGCCAATGCTACCACCTGAGATGCCACCACCTGCATCTCACCAGCTGGATGGAAAACCAGCTGCCTGCTCAGGCTGTCACCACCACCAAGCAGGGGAATTGGGGTAACTCTTGCTAGTGCCAGACAAGGGACAGAAGGTTATCTCTTCACTTGGCCCCCCCAACACCACCCAGTAGGGGTACTGGAGCATGCTGCCTGCTTCCACAGGACAGTGGGGTGGGAAGGTGGAAGATCTCTTCCCATTCCACTGACACTATGGACAGTTCAGATTTTGTTTGGCTGGATTTGGGTGGATATTGTCAAAGAGGTTTTCTGTTGTCAGGCCACGCTTTTCCCAGTCTTTTGGCAAGGGAGAACAGGATTTTCTTGGAGTTTTTTATGGTCCGTGCCTGTTGGCAGGTCCAGGTTGGAGGCATCTGAAAGTTTCTGTCCAGACTATATGGGAGATGATAGGGAAATAGGGAACTCAGTGCCGTGTAGTTTCTCAAATCCTGAGTCCCTTCCATAGCTCACTTTCTTCTTTCCACCTTTCAGATACTTACTATGCTTGTTTGTTGTGTTATTTCTATCTAGGGTTTTAGTTGAAAGGAGGACCTGGGAAGGATGGGGTTACTCCATCTTGGCAGAACCAGAAGTCTCTAACTAACTAGCTAACTAACTAACTATGTTTAAAATTGAGAAGAATATCATTGTTTTATATTTTTGTGAATCTCTTTACTGTCCACCTGGATTCTCATATCTGTTTCTTTATACAGTTTGTTGCAATATGTTGTTTTGGTTGAAGTATATGAAGAAAATCTATCCTCATACAGATTTATAGGTGGAAAAAGGGAAGGGTATTTTAATATCATTTGCAGATAGTTGTGGATAATCTTTTGTGATACTATTCCAAAACTAGGTAAGTGGTAGTTTCTTAAAGATGAATTGTAATCTGAAATCCAAGACCTTGTCAATGAACTTTTTTATTTCATTAGGTTGAATTGATTCTTTTACCAAAAATAATTTTGTAACATCATGCATTGGGGTACATAGCTCTAAACCACCACAGTCATTTAAAAAATATTGCTTCATTGAGTAACCCAAATCTTCTAAATGTTCACACATTTCTTTACACAATATTAATAAAATCACATTTGATAATATTGATCTCACCTAAAAAAATCTTTAAGTTTTGAGAAGCTGTTATGCTCAGGGTAGTTTATTCAAATTTTCTAAAACTGTAATTTTCACTTGAAAGTTCAAATTTTGATCATTAGCAACAAATGTGGTCATTTGTTTTCCTTGGAGTAACTGGCTCATTTTGGTCATTTTCCAAAAAACCCCTGCTAAATATCCAAGTATGAATAATCAAGATTTGTCTCTCAGTCATTCTTTCAAGTAAAAATGGTGTCCCATGGAAAAAGTTAGTAGTTCAGTTTGCGTCTCAAACAATCACACAAGAACTTGTACTTTGGTATGCAGCAAATGGGATTTATGCATACATCCCATTTCATTACACAGAATATTAAAAATCTCAGTGCCCTCAAGGGTTAAGATTTAATAAAATTAATTTTTGCTGTTTCATCAAGGATATTCTTAAACGAAACTGGCATTTAAAAAAAATTGCAAGTGTGTAGCTATGAGGAAAACAGTGACCATTAGGAGTTTGGTGCACTGTCTTGATTTGGATAAAGTGCCAGCACTTTTACCCAACATTGATTTTACACCATGAGTGCAAACGTCAACACTGTGGAAAAATGCAAATTGTGTTTTACTTAGTTTTATTATGAAAATAATTTTGACCTTATAGACTTCTCAACAGGGTCTCAGAAATCCCAGGACTTGGGAACCACCAGGATAGAAGAATATTTACAGTATCTTTGTCCCGCCATCTTTTCCTCTCTCCCTCTCTTCAGTAAATGTTCTATAGAATACAAGAATTCAAATTGGAAGGGGGTTTAAATATGTAGACCATTCATCCTCCCTATCCAATGCTTGGATACCTTCTGTAGCATCTCTACAAAATTCCTATTCAGCTTCTACTTGAACACTTTCTGAGTTAGGCAGCTCATTGTCTTTTACTATTCATCTTCTAATAGTTCTGATGTTATTAAATAGTTAAGTTGAACTAAATCTTTCTACTAAATATTCATCCAGTGGTTCTAGTTCCATACCTTTGGTACCATATTGAACAAATTTTAAAATATCTGTTATGTCATAGAATAGCCAATACCTAGGATAATGGTCCCAAGTTTTCTCAACTGTGGCCATGGTGTCTCCTTTATTCATACCTCTTGTAAATTACAGTACCTAGAAGATAGAATGATGGTTTGGTATGGCCACTGTGGAATAGAGTAGAACCTTCTGATTGTTGTTTCTTCAATTTATTTGCTTATTCATTCATTCAATAAACCTTTACTGAGTTCCTCCAAGAGATACTGTGTTTGGTTATAGAGGAATATATAGAGGAATATAGAGATGATTGAGATAGACATATTTCTTCCCCTTATGGCTCTGTCTGGCAGAGAAGTCAGAATTAAATAATTTCAAGGATGACTACTATCTCCCTTATTGCAGAATCTATACTGCCATTACACAAATTTAGGTTAAAATGGCATTAGTCTCCTCTCCCCCAACGTTCTCCCAATTTCTATCCTATATTCAAAGCTTTCTGCTCACCTTGAACCTGGACTGATATTCCACTGGTCTGTACTCTATGGGATGTACCAATTTCCTATAGCTGACTTCTTTTCTGATTGTTTAGGGCTGTGGTTAAATATTTTGAATATCATCCCTAGCCTGAACTATGACTGCAAACATCTCTCTCTGCCTGTTTCCATGGAGCACTCTTTTGGGATACAATCTGTGCCTGTAATAGAGTAGTACTTTAGATTTGGGTGGAATGATTAACTCTTCTAGAATTCTCTTGTTAAGCCATTTGATCCTTACCAATATCTTGGGCAGATACTATATTAGCCCCACTTGACAAATGAGGAAATTAAGAGAGGCTAAGTGACTTGCCCAAGCAGGAAAATTAAGAACAGTTACAGGTTCCTAGACTCCCATCTAGGTTTTACTCTTGCCTCAATTGTAGCTTGCTTGCCTCTTCAGAACTGACCATTAAATATGTTTTACAGAGGACAAAGTCCAATTGCATAATAGATTTGCCTGTCTGAAACATAATTATTAATCCTAATGGTTGGGTATTATCTGGCATGCATGTGTTGGGTTTACAGTAAAGAATGTCTACTTTTTATTAACTGTCCTTTTAGATATATTAGTGACTGTCACACCTGAACTATAACAAAGAAGCACTAGAGAAATTCAATGTGGGCGGCAAAATTCTTTGAAGAATAACTAGTTATAATTGGGGAGTCTGCACACATTTCAGAGTTGCACATTTAATATGCAGTATGGTTAATTGCACTGTAATTACAGTATTTTAGAATGCCATGCTAAGTGTTTAATCCTTTTCAGGTTTGCCCTCCAATCAGTGGTCTGTCTTCATTTTTCAGATTGATGAAGTCTGCCTCAAAGAAGGGGGTAGGTAGCAAGATGGTGCCGATGTGTGTAATCAGATGGGAAAGTTGTAAAAAGCATTTTTCCTATCTAGATTTTCATATTTAATCATAGTTATGTTCTTTTTATGAATGAGGCTTGATTAGTTAGTTGTCAGCATAGGAAAACAATAAGAGCCTATATTTACCCAGATAAGTTATGCTAAAGACATTATTTTGATCTGATTGAGTTGATGGGGATATTTACGTTACCTCAGACCACAGACCCACTTAATCTTATTCATAATGTTAATTATATACTCAGAGTCACTGCCATACCCTTATTTGTGGTGTTTACCATTAGGATTTGTTTATATATGTGGTGATTGTATGGCTCCTCTCTCTCCTACTATACTCCTTATACAATTGCAAGATGCATCTCAACTCAAAGAACCCTGATCTTCAATAGTTTGTTCACACCAGTTTTGATGACATTTAATTCAGGGAAAGTAATCTCAGCTCTATTTCAGAGAATTGAGTAACACTACACACTTGAGCTGACTTTAAATACTGTTTTTTGCCTTCATGTATTGCAATTCGCTTTTTCAGTGTCTGGAGTTTTCTTTCCCTGCATATCCTCTGCAAACTCCTATTCATCCTTTAAGATCTGGCTTGAAATCCCATTCCTCAGGGAAGTTTACCCTAATGCTACCAAAGAGAGTTAGTTAATCATTGCCTCCTTTTTCTCACTGCTGTATCTGAACATTAATACCATCGCAGCCCCATCACACTGTGTAGGATTTATTTTTTTCATATGTTGCTTTCGTTATCAGACTAGTTTGATTAAGAGTGAGGGTCATATTGTATTTGTCTCTCTGTCACTCAAATTTAATGCCTGTATATGATAAGCTTTTAATAATTTCTCAGTGCTGAATGAAGTAGATTATTCTTTCAAATTCTTTTTATTGACATAATTTACAAACTATGAAATGCATGCTTAAAAATGTTTTCAATTAAGTCATTTTTAATATATTCACAAGTTGTGGTACCATCACACAATCTAATTCTAGAACATTTTCATCACACCAAAAAGAAACCCCATACCTGTTAGCAGTCATTCCTTATTCCCCCCTCATTCTTGCCACTGGCAACCACTTATCTGTCTTTATGGCTTTGCCTGTTATGAATATTTCATACAATGAAATATACAGTTATGTGGAATCTTACAATTCTGTGTCTGACTTCTCTCATTTAATGTTTTCAGGGTTCATCCATGTTGTAGGAGCAGCACTTCATTCCTTTTTATGGCTTAATATTCCATTTTATGGATATACCATATTTTATTTATCCATTTGTCAATTGATAGACATTTGGGTTGCTTCTACTTTTCAGCTATTATGAAAAATGCTGCTATGAATGTTCATGTACAAGTTTTTGGGTGGACATATGTTTTTAATTCTCTTGATTACATACCTAGGAGTGGAATTGCTCTTGGGGATATGCCTAGGACTGGAATTCCTGAGTTATATGGTAACTCTATGTTTTACCTTTTGAGAAATTGCCAAACTGTTTTACAAAATGGCTATACAATTTTACATTCCACTAGCAATATATGAGGATTCTAATTTCTCTACATCCTTCTTGTCCTTTTTTATTTTTTTCATTTTTTAATTTATATATATATATTTTATTGAGATTGTTCACATACCATACAACTATCCAAAGATCTAAAGTGTACAATCAATTGTCCATGGTAACATCATATAGCTGTGCATCCATCAACACAATCAATTTTTTTTTAATTTTTAGGACATTTTCATTACTCCAGAAAAGAAATAAACAAAAAAAAAAAAAAAAAAAAAAAGGAAACTGAGATCCTCCCATACCCCTAACCATGCCCCCCTCCATTATTCATTCATAGTTTTGGTATAGTACATTTGTTACTGTTGATGAAAGAATGTTAAAATACTACTAACTGTAGTATATAGTTAGTAATAGGTATATATTTTTTCCCTATGTGCCTCTCTATTATTAACTTCTAGTTATAGTGTCATACATTTGTTCTAGTTTGTGAGAGAGATTTCTGAAATTTGTATAGTTAATCACAGACATTGTCCACTGCAAGATTCACTGTTTTATATATTCCCATCTTTTAACCTCCAACTTTCCTTCTGGTGACATGTGTGACTCTGAGCTTACCCTTTCCACCACCTTCACACTCCTTTCAGCACTGTTAGTTATTCTCACAACATGCTACCATCACCCCTATCCATTTCCAAACATTTAAGTTCACCCTAGTTGAACATTCTACTCATAATAAGCAACCGCTCCCCATTCTTTAGCCTCATTCTATATCCTGGTAACTTATATTTCATGTCTATGAGTTTACATATTATAATTAGTTCGTATCAGTGAGACCTTGCAATATTTGCCTTTATGTTTCTGTCTTATTTCACTCAATATAGTGCCCTCAAGGTTTCTTCACCAACCCGTTTCTTTTAAGATGGTTTTGTTCACACACCATATATTCCATCCTAAGTAAACAATCACTGATTCCCTATATAGTCACATATTTACGTATTCAGCACCATCGCCACTATCTATATAAGGACATCTGCATTTCTTCCACAAAGACAGAGGAAGACTCAAAGAAGGCAGAAAGGCAAAAGAAAAAGAAAGGGAAAGAGAGAAAAACAAACAAACAAAAACCCCCAAAACTCGATAGCTAGAAAGCAACAAATGGAAAGATAGCATTAACCTAAAGTAGAATAAAGAGTCAGACAACATCACCAATGCCAGGAGTCCTACACCCTTCCCCTATTCTCCACCCCCCCATACGCATTTAGCTTTGGTATATTGCCTTTGTTATATTAAAGGAAGCATAATACAATGTTTCTGTTAATTATAGTCTCTAGTTTACACTGATTGTATTTTCCCCCCAATCCCACCCTATTTTTAACACCTTGCAAGGTTGACATTCATTTATTCTACCTCATGTAAAAACATATTTGTACCTTTTATTACAGTTGTTGAGCACCCTAGGTTTCCCTGAGTTACACAGTCAGTCTTTATCGTTCGTCTTTTGTTCTGGTGTCCAACATGGCCCCAGCCTTCCTCTTTCAATCACATTCACAGTCATCTTTGTTCAGTGTACTTACATTGCTGTGCTACTATCTCTCAAAATTGTTTTCCAAACCTCTCACTCCTGTCTTTTGCTTTCTGTCTTTTCCTTTCTTTCCTTTAGAGTTTCCTGTAGAGCAGGTATCTTGTTCACAAACTGTCATTGTCTGTTTGTCAGAGAATATTTTAAGCTCTCCCTCATATTTGAAGGATAGTTTTGCCGGATATAAGATTTCTTGGTTGCTGTTTTTTCTCTTTCAGTATCTTAACTATATCACTCCACTTCCTTCTTGCCTCCATGGTTTCTATTGAGAAATCCGCACATAGTCTTATCAAGCTTCCTTTGTATGTGATGGATTGCTTTTCTCTTGCTGTTTTCAGGATTCTCTCTCTCTCTCTTTTTTTTTTTTAATCTTCATTTTATTGAGATATATTCACATACCACACAGTCACACAAAACAAATCGTACTTTCGATTGTTCACAGTACCATTACATAGTTGTACATTCATCACCTAAATCAATCCCTGACACCTTCATTAGCACACACACAAAAATAACAAGAATAATAATTAGAGTGAAAAAGAGCAATTGAAGTAAAAAGAACACTGGGTACCTTTGTCTGTTTGTTTCCTTCCCCTATTTTTCTACTCATCCATCCATAAACTAGACAAAGTGGAGTGTGGTCCTTATGGCTTTCCCAATCCCATTGTCACCCCTCATAAGCTACATTTTTATACAACTGTCTTCGAGATTCATGGGTTCTGGGTTGTAGTTTGATAGTTTCAGGTATCCACCACCAGCTACCCCAATTCTTTAGAACCTAAAAAGGGTTGTCTAAAGTGTGCGTAAGAGTGCCCACCAGAGTGACCTCTCGGCTCCTTTTGGAATCTCTCTGCCACTGAAATTTATTTCATTTCCTTTCATATCCCCCTTTTGGTCAAGAAGATGTTCTCCGTCCCACGATGCCGGGTCTACATTCCTCCTCGGGAGTCATATTCTACGTTGCCAGGGAGATTCACTCCCCTGGGTGTCTGATCCCACGTAGGGGGGAGGGCAGTGATTTCACCTTTCAAGTTGGCTTAGCCAGAGAGAGAGGGTCACATCTGAGCAACAAACAGGCATTCAGGAGGAGACTCTTAGGCACAAATACAGGGAGGCCTAGCCTCTCCTTTGCAGCAACCGTCTTCCCAAGGGTAAAACTTATGGTAGAGGGCTCAACCCATCAAACCACCAGTCCCCTATGTCTGTGGTCATGTTAGCAACCATGGAGGTGGGGTAGGTGAATACCCCTGCATTCTCCACAGGCTCCTCAAGGGGGCACTACATCTTTTTTTTTTCCTTGTTTTTCTTTCTTTTTCTTTTCTTTTTTTTAACTTTCCCTTCTTTTTTAAATCAACTGTATGAAAAAAAAAGTTAAAAAGAAAACAAACATACAATAAAAGAACATTTCAAAGAGACCATAACAAGGGAGTAAGAAAAAGACAACTAACCTAAGATAACTGCTTAACTTCCAACATGTTCCTACTTTATCCCAAGAAAGTTACCTAATATAGCAACATTTCTGTGAACTTGTTCCTACTATATCCATCAGAAATTAACAGACCATAGTCATTCCTGGGCATCCCCAGAACATTAAATAGCTTATCTGTTCTTCTTGGATTATTGTTCCCCCTTCCTTAATTGCTCTCTATTGCTAGTTCCCCTACATTCTACATTATAAACCATTTGTTTTACATTTTTCAAAGTTCACATTAGTGGTAGCATATAATATTTCTCTTTTTGTGCCTGGCTTATTTCACTCAGCATTATGTCTTCAAGGTTCATCCATGTTGTCATATGTTTCACGAGATCGTTCCTTCTTACTGCCACGTAGTATTCCATCGTGTGTATATACCACATTTTATTTATCCACTCATCTGTTGAAGGACATTTGGGTTGTTTCCATCTCTTGGCAATTGTGAATAATGCTGCTATGAGCATTGGCGTGCAGATATCTGTTCGTGTCACTGCTTTCCGATCTTCCGGGTATATACCGAGAAGTGCAATCGCTGGATCGAATGGTAACTCTATTTCTAGTTTTCTAAGGAACTGCCAGACTGACTTCCAGAGTGGCTGAACCATTATACAGTCCCACCAACAGTGAATAAGAGTTCCAATTTCTCCACATCCCCTCCAGCATTTGTACTTTCCTGTTTGTTTAATGGCAGCCATTCTAATCGGTGTTAGATGGTATCTCATTGTGGTCTTAATTTGCATCTCTCTAATAGCTAGTGAAGCTGAACATTTTTTCATGTGTTTCTTGGCCATTTGTATTTCCTCTTCAGAGAACTGCCTTTTCATATCTTTTGCCCATTTTATAATTGGGCTGTCTGTACTATTGCCATTGAGTTGTAGGATTTCTTTATATATGCAAGATATCAGTCTTTTGTCAGATACATGGTTTCCAAAAATTTTTTCCCATTGAGTAGGCTGCCTCTTTACCTTTTTGAGAAATTCCTTTGAGGTGCAGAAACTTCTAAGCTTGAGGAGTTCCCATTTATCTATTTTTTCTTTTGTTGCTTGTGCTTTGGGTATAAAGTCTAGGAAGTGGCCGCCTAATACAAGGTCTTGAAGATGTTTTCCTACATTATCTTCTAGGAGTTTTATGGTACTTTCTTTTATATTGAGATCTTTCATCCATTTTGAGTTAATTTTTGTGTAGGGGGTGAGGTAGGGGTCCTCTTTCATTCTTTTGGATATGGATATCCAACTCTCCCAGCCCATTTGTTGAAAAGACCATTATGATTCAGTTCAGTGACTTTGGGGGCCTTATCAAAGATCAGTCGGCCATAGATCTGAGGGTCTATCTCTGAATTCTCAATTCGATTCCATTGATCTATATGTCTATCTTTGTGCCAGTACCATGCTGTTTTGGCAACTGTGGCTTTATAATAAGCTTCAAAGTCAGGGAGTGTAAGTCCTCCCACTTCGTTTTTCTTTTTTAGAGTGTCTTTAGCAATTCGAGGCATCTTCCCTTTCCAAATAAATTTGATAACTAGCTTTTCCAAGTCTGCAAAGTAGGTTGTTGGAATTTTGATTGGGATTGCATTGAATCTGTAGATGAGTTTGGGTAGAATTGACATCTTAATGACATTTAGTCTTCCTATCCATGAACATGGAATATTTTTCCATCTTTTAAGGTCCCCTTCTATTTCTTTTAGTAGAGTTATGTAGTTTTCTTTGTATAGCTCTTTTACATCTTTGGTTAAGTTTATTCCTAGGTACTTGATTTTTTTAGTTGCTATTGAAAATGGTATCTTTTTCTTGAGTGTCTCTTCAGTTTGTTCATTTCTAGCATATAGAAACATTACTGACTTATGTGCATTAACCTTGTATCCCGCTACTTTGCTAAATTTGTTTATTAGCTCTAGTAGGTGTATCGTTGATTTCTCAGGGTTTTCTAGATATAAGATCATATCATCTGCAAACAATGACAGTTTTACTTCTTCTTTTCCAATTTGGATGCCTTTTATTTCTTTGTCTTGCCGGATTGCCCTGGCTAGCACTTCCAGCACAATGTTGAATAACAGTGGTGACAGCGGGCATCTTTGTCTTGTTCCTGATCTTAGAGGGAAGGCTTTCAGTCTCTCACCATTGAGTACTATGCTGGCTGTGGGTTTTTCATATATGCTCTTTATCATGTTGAGGAAGTTTCCTTCAATTCCTACCTTTTGAAGTGTTTTTATCAAAAAGGGATGTTGGATTTTGTCAAATGCTTTTTCAGCATCTATTGAGATGATCAATTGATTTTTCCCTTTTGACTTGTTAATGTGTTGTAATACATTGATTGATTTTCTTATGTTGAACCATCCTTGCATGCCTGGAATGAACCCCACTTGGTCATGGTGTATGATTTTTTTAATGTGTCTTTGGATTCGATTTGCAAGTATTTTGTTGAGGATTTTTGCATCTATATTCATTAGGGAGATTGGCCAGTAGTTTTCCTTTTTTGTAGCATCTTTGCCTGGTTTTGGTATTAGATTGATGTTAGCTTCGTAAAATGAGTTAGGTAGTGTTCCATTTTCTTCAATGTTTTGAAAGAGTTTGAGTAAGATTGGTGTCACTTCTTTCTGGAAAGTTTGGTAGAATTCCCCTGTGAAGCCATCTGGCCCTGGGCATTTATTTGTGGGAAGATTTTTGATGACTGATTGGATCTCTTTGCTTGTGATGGGTTGGTTGAGGTCTTCTATTTCTTCTCTGGTCAGTCTAGGTTGTTCATATGTTTCCAGGAAATTCTCCATTTCCTCTACATTATCCAGTTTGTTGCCATACAGTTGTTCATAGTATCCTCTTATAATTTTTTTAATTTCTTCAGGATCTGCAGTTATGTCACCTTTTTCATTCATTATTTTGTTTATATGGGTCTTCTCTCTTTTTGATTTTGTCAGTCTAGCTAGGGGCTTGTCAATCTTGTTGATCTTCTCAAAGAACCAACTTTTGGTGATATTTATCCTCTCTATTGTTTTTTTGTTCTCTATGGCATTTATTTCTGCTTTAATCCGTGTTATTTCTTTTCTTCTACTTGGTTTAGGATTGGTTTGCTGTTCATTTTCTAGCTTCTTCAGTTGATCCATTGGTTCTTTGATTTTGGCTCTTTCTTCCTTTTTAATATATGCGTTTAGTGCTATAAATTTCCGCCTTAGCACGGCTTTTGCTGCATCCCATAGGTTTTGGTATGTTGTGTTCTCATTTTCATTTGTCTCTATATGTTTAGCAATTTCTCTTGCTATTTCTTCGTTAACCTACTGATTGTTTAGGAGTGTGTTGTTTAACCTGCAGGTATTTGTGAATTTTCTAAGTCTCTGATGGTTATTGACTTCTAATTGTATTTCATTGTGGTCAGAGAATGTGCTTTGAATAATTTCAACCTTTCTAAATTTATTGAGGCTTGTTTTATGTCCGAGCATATGATCTATTCTGGAGAAAGTTCCATGAGCACTAGAAAAGTATGTGTGTCCTGGTGCTTTGGGATGTAATGTCCTGTATATGTCTGTTAAATCTAATTCATTTATCAGATTGTTTAGGTTTTCAATTTCCTTATTGGTCTTCTGTCTGGTTGATCTATCTATAGGAGAGAGTGATGTGTTGAAGTCTCCCACAATTATTGTGGAAACATCAATTGCTTCCTTTAGTTTTGCCAGTGTTTCTCTCATGTATTTTGTGGCACCTTGATTGGGTGCATAGACATTTACGATTGTTATTTCTTCTTGCTGAATTGCCCCTTTTATTAGTATGTAGTGGCCTTCTTTGTCTCTCAAAACATCCCTGCATTTGAAGTCTATTTTATCTGAGATTAATATTGCTACACCTGCTTTCTTTTGGCTGTAGCTTGCATGAAATATTTTTTTCCATCCTTTCACTTTCAGTTTCTTTGTGTCCCTGTGTCTAAGATGAGTCTCTTGTATGCAACATATTGATGGTTGACTTTTTTTGATCCAATCTGCGAATCTATATCTTTTAATTGGGGAGTTTAATCCATTTACATTCAATGTTATAACCGTGAAGGCATTTCTTGAATCAGCCATCTTATCCTTTGGTTTATGTTTGTCATATTTTTCCCCTCTCTCTATTAATATCCTTTATTGTACCCATACCGAATCTCTTTAGGACTGAACCTTTCTCCAAGTCTCTCTGTCCTTTGTTTCTCTGTCTGTAGGGCTCCCTTTAGTATCTCCAGTAGGGCAGGTCTCTTGTTAGCAAATTCTCTCAGCATTTGTTTGTCTGTGAAAAATTTAAGCTCTCCCTCAAATTTGAAGGAGAGCTTTGCTGGATAAAGTATTCTTGGCTGGAAATTTTTCTCACTCAGAATTTTAAATATATCGTGCCACTGCCTTCTTGCCTCCATGGTGGCTGCTGAGTAGTCACTACTTAGTCTTATGCTGTTTCCTTTGTATGTGGTGAATTGCTTTTCTCTTGCTGCTTTCAGAACTTGCTCCTTCTCTTCTGTGTTTGACAGTGTGATCAGAATATGTCTCGGAGTGGGTTTATTTGGATTTATTCTATTTGGAGTTCGCTGAGCATTTATGATTTGTGTGTTTATGTTGTTTAGAAGATTTGGGAAGTTTTCCCCAACAATTTCTTTGAATACTCTTCCTAGACCTTTACCCTTTTCTTCCCCTTCTGGGACACCAATGAGTCTTATATTTGGACGTTTCATATTATCTATCATATCCCTGAGGTCCATTTCGATTTTTTCAATTTTTTTCCCCATTCTTTCTTTTATGCTTTCATTTTCCATTCTGTCATCTTCCAGGTCACTGATTCGTTGTTCAACTTCCTCTAGTCTTGTACTATGAGTGTCCAGAATCTTTTTAATTTGGTCAACAGTTTCTTTAATTTCCATAAGATCATCCATTTTTTTATTTAGTCTTGCAGTGTCTTCTTTATGCTCTTCTAGGGTCTTCTTGATATCCTTTGTATCCCGTACTATGGTCTCATTGTTCATCTTTAGTTCTTTGAGTAGGTGCTCTAGGTGCTGTGTCTCTTCTGATCTTTTGATTTGGGTGCTTGGGCTTGGGTTATCCATATCGTCTGGTTTTTTCATATGCTTTATAATTTTCTGTTGTGTTTGGCCTCTTGGCATTTGCTGAACTTGATAGGGTTCTTTTAGGATTTGTAGACCAATTGAAGTCCTTATATCTAATTTATCAGATCTACAGCTTCGTGGATTACACTTTCTCTAACTAACCAGCAGGTGGCGTCCACGAGCCACCTGTTCTCCACAAGCCAGTTCTCCCCTGCTTAGCCTTTTTGGTGAGTGGGGGAGTGAGTCTTGTGGGGTCCAGTTGGTGTACCAAGCTTGCGTGTGTAGATGGTGTTTCCTGCCCTGTATATGGGGCGTGTTTCTGGGCAGTCAGGGGGGTGTTTGCTCTAACAATCAAATCTCCCTGGTGATCCTAGAGTTTTAAAGCTGCTGCAATAGTCTAATCCTTCAGTTCAGTCCTGCCACAGTTTGTCTCTGCCACTGACCCACAAGTCCTTGGTACTGGCGTATGGCTCCTGAGACTTGCAAGTGGGCCCCTCTTCCAGGCTGTGCACCCTGGGTCCTCTGTTGAGGGATGTCTGTGCTATGTCACAGGTGAGTGCCGTCCCCCCAGGGCAGTTCTGGGCTGCTGGGCTGTGTAGGGAGGCTCCCAGTGTGCTGAAATGATGGCTGAACGGGGCTTTGTTAATTCACACTGCTCCACCTTCCCAACTCTGGGACAATCAGCTGAGGTTGCATGCCCTCAAAACTGTCCACGCCCAGTTTTGTGGTGTGTGCCTGTTATTTGAAGCGCTTCCGTCACACTGGGTTGTCTGGGGCAGCTCTGGGCTATGGGGCTGGCGATGGGCAGGAGTGTTTCCTGTCCACCAGGATGATGGCTGTGAGCGGACACCCCCCTTTTCTTGGGAAGTTGTGGTGTTTAGTGAATTTTCTCAGCCACTGGATTATTGCCTTTTGTCTCAGAGCTCTCTTAGTTCTGCTCTTGTCTTGACCTGCCCAAATTGCAAGTCTTTGAAGCTTTCTGTATTGGGCTTCTTAGAGTAATTGTTTTAGAAAAAGAAGAAAGGATTAAAAAAAGGGCCCTCCTCAGAGATCTAATGGGTTATTGAAATGCTAAGAGACAAAGCAATTAGGGCCATTAAGGAAAGGTCCACAGGGCAGAGAGATCAGCTTTTCTTCGGGATTTGCATATGCGCCTCAGGGCCTGAGCTCTGCCCTTCCCCTTTCTATGTTCACCAGAACTCCAAAAATCCTCCGCTTTTATTTTGGAGTTTTTCGTGTTGTTTTTTTCTATGCCTGTCTCCTCTCTGCTGGGCTGGCTGCTCTCAGATTCTCTGGTGTCTGGTCTCAGTCTATCTATGGTTGGAGTTTGGATCAGTAGAATGAGTTTCTGATAAGGGCTGCCACTGCAGTTCTCCCTTCTCCTTCCCAGAGCTGACAGCCCCTCCTCCCACGGGACTGAGCCTGGCAGGTAGGGGTGCGGGTCCCCTGGCCACAAAAACTTACAGATTTTGTTGATCTCAGCCGTTCCACGATTTCATGAGTGTTGTATGAAGTATGCCCAAAGTCAGATTGGTCTGTGGTGCCCAGTCCATGCAGTTCCTGGCTTTCTACCTACTTTCCTGGAGGAGTAACTAAAACATACAGCTCACCAGTCCGCCATCTTGCCCCGCCCTCCAGGATTCTCTCTTTATCTTTGATGTTTGAATCTGATTATTAAGTGTCTTGGCATAGGCCTATTCAGATCTATTCTGTTTGGGGTACTCTTAGCTTCTTGGACCTATAATTTTATGTCTTTCATAAGAGATGGGAAATTTTCATTGATTATTTCCTCTATTATTGCTTCTGCCCCTTTTCCCTTCTCTTCTCCTTCTGGGACACCAATAACACATACATTCTTGCTTTTCATTTTGTCCTTAAGTTCCCAGAGACATTGCTTGTAGTTTTCCATTCTTTTCTCTATCTGTTCTTTTGTGTGTAGGCTTTCAGTTGCCTTGTTCTCCAGTTCCTGAGTGTTTTCTTCTGCCTCCTGAGATCTGCTGTTGAATGTTTCTATTGTGTCTTTCATATCTTGTGTTGTGCCTTTCATTTCCATAGATTCTGCCAGTTGGTTTTTCAGACTTTCAATTTCTACCTTATGTACGCCCAGTGTTTTCATTATATGGTTCAGCTCTTTCACCATATCTTCCCTAAACTTTTTGAATTGACTTATTATTAGTTGTTTCAATTCCTGTATCTCAGTTGAAGTGTAAATTTGTTCCTTTGACTGGGCCTTAACTTCATTTTTCTTAGTGTAGGTTGTAGTTTTCTGTTGTGTAGGCATGGTTTCCTTGGTTATCCCAATCAGTTTTTCCCAGGCCAGAACAGGCTCAGTTCCCAGAAGGACGAAATATTTAGTATCTGGTTTCCCTGTGGGTGTGTCTTAGAAAATTGTTACACCCTGTGATGCCTCAGGTCACTGTGCTTTTCTGCCCAGCAGGTGGCACCTCTCAGCCTGTAATTCCAGACTGGTGTAAGGAGGTCTGGCCAGTGGCTGTTTTCCCCCAGGCTCTGGGGTCTGGTTCTGAATGGAAGGCAGATGGTAGAGCTGGCCCCACCCCTTTCCTCTCACAGAAGATAGACCCCCTAGGGAGAGTTCATTAGCATTTCAATGGTCCCTCTCTGCCTGTGCAATCTCTGCCCTTGTCTGTGTCAGAGCACTGGGAACTGAAAATGGCTGAGGCTTTCACCACTGAGCCAAAACAGGGACAGAAAGTCCCCTCCAGGCTAGTCCGCAGCGACCCTCCAGCTCTCCAAGTTCAGTCGTCACCCAAAGCCTCTGTCTGCTTGTTGGGGATTCATAGCTTGTAGTGAGCAGTTCACATTCCCTAATTAAAACCCCAGTTGGAGCTCAGCTGAAGGGAGGGAACTTCTCTCTAGGAACACGAGGCTTTGCAGCTCAGCCTGTGGGGGGAGGGGTCTTCCAGCTTGGAGCACAATTTTTACTTTCAGATTTTGTGCTGTGATCTTGGGCATTCCTCCCAATTCAGGCTGGTGTATGATGAGTGGACAGTCATGTTTGTCCCCCCACAGTTATTCTGGATTATTTACTAGTTGTTCCTTGTTTTTTGTTAGTTGTTCCAGGGGGACTAACTAGCTTCCACTCCTCTCTATGCTGCCATCTTAGATCTCTTCTTGTCCTTTTGATTGTAGTCATCCTAGCGGGTGTAGAGCGGTATCTCATTGTGATTTTAATTTTCATTTCCCTAATAATTAATGATGTTGAGCATCTTTTATTATGCTTATTGAATTGGCTACTGGAAAATCTTCTTTGGAGAAATGTCTATTCAAATCTTTCACCCATTTTTAAACTGAGTTGTCTTTTTGTTATTAAGGAGCAATAGTTCTTTATATATTCTGGTTACAAGTTTCTTATCAGATATGATTTGTAAACATTTTCTCCCTTTCTGTGGGTTGTTTTTTACTTTCTTGATGGTGTCCTTTAAAGCACAAAAGTTTTAAATTTTGATGAAGTCCAATTTATCTGGTTTTTCTTTCGTCACTTCTGCTTTTAGTATCACATCTAAGAAATTATTGCCTAAGCCAAGGTCATGAAGATTTATACATGCCTGTATATTCTTCTGAGAGTTTAGAATTTTGGCTGCCATCTTTAGGGATTTGATCCATTTTGAGTTAACTTTTATATATGTTGTGAGTTAGGGGTCCAACTTAATTATTTTACATGTGGATATCCAGTTGTCCCAGCATCATTTGTTGAGAAGACTATTCCTTTCCCATTGAATGGTCTTGTAACCCCCATTGCCCCAATTCCCCACTGCCCCTTCCCCCACTTCTCATAACCCACACTCTACTTTTCATCTCTATGATCATATTCTCTGATACTTTCTTTGTGTTTACCATGGGGCTTAAATTTAACATCTTAAGTCTATAACAATCTTGTTTTCTTTGATACCAACTTAACTTCAATAGGACACATAAACTATGTTCCTATACTCCTCCATTCCCCCACCTTTATGTAGTTCTTGTCAAAAATTACATATTTTACATTGTGTCCAAAACCACTGATTTATCATTACAGTTTATGTATTTTAGATCCTGTAGGAAGCAAATAGTGGAGTTACAAATCAAAAATACAGTAGTGTTTGTATTTATATTTATCATGTGATCTTTACTGTAAATCTTTATTTCTTCATGTGGTATCAGTCAATTGTTTAGTGACCCTTACTTTCAGCCTGCACAATTCCCTTTATCATTTCTTATAGGACTGATCTACTGGTGATGAAGTCCTTCAGCTTTTGATTATCTGGGAATGTTTTCATCTCCCCCTCATTTTTACCCTCCAGGTGTTTGTGAATTTTCTAAGTTTCTGATGGTTATTGACTTCTATTTGTATTCCATTGTGGTCAGAGAATGTGCTTTGAATAATTTAAATTTTTTTTTAAATTTATTGAGGCTTGTTTTATGTCCCAGCCTATGGTCTATTCTGGAGAAAGTTCCATGATCACTAGAGAAAAATGTGTGTCCTGGTTAGCTGGGATGTAAAGTTCTATATATGTCTGTTAATTTTCTCTATATCTCTCTCTTCTTTCTTTGTTTCTCTGTCGGTAGGGCTCCCGTTAGTATCTGAAGTAGGGCAGGTCTTTTATTAGCAAAATCTCTCAGCATTTGTTTGTCTGTGAAAAATTTAAGCTCTCCCTCAAATTTGAAGGAGGATTTTGCTGGATAAAGTATTCTTGGTTGGAAATTTTCTTTCTCAGAATTTTAAATATGTCATGCCGCTGCCTTCTCACTTCCATGGTGGCCGCTGAGTAGTCACTACTTAGTCTCATGTTGTTTCCTTTGTATGTGGTGAATTGCTTTTCTCTTGCTGCTTTCAGAACTTGGTCCTTCTCTTCAGTATTTGAGAGTCTGATCAGAATATGTCTCGGAGTGGGTTTATTTGGATTTATTCTATTTGGAGTTCTCTGGGCATTTATGCTTTGTGTATTTATATTGTGTAGAAAGTTTGGGAAGTTTTCCCCAACAATTTCTTTGAATACTCTTTCTAGACCATTACCCTTCTCTTTCCCTTCTGGGACACCAATGAGTCTTAAATTTGGATGTTTTATTTTATCTATCTTATCCCTGAGATCCATTTTGATTTTTTCAATTTTTTCCCCAATTCTTTCTTTTGTTCTTTCATTTTCCATTCTGTCGTTCTCGAGGTCACTAAGTCATTGTTCAGCTTCCTCTAGTCTTGTACTATGAGTATCCAGAATCTTTTTAATTTAGTCAGCAGTTTCATTTCCATTAGATCATCTATTTTTTTATTTACTCTTGCAATTCCTTCTTTATGCTCTTTTAGGGTGTTCTTCATGTCCTTTATATCATGTGCCATGCTCTTCTTCATGTCCTTTATATCCTGTGCCATGCTCTCATTGTTTATTTTTAGTTCTTTGATTAATAGCTCCAAATACTGTGTCTCCTCTGATCTTTTGATTTGGATGTTTGGGTTTGGGCTATCCATATCGTCTGTTTTTTTCATATGCTTTAAAATTTTCTGTTGTTTTTGGCCTCTGGCATTTGCTTTACTTGATAGGGGTTCTTTTAGGATATGTAGGATTATTCAAAGAGTAATCTCTAATTTGTCACATCTCCAGCTTGGTGGCATACATTTTCTCTAACTAGCAGATGGCATCCATGAGTCACCTATTCCTCTCAAGTCAGTTCTCCCCAACTTTGTCTTCATGGTGTGTGGAGGTCTGGTTCTTGTGGGGTTCAATTTGTACACCAAATTTGGATGTGTTGTTGGTACTGTCTGCCCTGAATGTGGGGCATGTGTCTGAGTGGTTAGGGAGGCAGGGCAGCTTTAATAATCAAACCTCCCAGGTGTTCCTGGAGATTTAAGGCTGTTGCAAGAGTCTAAAACTTTATTTCAGTCTCACCATGTGCCAGTTTGAATGTATTATGTCCCCCAGAAAAAGCCATATTCTTTGATGCAATCTTGTGGGGCAGACATAATAGTGGGGATTAAGTTGGAATGTTTGGATTCGGAGATACGCCCCACCCAACTGTAGATGATAACTGCTGGGATATTTCCATGGAGGTTTGGCCCCACCCATTTGGGGTGGGCCTTGATCAGTGGAGCCATATAAATGTGCTGACTCAAAGAGACTGAACGGAGTGCAGCTATGAGTGACGTTTTGAAGAAGAGCAAGCTTGCTAGAGAGGAATGTCCTGGGAGAAAGCCATTTTGAAACCAGAACTTTGGAGCAGATGCCAGCCATGTGCCTTCCCAGCTAACAGAGGTTTTCCGGACACCATTTGCCATCCTCCAGTGAAGGTACCTGATTACTGATGTGTTACCTTGGACACTTTATGGCCTTAAGACTGTAACTGTATAGCCAAATAAACCCCCTTTTTATAAAAGCCAGTCCATCTCTGGTGTTTTGCATTCTGCAGCATTAGCAAACTAGAACACACCACAGATTGTCTCTGCCACTGACCCACAAGTCCTTGGTATTGGCATAGGGTCCCTGGGATTTCTGGGAGGGTTCCTCTTCCCAGCCGTGTCCTTCTAGGGCCTCTGCTGAGGGAAGGCTGTGCTATGTTACAAGTGCATGCAGTCCCTCAAGGGAAGCCCTGGGCTGCCGGGCCATGCAGGGGCGTTCCCAGCCTGCTGTAAGATGGCTGAATGGGGCATGTTAATTTCTCCCTTTTTGTACAGCTCTGGCTTTCCAGGTCTGGGACAATTAGCTGTGGGTGCACGAAAGGCTATTGTCCACATGCGATATTGTGGAGTGTGCGCGGTGTTGTCGGAAACACTTCTCATGACACTGGGTCCCTTGGCGTGGCTCTGGGCTGTGGCTCAGGCACTGGGCAGGACCGTTCCCAGCCCACTGGGAAGATGGCTGCAGGGGGCGTGGTTTTTTCCCCCTTTTGGCTCACCTCTGCCCTCCTCGCTCTGAGACAACTAGCAGTGGGTGCGTGAGAGTCTATCTTCCATGCCAGATATTGAGGTGTTTGCACAGCCCTTTCCTGCCACACTTCACTGGGTAGTTCTTGCTGCCATATCTGTAGCTGCTTTTGGCTTTTTTTAAAAAAGAACTAGTCTGCCTCCAAACGCCAACCCATGGATTCCCCACACTGCAGCGTGGCTTCCAGACATTCAGTGGTTTACTCACTTGTTTCAGAAAGCAGACTCCGGTTTCACCAAGTGCACAGTCCCTGTGGATTTAGCAGACTTGTCCAGCTGGTGCATTGCTGGAACTGGTGTTCTGGGTCACTTTCTGGCTTTTATCTAGTATTTTTCAGGGAGGTGATTTTTTGCTCTGTCTCTCCTAGCCACCATTTTAGGTTCTCTCTGGTGTCCTATATTTTTATCCTGAAGGACTCCCTTTAGTATTTCTGGTAGGGAAGATTTGCTTGTGGTAGATTATCTCAGTTTTTATTTATCTGGGAATGTCTTAATTTCTTCTTCATTTTTGAAAGACACTTTTTCAGGATATGTAATTTTTGGCCAAGAATCTTCTTCATTCATCACTTTGGATATATCTTCCCACTGCTCTATGGCCTCCTTGGTTTCTGTTGAGAAATTAGCTCTTAATGTTACTGATAATGCCTAGTATGTGATGAGTCACTTCTCTCTTACTGCTTTCAAGATTCTCTCTTTGACTTTGACTTCTGACAGTTTAATTATGATGTGTCTACGTGTGGCTCCCTTTGAGGTTTTCCTACAAGGAATTACTGAGGTTCTTGGATATGTAGACTAATATTCCTTATCAATTTGGGAAGCTTCCTGCTATTATATATATTTTTTCAAATATTTTTCCTGCATCTTTCTTTTCTGCTTCTGGGACTCCCATTATATCTATATATGTTGTTATATAGATATAGATATAGATATAGATATAGATATATACACACACACACATATGTATATATAAGGTTGTTAGACTTGATGGTGTCCCACTGGTCTCTGAGGCTATGTTCATTTTTCTTGATTATTTTTCTCTCAGTTCCTCAGACTGGATAATCTCAACTGGATTATACTCAGATATGCTGTTTATTTCATCTGCCAGCCTGAATCTGCTGTTGACCTCATTTAGTGAATTTTTATTCTCAGCCATTTCATTTTTCTACTCCAGAACCTATATTTGGTTATTTTTATAATTTCTATCTCTTACTGGTATTCTCTGTTTGGTGTGACATTGTTCTAATACGTTCCTTGAATTATTTAGACATGGTCTCCTTTAGTTTTCTGAACATATTTAAAATAGCATATTAAAAATCTTTGTCTAGTGAGTCCAACATCTGGCTTTCCTCAGAGACAGTTTCTGTTAACTGATTTTTCCCTGTGTATGTGGTATACTTTCTTGGCTCTTTGCATGTCTCATAATATTTTGTTGCAATCTGGATATTTGAAATAATATGATGTGTCAACCCTGGAATTCAAATTCCTCCTCCTCCCCAGAGTTTGTTGTGTTGTTCTTTGGAATTGTTCTTATTGTTATTGCTGTTTGTTTGTTTAGTGACTTTAATTCTATAAAGTCTGTATCCTTTGTTGTCTGTGACCACTGAAGTCTCTGCTTGGTTGGCTTATTGGTCAATAAATGATCAGACAGGGATTTCCTTAAATGTTTTGAACCAATATGTCTCCTGATCTTTGCTGAAGAGCTCTTTGTGCATTTTGGAGTGCACCTTCAATGCTCAGGCAGGAGGTTTACAACTCTGCCTTAGCCTGCACTTCCTGTTTGCATAGAGCCTCAGGCTCAGTCAGAGGTGAGAGCTTAGAGCCTTTTCCAGTCTTTCCCAGTTATGTGCACAGCTCTGGGCGTGTGCACAGCCCTATGCATGTACATGACCTTGTAGATTTCCAAGAACACGTGAGGTTTTTAAAGCTCCCTATGGACTTCTCTTTCCCCATCTTTTCCTTTTAAGTTTTTTGGTCAGCTTGTTGGTTACTCCAACTGTTATTGCTGCCTCAGATGGTTGTGATTTTAAACAACTGCCATTGATTGTTTTTGATAAACAACAACAAAAAAAGATGTTCACAGTGGGTGAGCTCCAAGTCAGGTCAAATAAAGACAATTCTTGTGAGTTGGAATTTCCTGCCAAGATAGGTCAAATAATGACAGTTATCTGGTAATGGGGCTTTGCAGGGAGCTCCACCCCTTTTCTGCCACTTCTAGGGTCTACTAGGTTGCCAATTTTCGCTGTGATTGTGGGGCTGTCAGTTTTCAAGGCTACCTCTGAGTTGGAGAGAAAGGGATAGGAATAGGGCAAGTTAAAATGCCACTCATTTTTCTTACCAAGATTCAGCCATTTTTCTTGGATAAATGCTCCCCATATTGTTGCAAGGTTTTGCTTAATTTCCATCATTATGAAAAAATGGTTTCAACTATTTTTTCCCATTTTCTCATTGTTTTTATGGAGGAAAGAAGTTATGGAGGTCATTACTCTGACATTTGTACTGATGTCACTCCAGATTATTCTTAATGATTATTCTTAACATACTCTCTAATTTTCAAATAAAACAATTTCCTTTTTCTTACAGAAAAACTTGGAATTAACACCCCAAAAATGGATTTTCTAGAATTTTGAGAATGGTTAATGTATTCAGCTAATCAACATTTAAATAATTAGTTGCTTGAGATGGTCTAAACACTTGCCCTGCATATTTATATTAGACTCTGATTAAATATTAAGAAGCACAAAAACTGAATTTTTAAATGACACAAAACCCTCAGGAATATCCTTTTTTTTCTTTTAGCACTTTAATATGGAAATACTGGGACTTACATTATAAATGTTATAAGGCAACAATGAGATTTCATTGTGTCTCAGTGTTAGGCATTACTAATAAAAATATTTTGACTAAGCTTTTCACTTCTACTCAGATGTTTTGGCACCCTGCACTCGGCTTTTCAAGGTTTCCCAAGGTGTATTTTTCAATGCCGATGTTTCTGCTATATATGTCAGAAAAATAATCCAAGTTTTAATGCTTTTAGCCCTGTCATTTGAGTACTTGCAGCTTGCCCACTAAGTTATTCCTTTGACTTCAAATTGATATAGAAAATACTCAACATAGATGTCAGGATGGATGTCCCACATCATGTATTCACTGCACTTTTGAGAAAGAAATTTGGCATAGAATATCTTATTCAGATGTAAATTACATCATTGTCATCAAAGTCGTTTATGGCATGTTTTACTTATTTTCAAGGTCCGTTTTTAAGAGAGGGAAATTTTTCAAAAAACCATACAAAATAAATCGGTACTGTAATGATTTCCCCTTTTTGTGTCTGAAATGTAATGAAAGAAATACACGGAAAAATAAAAATAGATGTATGGTGTCCTTAATTTTAAAATACTGCTTTCAATTGCCTTTTTGTTTTGGGAGAGTCTTAGATTACATATGGGTTAAATGTTTGTGTTCATTAAAGTCACATTAATTAGTGGAATAGAAAATGAGTTGCAAAGGTCTATTGATCATGAACACAATGGGAAATGCATCCCCATGAGAGCCATATTTCAATAAATCACACTGGATTTTTTCCATTGGATAAAAAAGGAAACACTTACCTTAATCCCTAGGGAAGTTAATCAAACAAGCAAACTGAATAGTTATCAAATATAATTACCAAAGATGATTAATAATGTTGTTGTGGGTCTTTCAGTATTGGTAGAGAGGGGAGCAGAAGGAGGGTAGGGAGAATCTCAGACTTTAGCACAGTGGCAATAAGTTGGAGTGCATAAAGAACGCGTGGGTTTGCTTCTGAGCATGACGTCTCTGATTACATAGGCCATGCTCTTTTCAAAGGGAAGCAATGAACAACAGACTCTGGTTTTGTGGCTAGTGAGCTGCCACTCCTGGCAAAGATGGCCTATAAATATAAAAGGAAAATGACAAAGATAATGCTGTGAAAAACTTGAAATGCTGTGAAAAACTTGAAATGCATTCTCTCTTTCTTTCTTCCCTTCTTCCTCCTTCACGTCTCTCCTTTCCCCCACTAAATTCAGAGACCTTAAATGAACTGAGCATAGGGCAGGAAATCTGGGTTTGGGTTTGGATTCTGCCACTAAGTAGTTAAATGAATGAGAACATGTCATTTGATCTCTGTGAGTCTTATTTTCTTCTTCTGTAAAAGGGAGGATGGTGGACTAAATTATACTGACATTCTTCCAGTGTTAAGATTCTTTTGATTTTATAAGTAAAAGGAGTGTGGAAATTTAAGTGGATGATTTGTCATATTGGTAGTTCTAAGGTACAAATATTGATTGTTTTGTGAAAAGTGTAGCATTCTTCTACTGTACAATAACATTAATGATTATATTTCTCTATTTTGTGATGGGGTGTTGGTAGAAATATGTGGCCCCTAGGGCCACCCTAATTTCTCACTGGAAACATGAGAAAATCACAAGTGCTTTGGGAAGTAATGTGTTCACCTAACTATTTTGATTCTTCAAGATAAAAGGTGAGAATATTAAACCAGTGAAACTTATTTCACTCTTAAACCCCAAGCCTATGTATGCGGTCGCAGTTGATTCGTCTGGGGGGGGGGGTGGCGGCCGGTTGCTAAATCCTAGGCTCTCGGGATTGCTCGGAGGGTACCGGCGGCGGGGGCTCTTTCCCGGAGGCGAGGGCGAGGCGGGGGACTGGGCCCGGTCCCCGGCGGTGGCGTGCAAGGTGTGGAGGGCGGCGAGAAGGAACAGGCGGGACACGTTTCTTTTAGGGTGAAGAAGCCAAGAGAGTTTATTAGGGGAGAGTACAAGCTTATATCGGGCGGTTTAGAGGGCGGGGTGGCTGTAGGGGTTAAAGGCTTGGATTGGTTCTGAGAGGGCGCGGAGGTTGATTGAAAAGGGGCGGGAGTTGCTCCGGTAACGAAGAGGGTGGAGGGTGCGGGTAAGGCACGGGGGGTGGGGGTGGGGGGGGGGTGGTTTTCTCCGGCAAGCCCTCCCCAACGGTTGTACTTTGGGGTGAGGAAATGGGGCCTGCATTCGGCTCCACTTTCTCAGGCCCGGGGGGCCGTGGAGGGCGCTACCACCCGTGCCCCACTACCTTTCCTAGGGGCTGATCAGTTCCCCTGGCCCAGGCCCGCCAAGTCGGAACTTGATAACAGTGTCCCGCATATGTATATGGTATTCTCAAAGCAAACAATGTCTGTCACTGGAACTATTGGACTACAGAAAAGAAAACATATGTTGCATGGTTGGAAACAGCTCCAAAAGATAAAAAATGGAACTCCATGCCAGTACATACTGATACATCAATAGATAGCGTCATTTACCTATTCATGTAGTTTTTCTCCGGTATCAACGATGAATTTTAATAAAATGGTTGCCTACTAAATTTGAGGAGAAACATTGAAATAAAACTTTCTTTTGAATTTCAATAGGTATGCTTAGGTTGGGAAAATATATTAATGAAGACATACTTAAGACAGAATGCTAGATGACAACTGAGCACCAAAAAACACTTAGGAAAACAGTCATTGTCTTCAAGGGGCTTATGACCTTGCTATATAATCAAGAAGTACAAAATATTTAAACATCATCATAATTTACTTCTCAGGTGAATTAAACTCCAGTCATAGAAAACACCAATAAACAAACAAACAAACAAACAAACTCTTAGCAGTTTAAAGCAGCATCAGAAAGCCCCTGCACTCGAGTGCATGCATTTTATTAGGAAAGATTCTCTTAGTTTCTTAAAATTCATAGGCCAAGTATTCCCTTTGTTTTCAAAAGCAGAATTCTAAATAGATTGATTAAAAAAAAAACCCCACAATTTTAAGAACAGTTTTGGATGTACAGAAAAATTGGAAAGATAGTATCGAGAGTTCCCATGTACCTCATACCCAGTTTCCCTTATCGACATCTACTTTAGTATGTTTGTTACAATTTATGGACCTATGTTAATACATTATTATAAACTGAAATTCATACTTTATTCAAATTGCCTTAGTTTTTAAACTAATTTTCCTTTCCTCCTTTTTTTTTTTTAAATCAGAGAAGTTGTAGGTTTACAGAAACTAATATTCTTTTTCTGTCCCAGGTTTCTGTCCAGGACACCTCATTACATTTAGTCATCACGTCTCCTTAGGTACCTCTTGGATGGGACAGTTTCTCAGACATTCCTTTTTTTTTTAATGATCTTGACAAATCAGTCAGGTATTTTGTAGAATTTTCCTCCATTGGGACTTGATGTCTTTCTCATGATTAGATTGGGGTTATGACTTTTGGGGAGAAAGAATACAGAAGTAAAGTGCCCTTTATCACATCTATCAAGGGTACATTCCATCAACGTGGCTCACCACTGTCGGTGTAACCTTGATCCCTGCTGAGGTGTTTGTCAGGTTTCTCCACTCTTTCCTCATCTCTCTCTATGCTGTAAATATTTGGAGAGAAGTACTGTGTGCAGCCCACACTTAAGGGAGCGGGGGAGCTATGCAGAGTATCAACATGAATCATTCGGAGTTCTTCAGTGTGGGAGATTTGTCTCGTCTCATCCATTTATTTATTATTTAATTATTTAATAATTTGTTTATGTCATGGATATACTGATAGGTATTTATTTCATACCATTGGGAGCTCTTTCGTTTGGCTCCTGTCCCTTTGACATATCCCCGTCATTGTAGGGTTTTTGTTGTTGTTTTGAGCACCTCATTAGTTTCTGGCACTATGAGATATTCCAGGGTCATCTTGTACATTTCCTGCCCCAGTCCTAAAATCACTTCATTATTGGAGATTGGTGTTATAAATCAAAATCTGGACACTAGATGTGTTCATGGCTGCTGGGGTGGGAGACATCTTTTCTTAGAGGCCTTCTTAGCTTACAGAACAAGGAAATATATCTGCTTATACTAGCCTGTATATATACACACATATATAAATATTTCTGTAGGTATCTGTATCTATATTAAGTTAAACATGAGTTCATTCTAATATCTCCACCTCTAATCTATTACCACCTAGATTAGTCTAGCTTCTTCTCCTTGATTATCTGAAAACTCCTACTCCAACAGTGAGAATTCTGGCTCCCGGGATCCACCACAAATTTATTTAACTGTTTAATTCTAGTATACATGTATAGCAATATTTGAATTGTTTACCCATACCCTTGTGAGAAACAGCTTTATCAATTAGAGGACAGTGGTTAAGTACAGTTTCTTTTGCATTTAGTTTTATTCCCTTCACTCATTTCCAAAGTTACTTAGGTCAGCACCTTTTCTGCCATCCCCTTCAGTGAGGTTGTTTCATACATTGGCAATACAGTTAGATTGTTTTGCCACTTTTTGCATTCTATCCTGAGATTCTCCTGACCTCCTAAATAAATTTGCATACATTAAGGTTCATTCTTTATGCATTTTGGCAAGTGCATAGTTTCATATATCCACCATAACAGTATCATACAGAATAGTTTCACCACCTTAAAAGATCCATTGTCCATCACGTGTTCAGCTTTCCTCCTTGCACCACTGGGCCCCTGATAATCATGATTTTTTCACTCTCTTTCTAGTTTTGCCTTTTACAGAATGCCATTTAATTGCAATCATACAGTATATACCTTTTTCAGACTCTCTTCTTTCACTAAGCAATATATATAAGATTTATCCGTATCTTTTTGTGGCTTTATACCTCATTTCTTTTTATTGCTAGATAATATTCCATTGTATGATTATACCACAGTTTGTTTACCCATTCACCTACTGAAAGACACCTTGATTGCTTCCAGCTTTTGGCGATTATGAATAAAGCTGTTCTAAATCATGTGCAAGTGTCAAGTGAATGTAAGTTTTCAAATCAGTTGTGTAAATACCTAGGAGGCCAACTGCTGTATTGTATAGTAAGAGTATGTTTAGCTCTGTAAGAAACTGCCAAAACCTCTTCCAAAGTGGCTGTTCCATTTTATATTCCCTCCAATGATGAATGAGAGTTCCAGTTGCTCTGCATCCTTGCCAGTAATTAGTATTGTTAATTTCATTTTTATCTTAGCTCTTCTAACGTGTATAGGGGCATCTTGTTTTAATTTATAACTTTAATGATAAAAATCATGTGTGGTTTGACCAGATATGTATTGGTCTACTTTTGGATTGTCTGTTTTCTCCTTTTGTTCTATCCATCCTTAAAGAGTTCTTTTAATTATTGTAACTTTACATTAAGTCTAGAAATTAGGTAGTGTTAGTTCTCAAACTTTTTTCTTCTTAAAGATTGCCTTGGCTATTCTAGGTTCTTTGCATTTGCATATAAATTTTGAAACCAGGTTTTCAATTTATAAAAACGTCTTCTGGGATTGAAATTTACTGGTCGGTTTACAGAGAATAGATATCTTAATGCTATGGAGACTTTCGCTTTATGAACATGCTATGTATCTCTCTATTTATTTAGGTCTTCTTTAATTTCTCTCAGTGCCATTTTGCAGTTTGTCACTATAGAAGTCTTGCATTTTTAAATGCAGTTTATTGAGATATATTCACACCCATATAATACATCCAAAATATACAATGACTCACAGTATCATCACATAGTTGTGCATTCATCACCTCAATCAATTTTAGAAAAATTTCATTATTCCAAAACAAAAACATAAACAAAACATCCCAAACCCCTTATCACCCCCAATTATTGACCCCTTAGCATTGGTGTGGTACATTTGTTACTGCTGATGAATGAATATTAAAATATTACTGTTAAATATAGTCCATAGTTTGCAATATACCCATATACCACTCTATTAAAACTCCTTGTAATAGTGACACACATTTGTTCTAGTTCATGAAAGAACTTTTTTATATTTGTACTAATAATCACAGTCATCATCCACTATAGGGTTCATTGTGTTACACAGTCCCATGTTTTCACCTCTAGCTTTCCTTCTAGAGACATACATGACTATAAACTTTTCCTTTCAACCACAATCACACATATAATTCAGTGCTGTTAATTACACTCACCATAGCTTCCTACCATCACTTCTATCCATTTGAAAACATTTAAATTCAAACTAGTTAAAAATTTTGCATACATTAAGCATAAACTTCCCATTCTATCACCTGGTAACCTACATTCTAGATTTTATCTCTATGAGTTTACATATTATAATTAGTTCATACTAGTGAGATCATACAATATTTGTCCTTTTGTGACTAATTTATTTGACTCAACATAATGTCCTCAAGGTTCATCCATGTTGTTGCATGCTTCAGTACTTCATTCCTTCTTACTACTCAATAATATTCCATTGTATGTTTATACCACATTTTGTTTATCCGTTAATCAGTGGATGGACACTTGGGTTGTTTCCATCCTTTGGTGATTGTGAAGAATGCTGCTATGAACATTGGTGTGCAAATGTCAGTTTGTGTCCCTGCTTTCAGTTCTTCTGGTTATATACCTAGTAATGGGATTGCCAGATCAAACAGCAGCTCTATACTTAGCTTCCTGAGGAACCACCAAACCATCTTCCACAAAGTCTATACCATTTTACATTTCCACCAGCAGTGAATAAGTGTTATTATTTCTCCGCATCCTCTCCAACATTGTAATTTCCTGTTTGTTTACACCTACCATTCTAGTAGGTGTAAAATGATATCCCATTGTGGTTTTTTTTTTTGGTTTTTTGGTTTTTTTGTGTGTGTGTTTTCCGTAATAGTAGTGAAGATGAGCATCTTTTCATGTGCTTTTTAGCCATTTGTATTTCTTCTTTGGAAAAATGTCTACTCGTGTCTTTTGCCCATTTTTAAATTGGGTTGTTTGTCTTTTATTCTGTTGAGTTGTAGGATTTCTTTATGTATTCTGGATATCAAATCCTTATCAGATATGTGGTTCCCAAATATTTTCTCCCATTGAATTGGCTGCGTTTTCACCCTTTTTGACAAAGTCCTTAGAAGCACAGAAGTATTCTATTTTGATGAGGTCCCATTTATCTATTTTTTTCTTTTTTGCTTGTGTTTTGGGTGTAAGGACTAAGAAACCACTGCCTATCACTTGATCTTGAAGATGCTTCCTTACATTTTCTTATACTGGCTCTTATATTTAAGTCTTTGATCCATTTTGAGTTAATTTTTGTATACAGTGTGAGATAGAGGTCTTCTTTCACTCTTTTGGATATGGATACTCAATTCACCCAGCACCATTTATTGAGATGCTGTTCTGTCCCAGTTGAGTGGACTTGGGAGCCTTGTCAAAAATCAATTGACCATAGCTCTGAGGGTCTATTTCTGAACTATCAGTTTGATTCCATTGATCAATGTCACTAACTTCATGCCAGTGCCATGCTGTTTCTATCACTGAAGCTTTATAATATGCTTTAAAGTCAAGAAGCATTAGTCCTCCAACTTCATTCTTCTTTTTGAAGATATTTTTGGCTATTTGAGTCCCCTTACCCCTCCAAATATATTTGATAGTTAGCTTTTCCATTTCTCCAAAGTAAGCTGTTGGAATTTTGATTGGTATTGCATCGAATCTGTAGATTAATTTGGGTAGAATTGACATTTGAATGATATTTAGCCTTCCAAACCATGAACACAGAAGGTTCTTCCATTTATTTAGGTCTTCTTTGATTTCTTTTGGCAATGTTTTGTAGTTTTCTGAATATAGGTCCTTTACATCCTTGGTTAAGTTTATTCCTAGATATTTGATTCTTTTATTGCTAGTGTAAATGTTTTTTTTTTTTTTTTTTTAATTTCATCCTTGGATAGCTCATTACTAGTAAATAGCAATTCTACTGACTTTGGGGTGATGTTCTTGTACCCTGCCCCTTTGCTGAATCTGTTTATTAGCTCTAGTATTTTGTTGTAGATTTTTTGGGCCTTTCTAAATATAAGATCATGTCATCTGCAAATAGTGAAAGTTTTACTTCTTCCTTTCCAATTTGGATGCCTTTTATTTCTTTTTGTTGCCTGATTGCTCTAGCTAGAACTTCTAGCACAATGTTGAATAACAGTGGTAACAGTGGGCTTCCCTTGTCATGTTTACAATACAAGAGGGAAAGCTTTCAGTCTCTCACCTTTGAGTACAATGTTAGCTATGGGTTTTTCATATATGTCCTTTACCATGTTGAGGGGGTTTCCTTTGATTCCTACATTTTTTCAATAAAGGATGCTGGATATTGTCACATGCCTTTTCTCCATCAATTGGGATCATCATGTGGTTTTTCCCTTTAGTTGTTAATGTGGTGTTCTAGTTTGCTAATTCTGCTGGAATGCAAAACACCAGAGATGGACTGGCTTTTTATAAAAGGGGGTTTATTTGGTTACACAGTTATAGTCTTAAGGCCATAAAGTGTCCAATGTAACACATCAACAATCAGGTACCTTTACTGGAGGATGGCCAGTGGTGTCCGGAAAACCTCTGCTAGCTGGGAAGGCAAGTGGCTGGCGTCTGCTCCAAGTTCTGGTTTCAAAATGGCTTTCTCCCAGGACGTTCCTCTCTAGGCTCCAGTTCCTCAAAATTGTCATTCTTAGTTGCTCTTGGGGTATTTGTCCTCTCTTAGCTTCTCCGGAGCAAAGGTCTGCTTTCAAAGGCCTTCTCCAAAATGTCTCTGTAAGCTGAAGCTCCTCTCTCAGTTCCAGTGGATTCTTCAAAGTGTCCCTCTTGGCTCTAGCAAGCTCGCTCCTTCTGTCTGAGCTTATATACTGCTCCAGTAATCAAGGCCCATGCTGGATGGGTGGGGCCACGGCCTCCATGGAAATTATCTCATCAGAGTTATCACCTACAGTTGGGTGGGTCACATCTCCATGGAAACACTCAAAGGATTCCAGTCTAATCAGCACTAAAATGTCTGCCCCACAAGATTTCATCAAAGAATATGGCTTTTCTGGGGGACATAATACATTCAAACTGGCACAATCTATTTGTTGAAAAGATGTTCCTTTACTCCCATTGGATTACTTTAGCACCTTTGTTAAAAATAAAATGACTCTATACTTCAGGGTTTTATTTCTGGACTATTTTGTTCTATTGATCTGTATGTCAGTCCATGTGCCAGTATCACACTGTCTTGATTGCTATAGCTTGAGTCTTCAATCCCAGTGGCGTAAGTCTGCTAAGTTTTTCTTTTATTTCAATATTTTTGTGGTTAGCCTTGGTTCTCTGCATTGCCATATCAATTTTAGAATTAAGTTTTCATTTTCTACAAAAAAGACTGCTGGCATTTTTATTTAATTACATTAAATCTAAAATAAATTTGGGGAGAATTGACTTTTTAACTATATGAAGTTTTCTAATCCATGAAGATGGTATACCTCTTTATTTACTTATGTCTTTGATTTTTCTCAGCAATGCTTTTTAGCTTCCAGTTACAGTACTTACACATTTTGTTGTTAAAGCTACTCCTAAATTATTTTATAATTTTAAATGTTTTTGTAAATAGTATCATTTCTAAGTTTCAGTTTCTGGTGTTAGTGTCTGGTTGTTTCAATTTCTAGTTGTTAGCTGCTATTACACAGAAATATACTTGCTTTTTTAAAACTGTACCCTCTGACTTTGGTAAATTCATTTATTAGTTTTAATAACTTTTTGGTAAATTCTTTAAATTTTTCTGTGTCATTTGTGAATAAATCATGTCATTTATGAATAAAGACAGTTCATCTTTTTCCTTTCCATTCTGGGTGTATTTTATTTATTTTTATTTCTTATTGCACTGGCTAGGGGGTCCAGTGTGATGTTTAATTGAAATGAGAGCAGATATCATACTTGAGGGCAATATTTTTCCTTTAAGTATTAAATGTGCTATTAGTGGTTAGATTTTTGGAAATTCCTTTTATCAGATTGAGAAGTTTTCTTTCTAGGTTTGCTGAAGACATTATGAATCTGCATTGAATATTATAAAATGTTTTTTTCCTGTATCTATTGAGATACTCATATAGGTTTTGATTTTTAGTAGTTAATGTGGTGAATGCTGATTGATTTTTTAAATTTCTTATTTGGAATAATTTTATATTTATAGACAAGTTGCAAAGATAGTACAGAGTGTACTGAGAGTTTCTTTATACTCTTTGCCTAGCCCCCCTTGAGTACATAACCACAGTACATTTGTCAAAACTAAGAAATTAGCATTGGTACAATACTTTAAACTAAACTACAGAGTATTTTGATTTTACCAGTGTTTCCACTAATGCCTGTTTTCTGTTCCAAGGTCCAATCCACGATGCCACATTGCCTCCTTTTTCTCCCTCTAATATGTGACAGTTTCTCAGTCTTTCCATGTTTTCCATAATAGCAACAGTTCTGAAGAGGATTGGTCATGTATTCTGTAAAATGGCTCTAAATCTGTGTTTATCTGATGTTTTCTCAGAATTAGACAGACAGTATGGGTTTTGGGGAAGAATACCCCAAAGGTGAAGATGTGAGGTGCCTTTCTCATTGGGTCATGTCAGGGGGTACGAGATATCAATATCACCCCTGATCACTTGCTTAAGGTGCTGTCTGCCAGGTTTCTGTGCTATAAAGTCACTAGTTTTCCCTTTTCCTCTTGGGAAGCAAGACACTGAGTCCCATCCACACTCAAGGGAAGCAGAATTAAAGTCCATATCTCACCTCCTGGAGGAAGAATACCTACATATTTTATTTGGAATTATAAAAGGAAGTTTTTTCCTTTCTTCTGCATTAATTAATTAATTAAATCATTTATATCAGTATACATTCATGGATAGTCATCTTATTCTTAAGGTTATTATCCAGTACAATTGTTAATTGTTTTATTCAAATTCTTCCAGTCCTGGCCATTGGAAACTCTGTCAAATTGGTTCCTGTATCCTTTGACATGCCCCCGTCTTTTCCTTTTCTTTTCTTTTCTTTTTTTTCTGTTTCTGTCACCATGAGATGCTCCAGGCTCAACTTGTATTTTTCCTATCCTAGCCTTAGAATCAACATTTCTCCAAGGAACCCTGGTTTCTTTCCTTGGAGAATGCTATTTAGAAACCAAGATCTGGGCACTGGCTGTGCTCATTGCCACAGGGATGTCATTGTTTTCAGGCTCTATCAGTTTGTTCCAACACAACTGACATGTTAGGGAACAATTTGAGCATGATGCAGATTTCATATTTTCTTTTGTTTGATTTCAACCTGAGAAACACTAGGTGAAAAGAGAAAACTGCACCTATCTGAATTGAGCCATGTAGGAATATATAAATTAGTGTACACATGCTTGTACCTCAGCTATCTACAACTACCTTGGTTCATTGTGTGTGTTATCCAACAAGGTTGTGTTTTGAAAGAAACAAGAGAACACATGAACATGTGATTTCTCTTGAGCAAAAGGCACAGAGGAATCCACATTGCAGACTGTCAGAGGAAACTATGAAAATAAAAGAAACATTGATAGCTAGAGCAACTTCAAGTGCTATGGAGTAAATAGATATAAAAGAAATGGAAATAATGTTGCGCCTATGAATTCAAGACCAAACTAAAAAAAATCAGGAACATCTTTTCTCACAAAGAGAAAGTACTAAATACGGAAGACCTTAAACAGGAATTGGCAAGTCGTGCAGAAGTGGTTTCTTTTACTGCTAGTAGTGGCTGGTTTAGTGGTTTCAAACATGGCTACAATTTCTAAAGCCTTCAGCTGTCTGCAAAGCTGAACTCCAGCTGAGAAAGCCAAGTGCAGCTGAGAAATTGGCAAATGAATTTCCAACTGTGATACATAAGTTAATTACAGAAGAAGGCTATATATTGGATCAAAATTTCAATTTTGATGAAACAGGTTTCTATTATAAATGCTTTCCTCAAAGGACTTAAATTTCAAAGGCAGAAAAACATGCCCAAGGATTTAAGGCTGTGAAAAAATTGTGATATTTGGGCCAAATGCCAAACCAAGGTTAATGTGCCATGCCCATCCACATCTGGGATTATAACTTTCCCCTTTGATTTCAGACAACCCTCCTTCAACCACTTCACAAAGACTCATGAGCTGCAGCCATTTTTATGCCTACTTTCACAGCAAAGATCAGGTCTTTTTAAAGGTAAAATGCCATATTAATTGTAGCATTAAGGCATTTCTTAATCATTTAATGCATGTAAAACTATGCTATTGCTTTTATTAGGTTATCTTCTTTTATATGTATCACTGATGAAGTTTTGGATGTCATGCCCGTAACTTCTTTTATCCCATAAGACTTGCAGTTTTTATTATGCAATTTTGCATAGTATGATGATTTTTAAGTACATATATGTCATGTTATAGCAGAACTGACTTCTTTTTCTGACAGTGAGAATCCTGCCTCCCATTAACTATAATTATTTAACTTGTTTATTCAATCCTAGTATACATGTAAAGTACTTTCAGAATTGCTAACCCTCATCCCTGTGTGGAGCAAATTTAGCTAGAGTAATGTTTATGTATCATTCCTTTTTCTTCAGCCTTTTGGTATCCAAAGTACAATTATCCAAAGGTAATTAGGTCAGCTCCTTTTTTCCCCACCCCTTTTAATTAGGTTATGTCATACATTTGTAACATAGTTGACTTTATTTGTCATAATCTGCGTTCCATCCTAGGATCTCCAGAAATCAGTTTTCATATAGTAACATTCAGAGTGGTGTACATCTATGGATTTTGACAAATGAATAGAGCCATGTACCCTCCATGCCAGTACCAAACATAATAGTTCTTACCCTAAAAATTGCCCTCTTCAGACCCCTTGTAGTCAAACTTCCCTCTTCCCTCAAGCCCTGGCAACTCCTGTTCTATTATTCTATAGTTTTGCCTTTTAGAAATGTCACATGAATCAAACAACTCAATATGTAGCTTTTTGGGTTTGGCTTTTTTAACTTAGCAAGCTTTATTGACATTATTATGACTCAGTAGCTCATTCTTTTTATTAATGTATAGTTCACCATTGTATGGATGTACCCCAATTTGTTCATTCATTCACCCATTGAGGAAATGTTGCTTGTTTCCAGCTGTTGGTAATTACGAATAAAGCTACTATAAACCTTTGTGTATAGGTTTTTATATGAACAAAAGTTTTCAGTCCACTTGGGTAAACACCTAGGACTTTGATTTTGTCAGATTGTATGGTAAATGTATGTTTTATTTTACAAGAAACTGCCAAATTGTCTTCCAAAGTGGCTGTACCATTTTGAACCTCAACCATCAATGAAAGAGGGCTACTGTTGATCTGCATCCTTGTTAGTATTTGGTATTGTCACTTTTTAAATTTTAGCCTTTCTAATGGGTAGGTTTTATTTTGCATTTCCTTAGTCATAAGTGATGTTGAGAGTCTTTTTTTTTTTTAATCTTCATTTTATTGAGATATATTCATATACCACACAGTCATACAAAACAAATCGTACTTTCGATTGTTCACAGTACCATTACATAGTTGTACATTCATCACCAAAATCAATCCCTGACACCTTCATTAGCACACAAACAAAAATAACAAGAATAATAATTAGAGTGAAAAAGAGCAATTGAAGTAAAAAAGAACACTGGGTACCTTTGTCTGTTTGTTTCCTTCTCCTATTTTTCTACTCATCCATCCATAAACTAGACAAAGTGGAGTGTGGTCCTTATGGCTTTCCCAATCCCATTGTCACCCCTCATAAGCTACATTTTTATACAACTGTCTTCGAGATTCATGGGTTCTGGGTTGTAGTTTGATAGTTTCAGGTATCCACCACCAGCTACCCCAATTCTTTAGAACCTAAAAAGGGTTGTCTAAAGTGTGCATAAGAGTGCCCACCAGAGTGACCTCTCGGCTCCTTTTGGAATCTCTCTGCCACTGAAGCTTATTTCATTTCCTTTCACATCCCCCTTTTGGTCAAGAAGATGTTCTCCGTCCCACGATGCCAGGGAGTCGTATTCCACGTTGCCAGGGAGATTCACTCCCCTGGGTGTCTGATCCCACGTAGGGGGGAGGGCAGTGATTTCACCTTTCAAGTTGGCTTAGCTAGAGAGACAGGGCCACATCTGAGCAACAAAGAGGCATTCGGGAGGAGGCTCTTAGGCACAACCATAGGGAGGCCTAGCCTCTCCTTTGCAGCAACCGTTTCCCAAGGGTAAAACCTGTGGTAGAGGGATCAACCCATCAAACCACCAGTCCCCTATGTCTGTGGTCATGTTAGCAACCACGGAGGTGGGGTAGGCAAATACCCCTGCATTCTCCACAGGCTCCTCAAGGGGGCACTACATCTTTTTTTTTCCTTGTTTTCCTTTTTTTTTTTAACTTTCCCTTCTTTTTTAAATCAACTGTATGAAAAAAAAGTTAAAAAGAAAACAAACATACAATAAAAGAACATTTCAAAGAGACCATAACAAGGGAGTAAGAAAAAGACAACTAACCTAAGATAACTGCTTAACTTCCAACATGTTCCTACTTTACTCCAAGAAAGTTACATAATATAGCAACATTTCTGTGAACTTGCTCCTACTATATCCATCAGAAATTAACAGACCATAGTCATTCCTGGGCATCCCCAGAACGTTAAATAGCTTATCTGTTCTTCTTGGATTATTGTTCCCCCTTCCTTAATTGCTCTCTATTGCTAGTTCCCCTACATTCTACATTATAAGCCGTTTGTTTTACATTTTTCAAAGTTCACATTAGTGGTAGCATATAATATTTCTCTTTTTGTGCCTGGCTTCTTTCACTCAGCATTATGTCTTCAAGGTTCATCCATGTTGTCATATGTTTCACGAGATCGTTCCTTCTTACTGCCGCGTAGTATTCCATCGTTTGTATATACCACATTTTATTTATCCACTCATCTGTTGAAGGACATTTGGGTTGTTTCCATCTCTTGGCAATTGTGAATAATGCTGCTATGAACATTGGCGTGCAGATATCTGTTCGTGTCACTGCTTTCCGATCTTCCGGGTATATACCGAGAAGTGCAATCGCTGGATCGAATGGTAACTCTATTTCTAGTTTTCTAAGGAACTGCCAGACTGACTTCCAGAGTGGCTGAACCGTTATACAGTCCCACCAACAGTGAATAAGAGTTCCAATTTCTCCACATCCCCTCCAGCATTTGTAGATTCCTGTTTGTTTAATGGCAGCCATTCTAACCGGTGTTAGATGGTATCTCATTGTGGTCTTAATTTGCATCTCTCTAATAGCTAGTGAAGCTGAACATTTTTTCATGTGTTTCTTGGCCATCTGTATTTCCTCTTCAGAGAACTGTCTTTTCACATCTTTTGCCCATTTTATAATTGGGCCGACTGTACTATTGTCATTGAGTTGTAGGATTTCTTTATATGTGCAAGATATCAGTCTTTTGTCAGATACATGGTTTCCAAAATTTTTTTCCCATTGAGTTGACTGCCTCTTTACCTTTTTGAGAAATTCCTTTGAGGTGCAGAAACTTTTAAGCTTGAGGAGTTCCCATTTATCTATTTTCTCTTTTGTTGCTTGTGCTTTGGGTGTAAAGTCTAGGAAGTGGCTGCCTAATACAAGGTCTTGAAGATGTTTTCCTACATTATCTTCTAGGAGTTTTATGGTACTTTCTTTTATATTGAGATCTTTCATCCATTTTGAGTTAATTTTTGTGTAGTGGGTAAGGTAGGGGTCCTCTTTCATTCTTTTGGATATGGATATCCAACTCTCCCAGCCCCATTTGTTGAAAAGACCATTATGACTCAGTTCAGTGACTTTGGGGGCCTTATCAAAGATCAGTCGGCCATAGATCTGAGGGTCTATCTCCGAATTCTCAATTCGATTCCATTGATCTATATGTCTATCTTTGTGCCAGTACCATGCTGTTTTGGCAACTGTGGCTTTATAATAAGCTTCAAAGTCAGGGAGTGTAAGTCCTCCCACTTCGTTTTTCTTTTTTAGAGTGTCTTTAGCAATTTGAGGCATCTTCCCTTTCCAAATAAATTTGATAACTAGCTTTTCCAAGTCTGCAAAGTAGGTTGTTGGAATTTTGATTGGGATTGCATTGAATCTGTAGATGAGTTTGGGTAGAATTGACATCTTAATGACATTTAGCCTTCCTATCCATGAACATGGAATATTTTTCCGTCTTTTAAGGTCCCCTTCTATTTCTTTTAATAGAGTTATGTAGTTTTCTTTGTATAGGTCTTTTACATCTTTGGTTAAGTTTATTCCTAGGTACTTGATTTTTTTAGTTGCTATTGAAAATGGTATCTTTTTCTTGAGTGTCTCTTCAGTTTGTTCATTTCTAGCATATAGAAACATTACTGACTTAATGTGCATTAATCTTGTATCCCGCTACTTTGCTAAATTTGTTTATTAGCTCTAGTAGCTGTATCGTCGATTTCTCAGGGTTTTCTAGATATAAGATCATATCATCTGCAAACAATGACAGTTTTACTTCTTCTTTTCCAATTTGGATGCCTTTTATTTCTTTGTCTTGCCGGATTGCCCTGGCTAGCACTTCCAGCACAATGTTGAATAACAGTGGTGACAGCGGGCATCTTTGTCTTGTTCCTGATCTTAGAGGGAAGGCTTTCAGTCTCTCACCATTGAGTACTATGCTGGCTGTGGATTTTTCATATATGCTCTTTATCATGTTGAGGAAGTTTCCTTCAATTCCTACCTTTTGAAGTGTTTTTATCAAAAAGGGATGTTGGATTTTGTCAAATGCTTTTTCAGCATCTATTGATATGATCAATTGATTTTTCCCTTTTGACTTGTTAATGTGTTGTAATACATTGATTGATTTTCTTATGTTGAACCATCCTTGCATGCCTGGAATGAACCCCACTTGGTCATGGTGTATGATTTTTTTAATGTGTCTTTGGATTCGATTTGCAAGTATTTTGTTGAGGATTTCTGCATCTATATTCATTAGGGAGATTGGCCGGTAGTTTTCCTTTTTGTAGCATCTTTGCCTGGTTTTGGTATTAGATTGATGTTAGCTTCGTAAAATGAGTTAGGTAGTGTTCCATTTTCTTCAATGTTTTGAAAGAGTTTGAGTAAGATTGGTGTCAGTTCTTTCTGGAAAGTTTGGTAGAATTCCCCTGTGAAGCCATCTGGCCCTGGGCATTTATTTGTGGGAAGATTTTTGATGACTGATTGGATCTCTTTGCTTGTGATGGGTTGGTTGAGGTCTTCTATTTCTTCTCTGGTCAGTCTAGGTTGTTCATATGTTTCCAGGAAATTGTCCATTTCCTCTACATTATCCAGTTTGTTGCCATACAGTTGTTCATAGTATCCTCTTATAATTTTTTTAATTTCTTCAGGATCTGCAGTTATGTCACCTTTTTCATTCATTATTTTGTTGATATGGGTCTTCTCTCTTTTTGATTTGTCAGTCTAGCTAGGGGCTTGTCAATCTTGTTGATCTTCTCAAAGAACCAACTTTTGGTGATATTTATCCTCTCTATTGTTTTTTTGTTGTCGATGTCATTTATTTCTGCTTTAATCCTTGTTATTTCTTTTCTTCTACTTGGTTTAGGATTGGTTTGCTGTTCATTTTCTAGCTTCTTCAGTTGATCCATTAGCTCTTTGATTTTGGCTCTTTCTTCCTTTTTAATATATGCGTTTAGTGCTATAAATTTCCCCCTTAGCACTGCTTTTGCTGCATCCCATAGGTTTTGGTATGTTGTGTTCTCATTTTCATTCGTCTCTATATATTTAGCAATTTCTCTTGCTATTTCTTCTTTAACCCACTGACTGTTTAGGAGTGTGTTGTTTAACCTCCAGGTATTTGTGAATTTTCTAAGTCTCTGATGGTTATTGACTTCTAATTGTATTCCATTGTGGTCAGAGAATGTGCTTTGAATAATTTCAATCTTTTTAAATTTATTGAGGCTTGTTTTATGTCCCAGCATATGATCTATTCTGGAGAAAGTTCCATGAGCACTAGAAAAGTATGTGTATCCTGGTGATGTGGGATGTAATGTCCTGTATATGTCTGTTAAATCTAATTCATTTATCAGATTGTTTAGGTTTTCAATTTCCTTATTGGTCTTCTGTCTGGTTGATCTATCTATAGGAGAGAGTGATGTGTTGAAGTCTCCCACAATTATTGTGGAAACATCAATTGCTTCCTTTAGTTTTGCCAGTGTTTCTCTCATGTATTTTGTGGCACCTTGATTGGGTGCATAGACATTTACGATTGTTATTTCTTCTTCCTGAATTGCCCCTTTTATTAGTACGTAGTGGCCTTCTTTGTCTCTCAAAACATCCCTGCATTTGAAGTCTATTTTATCTGAGACTAATATTGCTACACCTGCTTTCTTTTGGCTGTAGCTTGCATGAAATATTTTTTTCCATCCTTTCACTTTCAGTTTCTTTGTGTCCCTGTGTCTAAGATGAGTCTCTTGTATGCAACATATTGATGGTTCATTTTTTTTGATCCATTCTGCGAATCTGTATCTTTTAATTGGGGAGTTTAATCCATTTACATTCAACGTTATAACCGTGAAGGCATTTCTTGAATCAGCCATCTTATCCTTTGGTTTATGTTTGTCATATTTTTCCCCTCTGTCTATTAATATCCTTTATTGTACCCATACCGAATCTCTTTAGGACTGAACCTTTCTCCAAGTCTCTCTGTCCTTTCTTTGTTTCTCTGTCTGTAGGGCTCCCTTTAGTATCTCCAGTAGGGCAGGTCTCTTGTTAGCAAATTCTCTCAGCATTTGTTTGTCTGTGAAAAATTTAAGCTCTCCCTCAAATTTGAAGGAGAGCTTTGCTGGATAAAGTATTCTTGGCTGGAAATGTTTCTCACTCAGAATTTTAAATATATCGTGCCACTGCCTTCTCGCCTCCATGGTGGCTGCTGAGTAGTCACTACTTAGTCTTATGCTGTTTCCTTTGTATGTGGTGAATTGCTTTTCTCTTGCTGCTTTCAGAACTTGCTCCTTCTCTTCTGTGTTTGACAGTGTGATCAGTATATGTCTCGGAGTGGGTTTATTTGGATTTATTCTATTTGGAGTTCGCTGAGCATTTATGATTTGTGTATTTATGTTGTTTAGAAGATTTGGGAAGTTTTCCCCAACAATTTCTTTGAATACTCTTCCTAGACCTTTACCCTTTTCTTCCCCTTCTGGGACACCAATGAGTCTTATATTCGGACGTTTCATATTATCTATCATATCCCTGAGGTCCATTTTGATTTTTTTCAATTTTTTTCCCCATTCTTTCTTTTATGCTTTCATTTTCCATTCTGTCATCTTCCAGGTCACTGATTCGTTGTTCAACTTCCTCTAGTCTTGTACTATGAGTGTCCAGCATCTTTTTAATTTGGTCAACAGTTTCTTTAATTTCCATAAGATCATCCATTTTTTTATTTAGTCTTGCAATGTCTTCTTTATGCTCTTCTAGGGTCTTCTTGATTTCCTTTGTCTCCCGTACTATGGTCTCATTGTTCATCTTTAGTTCTTTGAGTAGCTGCTCTAGGTGCTGTGTCTCTTCTGAGCTTTTGATTTGGATGCTTGGGCTTGGGTTATCCATATCGTCTGTTTTTTTCATAAGCTTTAAAATTTTCTGTTGTTTTTGGCCTTGTGGCATTTGCTGAACTTGATAGGGTTCTTTTAGGATTTGTGGACCAACTGAAGTCCTTATCTCTAATTTATCAGATCTACAGCTTCGTGGAGTACACTTTCTCTAACTAACCAGCCGGTGGCGTCCACGAGCCACCTGTTCTCCACAAGCCAGTTCTCCCCTGCTTAGCCTTTTTGGTGAGTGGGGGAGTGAGTCTTGTGGGGTCCAATTGGTGTACCAAGCTTGCGTGTGTAGTTGGTGTTGCCTGCCCTGTATATGGGGCGTGTTTCTGGGCAGTCAGGGAGGGGGGTGGCTCTAACAATCAAATCTCCCTGGTGATCCTAGAGTTTTAAAGCTGCTGCAATAGTCTAATCCTTCAGTTCAGTCCTGCCACAGTTTGTCTCTGCCACTGACCCACAAGTCCTTGGTATTGGCGTATGGCTCCTGAGACTTGCAAGTGGGCCCCTCTTCCAGGCCATGCACCCCGGGTCCTCTGTTGAGGGATGACTGTGCTATGTCACAGGTGAGTGCCATCCCCCCAGGGCAGTTCTGGGCTGCTGGGCTGTGTAGGGAGGCTCCCAGTCTGCTGAAATCGTGGCTGAATGGGGCTTTGTTAATTCACACTGCTCTACCTTCCCAACTCTGGGACAGTCAGCTGAGGTTGCAGGGAAGGCTAATGTCCACGCCCAGTTTTGTGGTGTGTGCCTGTTATTTGAAGCACTTCCGTCACACTGGGTTGTCTGGGGCAGTTCTGGGCTATGGGGCTGGCGATGGGCAGGAGTGTTTCCTGTCCACCAGGATGATGGCTGTGAGCGGACACCCCCCTTTTCTTGGGAAGTGTGGTGTTTAGTGAATTTTCTCAGCCACTGAATTATTGCGTTTTGTCTCAGAGCTCTCCTAGTTCTGCTCTTGACTTGACCTGCCCAAATTGCAAGTCTTTGAAGCTTTCTGTATTGGGCTTCTTAGAGTAATTGTTTTAGAAAAAGAAAAAAGGATTAAAAAAAAGAAAAAAAAAAGGGGCCCTCCTCAGAGATCTAATGGGTTATTGAAATGCTAAGAGGCAAAGCAACCAGGGCCATTAAGGAAAGGTCCACAGGGCAGAGAAATCAGCTTTTCTTCGGGATTTGCATATGCGCCTCAGGGCCCTTCCCCTTTCTATGTTCACCAGAACTCCAAAAATCCTCCGGTTTTATTTCGGAGTTTTTCGTGTTGTTTTTTTTCTATGCCTGTCTCCTCTCTGCTGGGCTGGCTGCTCTCAGATTCTCTGGTGTCTGGTCTCAGTCTATCTATGGTTGGAGTTTGGATCAGTAGAATGAGTTTCCGATAAGGGCTGCCACTGCAGTTCTCCCTTCTCCTTCCCGGAGCTGACAGCCCCTCCTCCCACGGGACTGAGCCTGGCAGGGAGGGGCGCGGGTCCCCTGGCCGCAAAAACTTACAGATTTCGCTGATCTCAGCAGTTCCACGTTTTCATGAGTGTTGTATGAAGTATGCCCAAAGTCAGATTGCTCTGTGGTGTCCAGTCCACGCAGTTCCTGGCTTTCTACCTAGTTTCCTGGAGGAGTAACTAAAACATACAGCTCACCAGTCTGCCATCTTCGAGAGTCTTTTAATATGTTTATGTGCCATTTGTTTATCTTCTTTGGTAAAATATGGATATTTCTGCCATTATTTCTTTTTATTGCTAAGTTTTAAGATTTCTTTATACACTTAGAATATAGGTACTTTATTGGATGTGATTTGCATATAGTTTTTCTAGTCTGTGACTTGTCCTTTCATTTCTTTTATTTTAATTTTTAATTATTTTTTATTAGGGAAGTTGTAGGTTAACAAAAGAAGCATACATAAAGTGCAGATTTCCCATATACCAACTTAACACCTTGCATTCATGTGGTATATTTGTTACAATTCATAAAAGAATATTTTTATAATTGTACTATTATAGTCCATCATTTACAATTGAGTTCAGTGTGTTGTAGTGTCCTATATTTTTTTAAAATTTTTTATTCCAGTAACATATAGAATCTAAAATTTCCCCTTTTAATCATATCATTTCTTCTAATTTTGATAAAGTCCATTTTATCAATTTTTTCTTGTATTGATTGTGCTTTTTGCATCCTATGTAAAAAGGTTTAATTTGCCCTTCTTCCCCTAGTTTCTTTAGATAGAAGCTTATGTTACTGATTTTAGATCTTTATTATTTTTTAATATAAACATTTAATGCTATAGATTTTTCCTCTATGCACTGATTTAGCCGTAAATCACCAATTTTGATAAGTTGTGGTTTTATATTGTTAATTCAAAATGTTTAAAAAATATCCTGAGGCTTCATCTTTGACCCTTAGGTTATTTAGAAGTGTGCTGTATAATTTTTAAATATTTGGAGGATATATTTCTGTTGTTGATTCCTAGCTTAATTAACTTATGGTCCAAGAATATACTTTGTATGATTTCTATTCTTTTAGCTTTGTTAAGGTTTGTTTTGTGGCTCAGAATATGGTCCATTTTGGTGAACATTCATGTCACTTCAGAATAATGTATATTCTGCTGTTGTTGAGTGAAGTGTAATATAAATGCCAATTAGATCAATTTAATTGATGTGTTTTTTAGGCTATCTAAATCCTTACTGATTTTCTGGTTACTTATTTTATTAATTACTAAAAGAGGAACATGGAAGTCTCCAGCTATAATTGTGGATTTGTCCCATTTCTCCTTTAGATCTACTATTTTTTGCCTCATGTATTTTGAAGCCCTGTTCTTTGGTGCAAACACATTTGGGATATTATGTGTGGCCAGCAGACCCTAAAGTAACCCCTATGCCCCAATGATTTCAGCCTCCTGGTGTCCACACCTTTGTGTAATTCCCCTCTCCTTGAGTACAGATGGGATCTTTGGCTTGCTTCTAGTGAGTAGAAAATGGTGATGGAATGTCACTCTTTCATTCAGTTATATAAGATTCCATCGTAGCAGATCAGAGCTAGACACTCTCCTTGCAGACGTGATGAAGTGACCATGTTGGAGAAACTCGTGGCAAGTAACTAAGGACAGCCTCTAGGAATTCTAGCCTTTAGAAGTTGAAGGAGGTCCCCAGCAATTGAAGAATGTATAAATAAAATATGATGTATACATACAATGGAATATTATTCAGCCATAAAAGGGAATGATACATGTGAAAACATGGGTGAACCTTGAAGACATCATGCTGAGTCAAATAAGCCAGACGCAAAAGAACAAATATTGTATGATCTCACTGATTTGAAATGATTAGAATAAGCAAACTTATAGAGTCAGAATCTAGAATAAAGTTTACTAGGGGACAGGGTGGGGGTAAGGAATGGAAGTGGCGGCTTACAATGTATAGTGTTCCTATTTGGAATGGCAGAAGTGTTTTGGTGACGGATGGTGGAGATGGTGGTGATGGTGGCACAGCATTCTAATGTGTTTAACAGTACTGAAATATATGTCTGAATGTGATTAGAGGGGGAAATGTTAGATTATATATATGGTAACAGAATTTGAAAAAAAAACCAATGGAAGTAAACTGCACAATCAGTAAACCCTAAGTTAAACCATGGACTATGAGAAGTGGGTGCTGGTGCTGCTGAGTTTGCAAATACCAAACATGTTGGAGTGGCTTTTTAAATGGATAAGGGGAATATTCTGGAAGAATTGTGAGGCGCTTGATAGAAAAGGCCTAAACTGCTTTGAAGAGACTGTGGATATAAGGACTCTAAAGATACTTCTGATAAGGCCTCAAGGAGAAATGATAAATGTGTTGCTGTGAACTGGAAGAAAGGCGATCCTTGTTTTAAAATGGCAGAGAATTTGGGAAAATTGAGTCCTGTTGTTGGATGGAAGGAAGAACTTGAAAGCAACAACCTGGAATATTTAGCTGATGAGATCTCCAAGCAAAATATAGGAGAAGTAGCCTGGCTTCTCCTTGCAGCTTATAGAAAATGTGACAGGACAGAGATAAACTTAGAACTGAACTCTTGGATTCAAAGAAACCAGAAACTGATGGTTTGGAAAATTGCAGGCTTCCAGGGGGTGGATCCCCATAAGCTACAGCCCAATGTGAGGATGTAACCAAACATGGAACTCAGCCGCCATTTCAGTATAAGCCAAGATTGGAAATGGAATTATCCAGAAAGGATTTGTGGAAAGTCCTATTGTCTAATGGCTTTGACCCGTGTGCTTCATGTGAAGCCAACAGAATTTTTGCGAGATCTTTATAGACAGAGTTGCTGCCAGTCTGAACTGGAGGGGACAGACAAGGAACAAACTGAAGGAAAAATTTCTTCAAAGACAGAGCCATGGAGGTTGAGGTCTGGAGTCAAGAGGTCTCGGGCTGGGAGAGCGGAGTGGTCCACATGCAAGGAAAGGGTGAGTTTGCTCCGGAGGTCGAGGGTGGGCCTTCTGCCTTGATGCTCTGGAAGAGTTTTGCCACCCCAGGCCCCAAAGAGGGTGGAGCACATTCCTAGGGGAAAGGGGAGAGCCTGGCTGCCACATCACTGTTCTGAAGGGGTTGAGTGTGTGCCCCAGAGATGGAAGAGAATCCGGGAGCTGCCCCGATGTTTGAGGAGGGTGGGGCCAAAAAGGTGGTCTCCCCAATGTGTGGATATGTTGGAGGACTCACCCCAGTGTTTGGAGAGGAAAGGGCTGCCAAAAAGGCTCTTAGGAAGGGTTAGACTCCCGCTCTCTCAAGCCCCAAGGATACAACATCATTCTGTTAATGACTCTCAGACTTTGAATTTTAATGGAGTTTGTCCTGCAAGTTTTAGGAACTGTTTTGGTCCTGAGAACCCTGTTTTCCTTTCAGTTTCTCCTTATGGCAATGGGAATGTTTATCCTATGAATGTCTCTCCTTTGTATACTGGAAGCACATAACTTGTTCTAAGTTTCACAGGTCCACAGCCAGAGGGGAATTATGCCTTAGGACAGACCATGCCTGTAACTAATTTAATAGGATCTTGTACTTAACTATTGTTACTGAAATGATTTAAGTTTCTATGTTATTGTCGTGGGATAAATGTATTTTGTATATGGAAAGATAATATCATTTTGGGGTCCAAGGGGTGGAATGTGCCAGTTTGAATGTATTATGTCCCCCCAAGCGCCATTATCTTTGATGTAATCTTGTGTGGGCAGAACTATCAGTGTTAATTAGATTGCAATTCTTTGAGTGTTTCCATCATCCAACTGTGGGTGATGACTCTGATTGGATAATTTCCATGGAGGTGTTACTCCACCCATTCAGGGTGGGTATAAATTAAATCACTGGAGCCATATAAATGACCTGGCAAACAGAAGGGACTGGTGCAGCTGAGAGTGACATTTTGAAGAGGAGCTACAGCCAAGAGGGACACTTTGAAGAATGCACTGGAACTGAGAGAGGAGCTTCAGCTTACAGAGATATTTTGGAGATGGAAGAGCAACTAAGAGTGACATTTTTGAGGAACTGCAGCCTAGAGAGGAACGTCCTGGCAGAAAGCCATTTTGAAACCAGAAATTTGTAGCAGATGCCAGCCACATGCCTTCTCAGCTAACAGAGGTTTTCTAGACACCACTGGCCATCCTCCAGTGAAGGTACCCGATTGTTGATGATTTACCTTGGATACTTTATGGCCCTCAGACTGTAATTGTGTAACCAAATAAACCCCCTTTATAAAAGCCAATCCATTTCTGGTGTTTTGCATTTCAGCAGCATTAGCAAACTAGAACAGCTGCTATATGGGAATTCTGTATTTCATACATGGTTGTTCTGTAAACCCACAATTTCTCTAATAAAAGAAAAAAACAGTGATAAAAAAGTCTTCAAAGCAGCAAGAGAGAGAAGATACATTATGTATTGAAGAACAAAGAACAAAGAAATTATACAAGCCAGAAGCCTACGGAGCAATATCCTTAAATTCCTAAAATAAAGATAAATGTCCACAGAGAATAATATACACAGTGAAAATATCTTTCCAAATAGAGGCAATCTCTCTCTCAGCTAACTCAGCAGGTGGACTTGCTACCCTCCCCACTATATGGCACATGACTCCGGGGGATGAGCCTGGACCCAGCAATGCGGGATTGAGAAAGACTTTTTGACTGAAAGGGGGAAGAGAAATGAAACAAGATAAAGTTTTCAGTAGCTGAGAGATTTCAAATGGAGTCGAGAGGCCATTCTGGAGGTTATTGTTATGCCTTATATAGATACCCCTTTTGAATTATTAGTGTATTAGAATAGCTAGAAGGAAATACCTGAAACTGTTGAACTGCAATCCAGCATCCTTGATTCTTGAAGATGACTGTATAACTCTATAGCTAATATGATGTGCCTGTGTGATTGTGAGTATCTTGTGGGTCATATTCCCCTTATCAGTGTAGGGACAGATGAGTAGAAAAATGGGAACAAAAAGTAAATGAATAAAAGAAGGGGATGGGGGGATGGGGAATGGGATATTTTGGGTGTTCTTTTTTACTTTTACTTTTACTTTTATTTTTATTTATTATTTTTTTTGGAGTAAAGAAAATGTTCAAAAACTGTGGTGATGAATGCATAACTATATGATGATGCTGTGAACAATTGATTGTATATTTTGGATTGTATAGTATGTGAATATATCTCAATAAAATTGCACAAAAAAGCCAAAAAAAAAAAAAAAAAGCAAGATGTTTACAACAAATACTAGTTGAAAGAATTCATTGCCAACAGACCTAAGCTACAATAAATATAAAGGAAGCTTTTCAGACTGAATAAAATGATAGATAGAAACTTGGGTCTAAATGAAAAAAATGGAAAGGACTGTAAAAGGTAAATACAAAGGGAAACAAAAGATAGACATCTTAAAGCAAAAATAACAATGTACTTTGGGAGTAAAATATATGTGTAAGTAAAATGTTTGACGAAAGATAGGAGGGGGAAATGGAAGTATATTGCTGTAAAATGAAGTGGTTAATATTACGTGAAGGTAGACTGTCATAGGTTAGAGATTTATATTGTAAACCCCAAAGCAACCAATTAAAAAACAAAAACAAAACAAACAACAGATATACTGAATAGACAAGCAGTGGAGAAAACTTGTACTTATTTTTCTTGAAAAATCCAAAAGAAGGAAAATATATAACAACAAAAAACAGCAAAGACAAAGAGAAAATAAAGCAATATGGTAACTCAAAACAAACCTATCAATAATTGCCTTAAATTGCACCGAACTATCTTCCACAGCTGCCACACTATTTTACATCGCCACCAGCAATGATTGAGTTCCTATTTCTCCGCATCCTCTCCATCATTTGTTATTTCCCATTTTTTTCATAGCAGCCACTCTAATGGGTGTGAAATGGTATCTCATTGTGGTTTTGATTTGTGTTTCCCTGATAGTTAATGATGTTGAGCCTCTTTTTATGTGCTTTTTGGTCATTTGTATATCTTTGGAGAGATGTCTATTCAAGGATTTTACCCATTTTTAAATTGGGTTGCTTGTCTTTTGTTGTTAAGTAGAAGGATTTCTTTATATATTCCAGATATTAAACCTTTCTCGGATATGAGGTTCCCAAATATTTTCTCCCATTGTGTAGGTTGTCATTTTACTTTCATGATAAAGTACTTTGAGGCACGAAAGTTTTTAATTTTGATGAGGTCCCATTTATCTACTTTTCTTTTGTTGGTTGTGCTTTGTGTGCAATGTCTAAGAAACCTTAGTGTAACACAAGGTCCTGAAGATGCTGCCCTATATTTTCTTCTAAGTAGTTTGATATTTCTGAATCTTTTATTTATGTCTTTGATTCATCTTGAGTTAATTTTTGTATAAGGGGTTAGGTAGGAGTCCTCCTTTTTTTTTTTTTTTTCACAAGTAGAGATCCAGGTTTCCCAGCACTATATGTTGAAGAGACTCTTCTTTCCCCATTGAGTGGCCTTTGCCTCCTTGTCAAAAATCAGTTGCTCATAAGTGTAAGGGTTGATTTTTGAGTGCTCAGTTTGATTCCGTTGGTCTATATGTCTGTCCTTGTATCAGTGCCATGGTGTTTTGATTACTGTGGCTTTGTAATAAGTTTTAAATTGGAAATTGTGAGTCTTCCAACTTCTTTTCTTTTGAGATGGCTTTAGGATTCAGGGCCCCTTACCCTTCCATATAAATTTGATGACTGGCTTTTCCATTTCTGAAAGAAGGTTGTTGGTTGATTGGGATTGTGTTGATTCTGTAAATTGCTTTGAGAAAGATTGACATCTTAATGATATTTACTCTTCCAATCCATGAACACAGATTGTACTTCCATTTATTCAGGTCTTCTTTGATTTCTTTTAGCAGTGTTTTGTAGTTTCCTGCCTACAGGTCCTTTACATCCTTGATTAGGTTTATTCCTAGCTATTTGATTCTTTTAGTTGCTATTGTGAATGGATTTCTTCCTCTGATTGTTCATTGTTTGTATACATGAACAGTATACTTCACTGTCACTTTGCTGAATTCATTTATTAGCTCTAGGAGCTTTGTTGTGAGTTTTTCAGGATTTTCCTGAAGATAGGATCACATCATCTGCAAAAAGGGAAAGTTTTGCTTATTTTTCAATTTGATTGCCTTTTATTTCTTCTTTCTTTCTTTTTCTTTTTTTGCATGTAATTGTGCTGGCAAGAAGTTGCTGTAAAATGTTGAATAACAGTGGTGATAGTAATTCTTCTCTTTTCCTGATCTTAGAGGGAAAGCTTTCAGTCTTTCACCCTTAAGTAGGATGTTAGCTGAGGGTTGTTCATATATGTCCTTTATCATGGTGAGGAAGTTTTTTTCTAGTCCTAGTATTCTAAGTGCTTTTATCAAGAAGTGGTGCTGGATTTTGTCAAATGCCTTTTCTGCATCAAATGAGATGATCATGAGTTTTTTTTCCTTCATTCTCTTAATGTGGTTTATTACATTAATTGATTTTCTTATGTTGGACCAACTTTGCATACCAGGGATAAACCCTACTTGATCATGGTGTATAATTCTTTTAATATGCTGTTGGATTAAGTTTGCTAGTATTTTGTTGAGGACGTTTGCATCTATATTCATAAAAGATATTGGTCTGTGGTTTTCTTTTCTTGTGGTATCTTCATCCAGCTTTGAAATGACGGTGATATTGGCCTCATAGAATGAGTTAGGGAGTGTTCCTTCCACTTCAGTTTTTTGAAGAGTTTACGCAGAATTGGAGTTAATTCTTCTTGGACTGTTTGCTAGAATTCCCCTGTGAAGCCATCTGGTCCTGGAATTTTCTTTGTTCGAATGGTTCTTCATTATTGATTCAATCTCTTTACTACTAATTGTTTTGTTGAGATCTTCTATTTCTTCTTGAGTCAATGTAGGCAGTTTGTGTATTTCTAAGAATTTGCCAGTTTCATCTAGGTTATCTAATTTATTGGTGTACAGTTGTCCAGAGAATCTTCTTATAGTTCTTTTTATTTCAACATGATTGGTGGTAACGTCCCCCTTTATATTTCTGATTTTCCTTATTTGTATCCTGTCTCTTTTTTTCCTTCTAGCTAAAAGGTTTGTCAGTTTTATCGATCTTTTCATGGAACCAACTTTTGGTTCTGTTGATTCTATTATTTTTTTTTTCTATTTCATTTATCTCTGCTTTAATCTTTGTTATTTCCTTCATCTGCTTGCTTTGGATTTAGTTTGCTCTTCTTTTTCTAGTTCTTCCAATTTTGAAGTTAGGTCTCTGATTTGAAGTCTTTCTTCTTTTTTAATGTAAGCATTTAGAACTATAAATTTCTCTCTCAGCACTACTGTTCTAGTTTGCTAATGCTGCAGAATGCAAAACACCAGAGATGGATAGGCTTTTATAAAATGGGGGTTTATTTCACTACACAGTTATAGTCTTAAGGCCACAAAATGTCCAAGGTAACACATCAGTAATCGGGTACCTTCACTGGAGATGGCCAATGGCGTCCGGAAAACCTCTGTTAGCTGGGAAGGCACATGGCTGGCATCTGCTCCAAAGTTCTGGTTTCAAAATGGCTTTCTCCCGGGATGTTCCTCTCTAGCAAGCTTGCTCCTCTTAAAAACGTCACTCATAGCTGCACTCCGTTCAGTCTCTTTGAGTCAGCACATTTATATGGCTCCACTGATCAAGGCCCACCCTAAATGGGTGGGGTCATGCCTCCATGGGAGTATCCCACCAAAGTCACCACCCACAGCTGGGTGGGGCACATTCCAAGCAAATCTAACCAGCACCAAAACGTCTGTCCCACAAGACCACAAAGATAATGGCATTTGGGGGACACAATACATTCAAACCGGCACAACTGCCTTTTCTGCATTCCATAAGTTTTTGTATGTTGTATTTTCACTTTATTTCCCTGAGTTTATTTCCTAATTTCACTTATGATTTCCTCTTTAATCCATTGGTTAAGAGTACATTGTTTAATTTCCACATATTTGTGTGTTTTCCAATTCTCCCTCTGTCGTTGATTTCTAGCTTCATTCTGTTTGGTCAGATAATATCCATTGCATGATTTCCATACTTTTGAATTTACTGAGACTTGTTTTGTGACCTAACATATAATCTATCCTGAGGAATGATCCATGTGCACTTGAGAAGAATGTATCACTGATTTTAAGCAATTTGATTATGGTGTACCCTATTGCTTTTTACGTTTACGTTTGTGTTTCACTGAACTTATTGAATCTGTAAATTCACCTGTCACCAAATTTGGAACTTTTTAGCTGTTATTTCTCCAGTATATATTTTTCTGCCTCACTCTTTCTTTCTTCTTCTGGGCCATAAATTTCATGCATGTTAAACTGGCTGATACTCTCTTACTGGTTTGTGATGCTTGGCTCATTTTTTTAAATGTTTCTTTTTCTCTGGATGATTTATTTTGGATTGTTTCTGTTGCTGTGTTTCAAGATCATGATTATTTTCTCCTATATTTTCTAGTTTTCTATTAATTCTATCTTGTTTTTTTCATTTAAGATATCATATTTGTCATTATTTATAGTTCCAATTGAGTCCCTTTTATTGCTCCTATTTCTGTCCTCCTCATGTTCATGTTTCTCTTTATATCCCTGGACCGGTTTATATATATCATGTCCCCCAGAAAAAGCCATGTTCTTTAATGCAATCTTGTGGGGGCAGACATAATAGTGGGGATTAAGTTGGAACATTTGGATTAGGTTGTGTCACCCAACTGTGGGTGATAACTCTGACTGGATAATTTCCATGGAGGTGTAGCCCCGCTCATTCAGCATGGGCCTTGATTAGTTTACTGGAGCACTATTGTTTTAGTTTGCTAATGCTGCCAGAATGCAAAACACCAGAGATGGATTGGCTTTTATAAAAGGGGGTTTATTTGGTTACACAGTTACAGTCTTAAGGCCATGAAGTGTCCAAAGTAACACATCAGCAGTCAGGTACCTTCACTGGAGGATGGCCAATGGTGTCCAGAAAACCTCTGTTAGCTGGGAAGGCATGTGGCTGGTGTCTGCTCCAAAGTTCTGGCTTCAAAATGGCTTTCTCCCAGGATGCTCCTCTCTAGGCTGTAGTTCCTCAAAAATGTCACTCTTAGTTGCACTTGGGGTATTTGTCCTCTCTTAGCTTCTCCAGAGCAAGAGTCTGCTTTCAACAGCTGTCATCAAACGGCAGTTCCTCTCTCAGCTTCTGGGCATTCTTCAGTGTCCTTCTTGGCTGTAGCTCCTCTTCAAAACGTCACTCACAGCTGCACTGAGTTCCCTCTGCCCCTCAGCTCATTTATATGGCTCCACTGATCAAGGCCCACCCTGAATGGGTGGGACCACGCCTCCATGGAAATATCTCATCAGAGTTATCACCTACAGTTGGGTGGGGTGCGTTTCCATGCAAATCTAATCAGCACCAAAACATCTGCCCCACAAGACTGCATCAAAGAATATGGCTTTTTCTGGGGGACACAATACATTCAAACCAGCACAACTATATAAGCTCAGACACAAGGAGCGGGCTTGCTACAGCCAAGAGAGACACTTTGAAGAAAGCACAGGAGCTGCAGATGAGAGACAGTTTGAAGATCGCCATTGAAAGCAGACTCTTGCACTGGAGAAGCTAAGAGAGGACAAAAACCCCAAGAGCAACTGAGAGTGACATTTTTGAGGAACTGCAGCCTAGAAAGGAACATCCTGAGAGAAAGCCATTTTGAAACCAGAACTTTGGAACAGATGCCAGCCATGTGCCTTCCCAGCTAACAGAGGTTTCTGGACACCATTGGCCATCCTCCAGCGAAGGTACCCAATTGCTGATGTGTTACCTTGGACACTTTATGGCCTTAAGATTGTAACTGTGTAACCAAACAAACCCCCTTTTATAAAAGCCAATCCATTTCTGGTGTTTTGCATTCCGGCAGCATTAGCAAACTAGAACAATCCTTGATTATATTGATAAGACTTATGATAGTGCTTAAGTCTTTGTGTACTAATTTCAACAGCTGTCTGTTTTTACTGCCTGATTTTTCTCCTGGTTATGGATCATATTTTACTGCTTCTTTGCATACTTGTAATTTTTGTTTGGCTGCTGGATATTATGAGTTTTATGTTGCTGTGTGCTCTGCCATCATTTTTATTGTGGTTTTCCTGTATATAATGAGTATTTTTCCTTGGCTGCTTTTAAGAGTTGAGTTTTTAAGACTGTAGTTTTCAGCAGTTTGATTGTGATATGCCTAGGTGTTGTCCTTATAGTCATACTACATTACTTATAAATGGATAAATACTAGTAACATCTCAAATGTCTAAGAAATTGAAAATGTCTAAGTATACATTGATATAATGGAATGTCACGGAATGAATATATAGAGTATATTGGTAAAAGCTAATGTGTATGGGAAATAGTGTTTAGCAAAAAGTAGAAGGAGCTAGTATGTACACACAGATTTTTAACAATGAACAACATTTGTTTGCATAAGAAACTTATAAATTTGAGTTATGTAAATAATGTTTATGTAAAGTGTTTTTTCTGCTGAAAACCTGTTTTTTATAACAACTTTATTGATATACAATTTGAACACCATAAAATTCATCCATTTAAAGTGTACATTTAAAGTGTACAATCAGTGCTTTTTAGTATACTCACAGAATTGTTCAATCACCCCCATAATCAATTTTCGAAAACTTTATCCAAAAATCCCTGTTTCCTTTAGCAGCCACTTCCCAGTTCTCCAACCTCCTCCAGCCTTAGGCAACCACTAATCAGCTTTCTGTTTCTATGGATTTGCCTGTTCTGGACATTTTATATAAATAGAATCATGCCACATGTGGTCTTTTCTGACTAGCATTTTAAATTTAGCATAATGTTTTCAAGGTTAATCCATATTGAAGCATGTATAAGTACTTTATTTCTTTTTATTACTGAATAATACTTCTGTGTTACCATTCTTATGTTATAATTAATATTACAGTAAATAGCTCTGTACATAAAGCCTTTGATTAGGATAGATCCTCAATATGGAATTTGCAGAGCAAAGGCAGTGAACCTTTTCCCCCATTTTGTTCCAGTTTTATTTATCTGTGTATCTATATACCTCAAAATTATATAAATGCTGTAATTTTACTTTACTTTTCTGAAAATACAAAGATAAAATCGTTTTTGACCACTGTGCTCTCCTTCTCTCCCTGGGGCCTGTTTCCTTTACTTTGCACCCTCGGGGCAACCATTATCCTGAGGTTGGTACATATCTTTCCAATTCATTTTAAAAAAAATCTCTCTCTCTCTCCCCTCTGTCTTTCTCCATATATATACATAGACATTTTTAAAGGTTTCTAATTACATATTATTGGGAGGTTAATAATAAATTCAATGTGATGCCTGAAACATAAATCCCTATGTGCATTATTAAACAGAACAAACACTAATTATATCACTTCTAACCTTTCCATTAATATTCATGTCATATAAATAATCCATAGTGTAATGGGAGATCCGAATCCCAAAAAGTGACTCTAATAGCCATCCTCATAATTCATTCCATGCCCTCAAGATAATACCATATTGCATTTCAGGAGGCTATTTTATTTTTAAGGAGGGTAAACTGGATGAACTTGAAGGGGCTGTAGAACCAGTATGGGATAGATCTGACAATTAATTAACTCACTCTTAAACTCCAAAAGTGTTACCTAATTACTGCACAATTGGAGTAGACAATTAAACCAGCCATTTAAAAATGGAACTTTGTGCATCAACCCAAATATATAATCATGCTTTGCTTATATTAGGCTTGGAAGGGGCTTCTCAGTGTTGTCCAGCAGTCAGGGTGACTGATTAGGTTTAACAGGTTTCCTGGCTGCTGTACAAAAGCAGCCATGATTTGTCACCAAATCTCTTGAATTTTCTGGAGAGAAATTATTTCTCTTCACACATAATACCTGTTGGCAGCATGTATCATTCATATATTCACGTAGTTGAGTGTGAACTATCTCACCTGTCCCGGACCTTCTGATTAGACTGAAGATGCAGCTGTCATCACAGGGCAACGTCATCTGGTTATTTCCTGGGGATTTTCATGACTGCTGATCAGCAACTATGGAAGTTACCTTCTGAAAAACCAGGAAAAGAATTGAATAATAAAACCCCATATCAAAATTGTTTTTACATTTTCAAAATTTCAATTCACTGTATTTAAAATCACTATGTTGCCCTTTTCTATCACTAAATCTCCCAAGCTAAAAGGCTATATTGCCTTTTTCTTTCAGTTTGTCTTGAATTACTATTTAATAAGGAGTGTCTGAAAGATACTGTATACAGCATTTACCTATAAACCAACTCTTCCCTTCTTGGTTCTATCACAGAGAGACAGGTATAGCAAACAGATTTGGGTATTTGCATAAAATAGCAAGCAAGGAATTAGCAGAAGCCCTGGACTCGTGCAGTACCCACAGAGATGTCGATGTATTGAGGAAAAAACTGAGATGTGGAGTTAAATCTGATTCACTTCGAATTTATTTTGGATGCTTAATGATCAGTGTAAAAGAGCCACGTTTGTTTTTGCTTATGATTAGCATCCACAGCCCCTTACTCCCAGGCCTGCAAACTTAATTTAAAAAAAAAGTGCATATCTACTGTGTCAAGTACTGGATTTGGTGTTTTGTATATTTTCCTCTCCCTATTTAATCCTTACAGTACTTCAAGGAGAAAGTAGGTATTATTATTATTATTATTATTGCCATTCTTGAGATGAATTCAGAGTCAGAAACTTGACTAAAGATTAACCAGCAACTGGGGATAGGGAAAAGTCCTCTTTGAAACCAAGTGGGCGGGGTGCCTCTCTTCTGGTTAGGGTCTAACCCAGAGCTGGGTTTAAACAGTGCAGAGGACAATGAAATGGAACAAAGGTGGTCTCTGCTGTCAGGTAACTGTGTGACATTGGGCATCTGGGCCTGCAGTGGGGAGGGAAGGCCCTCCCTCCAGAACTGGATGATCTGCCAGGGACCTCCAGGTCTGGCCATCCACAGGTGGCAGGGCCCAAGTTCAGACCACTTCTCAAATCTTGTGGAGGGAAGGGGGGAGGGGAGGGGAAGTACCGATGGCCATTGCCCTCTTTCCCTCACTAAATGTATCTACTTGCTGGGTGGGTAGATGTGATTCTGTCCCTGGCTGCCATTCCAAGTCCAAAGCTGCAACCCTGAAACTGTCCCAGCAATGTAGGTTTTCCCATAAGTCTCCAGAACCAGGGTGTTTATTGCCCATTATGTCCTGCTCTATCGTGGAGGCTGGCTGGGAGTGGCCCTTGGGCAGCATTCAAAGTGGGGTTCCCAGAGATGTGCGGGTCCAAGGCTGGTTCCCCTGGTGGTCTTTGTATTTGGGGAGTGGAGGTGAAGAAAGGGATGCAGGCATGAGTGATACAGACAAAAACATGGAGTTGCCTCCTGGTGTACTAAATGACCTATTCTGAGATACCAGGATTTCAAAGACAGAAAGGGTATTTAATTGTGGTGTGAAGCAAAAGGAGAACAGGAGGTTAAAACTTCACACCTGTCTCTCAGAACTGCAGAAACTTGGAGAGTTTTATAGTCTTCAAGGCAGGCAAGCAGGCTTAGGGTAATGAGCAAGATGGTTAATTCTGGGCTGACTCATGTTACTTCAGTAATAATTGAGGGAGCTACCTGCAGGAGCACCAGCTCTCAGGGTTGTAAAATAAGATAAGGGGATACAAGCAGGGCCAGTCAGAGTTGTCTTGTTACTGTCCAGTAACGTAATTTGAGATTGGGAGTCCTGGCCCAGCTAGTCACGAGTTACAGTGTAAGATATTATCGAACTCAGGCATCTGGGTTATAATTTAGGGCTTTACAACAATTACAAGTATTTGCTACCTCAAAGATTTACAGACAAGATAGGGGATTACTGGCAGGGCCAGTCAGGAGTCTTTAAGAAACGTTGCATTTACGGGATAAGGTTTGTACAGCCAAGCAATAAAGCATTATTATCAAAACATCCAGGCATCTGGGTTACAGTCAGTGCTTTACAGTGGCCACAGGTTTTTGCCTCGTTAGCATACATTTGGGTTACAGTTCATCTCAAGTTTGACTATTCTACTATATATCAAGAATATAATAGGAATAAAAGCTAGTTTACAACTCAGTTGCTATAGTTAATACGCGGTTGCGGTGTCACAGGGCCACCACACGCAGGGCCGCGCGTCCCCCCCCCGTCCCCCCTCGCCTGCCCTCTCCCCCGGGGCCGGCCTCCTCCCAGCAGGCAGAGCATCCGCGGCCGCCGCAAGCTGCGGCGTTGACCTCTGGCCCCGAGGCCACCCCTGGTTTCAACATCGTCCACACTCCCTGGCCCCAGCTGCCCCGGAGGCCGTGCCGGGCCGCGGAGCTGCAGGTGAAGCCGCCGCAGCCGCCGAGTAGGTGCGCGGGGATGATCTCACTCGCGCGCTCCGCGCCAGGAGGAGGAGGAGGAACGGGAGCAAATCCAACTTCCGGGTAGCGAAGCCGCACGCCACCGGCATCTTGCTTTTTCTTACCCCTCCCCCTGTATACCCTTCTCCTCTCCCTCCTTTCCTTCTTTTCCCGGCCCCACCCGCCAAGATGAACAGCTCTGACGAGGAGAAGCAGCTGCAGCTCATCACCAGCCTGAAGGAGCAAGGTAGGCGGGCGCGCGGGCGCCAGGTGCGGGCAGCCGCGGCCCGTGGGCGGGGACGGCTCCGCGGCGCTGGGTGTGGGGCCGGGCGAAGCTGGGCGGGAGTGCCCCGGCTGCCGTGGGCACCCTAGCGGCTCTGCCACCCGGGAAGACGCGTCTCCTGTGCCTGGCAGGCATTAGAAACCCCAGGGCAGCGTGCGGGTGCCGGGGAGAGTCTGCCCCGCAGTACGGGGGGCGCTGCCCTCCGGTTGCGTTTGCTGGCAGACGGGGCGTGGGGGAAGGGAGCAGCGTTCGGTGCGGAAGGCCCACGGTCCCACCTGGCCGTCTTCCACCCGGGCGCAGAGGTGGGGCAGGAGACCTGGGGGGGAGTGGGCAGCCCAGCTGACCCTGTGCTCTAGCCGTGGCCCCACCCTTGCCCATTTGTTGGTGTTGTGAGGGCCCAGAGCCGCTTCGCAGCCTTTCCAATTCTTTTCATTATGCTTCTCTTTAGTTCCTCTTCCCTTACCCAGCTGGGATTTTCATGCCTTGATGTATTTTATCACTTCCCATTTTTAGCAACTAATTAGTCATGAGTCAACACCCTGCCCATGTCGGGCTTTCTGAATTAACAGGGCTGGCGCTGGGCCACAGGAGAGCCAGGCCATGCGCCCCCACTTCCACGCCGCTTGGTCACTGGGACTTAACAAGGAGCTGTTTGAATCAGTCATTTTCATCAGTTACCACACTGCTGAACAAAGCCCGATCAGTGACTGAATGTGAACCTGACACAGATTTATTAGGGCCCTTTGGAAAGGATGGCCTGAGAATATGGGTCTTGGAAGAGACGAACCACGCAGGTTTAGGAAGTAAGGATATGTAGGAACACGTGCTTTTCTGAATGACTTGCTGACATGGCTGGCAAATGGCCATGTGGTGGAAGAGGCCCTGCTCTTTGACAAGTCCTGGTGTCTGGTTTCCTGGTTTTTACTTCTCCTGGCTCGATTCACCAGTTTTGTGAGCTTGGGCAGGTCTCTTCCCTGACTAAAGGCAAGGGCTAAACCAGGTGATTTCCTGAGATCCTGTCCAGCAACTTTGACCTGTTGCTCCTTGAAACCTTAGATATACCATTGCTAAGGGTCAGCCCCATGCAGTCCACACTCTTGGAAACAAATCTTAATGTTACTATTTACCAATTATGTGACCTTGGGGAAATTATGTTAACCTTGGTGAGCCTCTGCTTATTCATTTATCAAATGGACATAACATATTGCTCAGTGGTACTAGCATCTAGAAAGTACTGGATAAATGTTAGTATCTTCCTCTTTCCCAGTGCCATCTCCCATTCCAGATTAGCCTAAGGTCATAAAATCACAAGCATCATTTAGTCTAGTGGATGAGAAGAATCCCTTTATCTGGAATTTCTCATGGGTTTTAGTGAGGGGCTGAATTCTATCGGTATTTTATTTTTAATACCCCTCCTCCCAAAGAATAACATATCTTGACTTATTTTCTGGGATTGAGGAGCTTTCATTATTTATAATATCTGTCAGTGGACACCAGATCTTTTGATGGATAGTCAGTTTTCAAATAATAAAATTAAAAGTTTCACCTCCTTTCATTGTGTATTTAATTTCAAGTGTAGATTAGCTGCAGGTAATCCACAAATTGCTTATATTTTATATGAGGACACATTCTCTGTCTCTGCTGGATTTGAGGACTGAGGAAAAAGGAGAATTCCCAGATTTCTGGCTCTTTCTCTTTGTATTGTGTTATACTGGAAAACAAACAAATCTAATGGCATTTTTTAGAGGATATATTTCCTATACCAAAGGTAATAGAACAATTAGACTTTAAAAAAGGTACACGTTCTTTTAGGATATCGAGTTTGGTTACATAGGTGTTGGGAACTTTTCAACCCGCAACATGGTTTTTATACATCTCAAAACCAAGGCATTTGTTTGTCATTGGATCATAGACTGTGATAACAAGTGACTTATTTCAATAGTACTTAATTGCTGTTTGAAGTATGGAACTAATAGGAAAGCTGAGTATTTGATATGGAGAAACAGGGATGTTTGAGAACTTACTAACGTCATGATCAATTTTGTAAGCTGATGGTGTGCGTGGCTTAATTTTGAAAACAGACAATACTTTTTACTACCTCTTTTCATTGTGAGTGATAATTCCACTATCCTTTTTGGTGTGAGCAAGAAGAACCTTATTGATTAAATACCTTATTTCCCTTTGTAGCACCAAGTAAACGTATTTATTCATTCCTTTAACAGATACTTACCATGTACTTACCATATAGGATGTCCAGGTGCTATGGATGGGGGATACAGATGATAAACCAAACAGACACAGTCCTTTCCCTCACCAGGTTTACTGCCTAGTAGAGAAGATAGTCATTAATCAACTAATCATACAAGTAAATGTACAGTGCTTAGCAGGTGTTTTCTCTAGAATAGATTCTTAGAAATGTAATTGTTGGATTAGAAGGCATGTGCACATAAAATTTCGCTAGACATTGTAGAAGTGCCCCCCCATCCCAAATGGCTGCACCAATTCACATTCACACTAGCAGTGCCCCACCGCCATGCTCAACATTGGCTAATGGCAGTCTTTATTAATTTTGATAGCCTACAGATTTCATAATTTTTGCCAATCTGATGGGCAAAAATGGTACCTTTTAAAAATTGATATTGCCCTGGTTATTAGTGAGGTTTGAAATTTTTTGACATACTTGTTGGCCATTTAGGTTTCATGACATTTTCTTCCCCAATGAGTTTTAGATCTCAAATTTGAACCTGTTCCCAGGAGTATTCAGAAAGAAGGTTCCTATCTGCTCTGAACGGCAGAGCTGACAGCAGCCTTCCCTAATGTGAAGCTGTCAGTGGCATGGTGAATAAGGTTGCTTTTGACAAAAGTTGTGAAATGTAATGATGGAGACTGTCATAATATGAACAATCTCTAATTTATACTTACTGTTCCCTAGACTCTCTGTCTTGTAAATCACACCCACTTCTGAATTACTTCAAAACATTGTATGTTCCCTTCTAGTGAATGGTATAATTAGCTATATTATGTCTTTCTAGAAAGTTATATTATGTCCCTTTAAAAAAAATTAGCCTGTGCGCGATTGCTTATGTTCAAGCAGATGTTGAGGTAATGAGGTAATTCTCCTTTTGTCTTTTTTGGGGGGGCTTTATTTTACTGGTCTGATTGACATCTTTAATGCACAGAGAAATGGCAACTTTGGATTCTATTTCCAATGCGTATTTCCTAGCAACTGAAGTGGGCATTTCCTTTACAAAATGTCATACCATTTGCTTCCCCTCCAGGATTCTGTTGGAAGATGATAAACTTAGTTGAGTATTTGTTTAAGTGCATGAATTTCTGTGTAATTCACTGAGCCCACAATCACTGAATATTCATAGCCAGGCATTGTGCTAGACATTGGAGAAAGAGACCTTGCTGGTGAGAATTTCCCAGTTTAGAGACAGTGAGGCAGTGACAGGTACGTAAATTCCAGTGAGTGTCAGATTGGTTTAGTTTGGGTCATGTGCTTGCATCATTTGGCCAGGGGAGGGCGGGGTACCTTGATTGGCTACCCCCACCTATAGTTGTGCAGAACAGAATGGGGTGCCCTGACGGAAGAGGGAAAGCATGCTGGGCAGGCACAAACAACAGATGTCCACTAAACTGGTCACACAGTAATGCTGTGTCACTTGGAACTTGATGAAGTTGTAAAAAGAGTGGTTTTCTCTTAACAAAAAAGTCAAAAAGTTATGGACTATATTTGGACTAACACTATTTAAAATGGATTTCCTATGGAAAGATAATTGATGCTAAAGCAAGCTAATCTTCTTTTGTCTTGAGAGTTAGTTATCGTTTTTCCAAGATTATTGAGATGGTGTTTCAGGTTCTGATGGAAATTCAGTCAAGCTCCTTCTTAGAGGTTTAATAATGTTTAAAAGATGCTTCCAGTGTTCCCCTGGCTTATAGGCTAGAAAGTAGCTAGAGCATTATTTTGACAACAGGCCAAACATATAGCTCACCATATGTGATAGATTGAATTGTGATCCCTCTCAAAAGACTTGTTCTTGATCCACGTTCTTGTGGGGGTGAATTGGTGTGTGATAGGACCTTTTGGGGATGTTGTTATTAGTTAAGTTTTGACAAACTGAATCAGAGTGGTCTTAATCCATATAATTGGAAACTTTATAAAGAGAAGACCAGGTGGTGAAGCTGGAAGTCGGCGGGACCCAGAGGAACAGACACAAGGAAGGAGCGATTGCCAGGTGACGGGAGGTAGAAATACAGCCAAGGGCCCTAAAGATCGCGGAAAGCCAGTGCCAGAATGCTACGGACTTCTGGGAGAAAAGATTGCCTTGCCAGTCCCTCAATTTTGGACTTCTAGCCTCTAAATAGTAAGCCAGTAAGTCCTTGTTGTTAAGCCAGTCCCTTGGGTGGCATTTGTCACAGCAGCCTGGCAGACTAAGATCCCACAATAACCATGTAAGTCTGGGAAAGCTGAAGCATTGTTTCAACCTTGGATCTGTACAGTCAGGCAGTAGAAATCATTGAAACTACATGGTTTCTATAGTAGATGACAAGTGCAAACTTGGCTTTTTACACCAGTATTTTTCAAAGTGTGGTCCAGGGCAACTACATCTAAATCTCCAGGGTACTTGTAAGAAATGCAGTTTCTTCCTAAAGTTGGTGAACCACTGCTGAAGAGACACCAGTGGGCAACCTCCATGAAATGGACTAGAGGAAGTGAGTCTTCTGGTAAGAATTTCACTATTCACTTGATATTTCTAATAGGTAGATAAGTTTTATTTTACAAAAGTTAAATTTTAAAATAAACATTTGCACATAGTAAAAAAAAAGTGTAAAGTGAAAGGGCAAGTACCAATTGTTTCTCAACTCAGTGTTTTTCAACCTTCATTTCATTATCATCCACCAAAGATGGAGTCTTTTTCCCTAACCAGATCACCCCCCCAATGAAATTTTAATACTACAGATTTTTTTGGCGTGGTTGGGCAAACATTGATTAGCTATAACTGCAAATTTAGCACAATTCCTAAAGCTAAAATTAATAAATTGGACTCCATCAAAATTTAAAACTTCTGCTTTTTGGAAGACCATATTTCAAAAATTGAAAGATAATTCACAGACTGGGAGAAAGTATTTTCAAATAATACATATGATAAAGAGCTTGTATTCAGAATATACAAAAAAAAGTCCTGCAGCTCAACAACAGAAAACAAACAACCCGACCAAAAATGGGCAACATGGGTGAACACTGAAGTTACCACACCAAGGGGAACAAGACAGACCCAAAGGAACAAACACTGCATGATCCCACCAGTATGAAACAACCAGAACAAGCAAACTCATTGAGTCAGAATCTAGACTACAGATTACCAGGGTAGGGGGTGGAGATAAGGAATAGGAAGTTAAGGCTTAAAATGTACAGCTTTCCTGTTTGGAATGATGGAAATGTTTTGGTAATGGACAGTGGTAATGGCACCACAACACTGTGAACGTAATTAACAGCACTGAAGTATATAACTACAGATATTTTGTATATCTGTTTGTGTGCTGTGACATTTTGTAGGGCCACAAACTATTGTAGTATCTAAGATTTTTTTGCCGTTGAGGGCTTTGCCATCTTGTTGACAATGCGTGCTCACTCCTGTTTTCACTCCTCACAGTTATCCACTGTTAACTTTTTGTTGTACTTCCTTCCAGACATTGTGTGTCTGTACATACACATATATTTTGCTCTTGATATATATTGTAGAATTTCTCATATAAGAACATAGAGCTAAATCATTAAAATTTGATTAATGTTCCACTGTATGGCTCTACCACAGTGAATTTAATGTCCTCTGGATGGACATTTCTCAGTTCCTGGTGTTTTTTGCTATTAAAAATAATGCTGCTGGGAGTGGATTGGAGTTGGAGACAGCAGTATGAACTCATGTTTAGCTTAATAGAAATATCGATGGTTATGTTTACATATTTATAGATATGTGTATTTACTGGTTGGTACACACACACGTATTTCCTTGCTTTGTCAACTTGGAGGGCCTAGACTCCCCTATAGCAATAGCACACCTAGCACTCAGCTTGTGGTTTCTAATACCGTTCTCCAATAAAGAAGAATCAGAGTTCCTTGGAGAAATGGATGATTCTAGGCTAGGGCAGGAGGTGTACAAAATGTGCCTGGAGCACATTGTACTGCCAGAAAAGTAAGGAAGTGCTAAATAACACAAACCCTCTCCTCCCCCACAACCACACCGCATTGATGGGAGTGTGTCACAGAGATACAGGAACCAAATGAAGGACAGTGGCCAAGCTGCAACAATTTGTACATCAAAATAAAATAGTGTTGAATTATAACCCAAAGTATAAAATAAATGTCCATGGGTCCAAACTGATTTAAATAAATGATTTAATAAATAAATGAATGGGGAGAAGAGACAAAGTTCCTGTGCAGAAAAATTACACTCTTTAAATGTGGGCTGTGCATTATGACTTCCTTCCAAAGAGTACAGTGTGGAAAGGGGGAGAAAGAGTAACTGTATAGTGGAGGAACTGAAAATACTACCTCAGGAGGTGATCAAGGTCAACATAAATGGTGATAAGTCATGCTGATAGGATGTTCCCTTGATGTGATATGAAAATAGTGCCTTACCTCTGAGGTCTTCCTTTCCAAAACTCATAACCCCAGTCTAATCATGAGGAAAACATCAAGCAAATCTCAACTGAGGGGCATTCTACAAAATATATGACTAGTACTCCTCAAACCTGTCAAGGTCATCGAAAACAAGGAAAGTCTGAGAAACTGTCACAGCTAAGAGGAGCCTAAAGAGACATGATGACTAAATTTGTCCTAGGTGGGATCTTGGAAAAGAAAAAGGACATTAGGTGAAAACTAAGGAAATTGAACTAAAGTATGAACTTTAGTTAATAATAATGTATCAGTGTTGATTCATTAATTATAACAAATATAAGATGTTAATATGGGAAATGAGTGTGGGGTATGTGGGAACTCTGGTACTATCTTTGCAATTTTGCTGTAAATCTGAAACTGTTCTAAAATTAAAATTTATTAAAATAATGCTCCTTACATCCTTGTACACATATCCTGTGAATGCAATTGTAGGAAAATTTCTGAAAAGTGAAATTGTTGGGTCAAAAAGGTATGTATATTTTAAACTTTGTTGTGTTGTAGATTTTATCGTATGCTTGAAAATGTAGAGGAACTCAACTTTTTTTTTTCTCTGCTTACCATGCTTGCTAAGCATTTTAAACACTAAAACATGAATTCTGAAATTTTTCTATGTACCATGAAAAATATGTCAGGATCCTTTTAGTTACTTGATTTTGTCTTAAATCCTCTGTGGCACAAATCAGGGTATGATTCTTCTATATACGTATTTTAAGGTCCTCAGTTTTCTTCCAGTTGGTTAAATTGAAATCATTAATATAGTTTGTTAAAAGTACATATTAGGCATCGTTAATTCATTAATATTGTCCAATGTGTTCTACCAAATAATAAATGAATTTCAGGCTTGCCATAATTTCTTTTCAATTGTGATTTCTGTCATCTTTGTCTTTTGATAGATTTTCCAGTGGTGTTTTTCTGGCTTTTCTAGTGCTTTAATTAGCAGGTGAGGTATAAATGGCTTTTCTTTCTTTACTTCTGGGTTTAAGAGCAGGACACATTGGGATGAGTGCAGAACGGAATAATGTCCTAATGGAACACGATCTTTTATGACTGATGTCCTCATTCCCCGTTAGTAAAAGAGGTTTCAAGTCTCCATGAGTCTCAAAGATGCAAACTCAATGGATGAGAATTTACATTAGAAGATCTCATGAGACAGTGTGTTTCTGCTTACATTTGGTGGCTAGCTAAAGCTGCATTTTTATTAATTGTACTGATGTAACATGTGGTGTAAGAGACTTTTAATGTGGGGTGGAGGTTTTGTGCTTTTAGGTGATCTGCTCATGAAGACCTAGACCCATTTTTCTTTCTTCCTTAACTGAATACATGTTTATCACGTACCAACATGTCAGGCGTTGTGCTACCTGTGGGCTTCTGGATGGATAAAGACGTAATATTCACTCTAGAAAACAGTTTTTGGTCTAATAATTTAGCAAATTGCATTCAGTAATGTTTTCAGCACTATTGACTTTGTAATCAGCAAACTGGTTCTGCCTCCACTACTTCTTACTGTGGGGTTTGACTTTTGTATACATTGGTGTCTTCATTTGTAAAATGGGGATACTAATATTTGGCTTAATTGCTCTACCTACACAGAATCATTTGAACCATTCATTCATTCAACAAATGCACTGGCTTTGTGCTTTGTGTTCTGCTGGGTGTAGGACATGTTGCTGTGATCCAATAGGAGAAAAAACAGACCTGTGCACAGATAATTTATCATGCTATATGTAGATTCTCTAACAGAGAAATATAAACATGTACTTTGGTGGTAGATTAGAAATCTAAGTGCTGACTTTGCCTGAGGTATATGGGGAAGGTTTCTTAGAAGAGATGACAGTTGAACTGTATTGAAAAGGAGGTCCCAGGAAGGGTGAAGCAGGGAAGACCATGCAGGCAGAGATAAAAACAAGGCAAGGGCACCTAGATATGAAAGGTGTTGGAGGATTCAAGGACATTGGATATTTTAGAGTGAGTTGTCCTCTCTGGGGCTGGATTGGGGCCGGGGTAGATTAGAGTTCCAGGTTGTGAAGGTCAGGTCTTTGGAGATTTTGAAAGAAAAGAATGAAATAACCAACTCTGTTTGTTAATATGCTAACTGTTTACCACCTTGTAAAGAAAGAACTTGGGGTAGGGGGAAGCTAGAGGCTAGGTGGGAGGTTTTGCCATTTTTTAGGGAGCCCAGTTAGAGCAGAGATATTGACTGCAGAGGAAAGACAGATTGGGGATATGGTTTTTAGAGGTTTGAGCAGTTTGATGAGCCTTCAGGAGTGGAGGAAAGAGGGGAATCAGGGATGTTCTTGAGGGTACTAGGTTGAGGACTGGGTAGATGGAGAAAGGAGATCTTGTATTCAGGAAGTAGAAGGCTTGGGAGAAGGGGGGTTTCAGGCAGGTTGAGTGTGAAGTGTCTTCAGGGCACCTGGACACAGACGTCTAGAACAGCACTGTCCAGTGGAACTTTCTGCTGTGATGGAAATGCTCTACTTCCATTGTCCAGCATGTTAGCCACCGTTGAGCTCTCGAAGTGTGACTAATGCAACCGAAGAACTGAATTTTAAGTTTTATTGAATTTTAATTAATTTAAATAGCCACGTGTGGCCAATTACTACCATATGGAGAGTGCTGGTGTAGAAGTATTGGTTGGAAATGCTCATCTGAAGCCTGTACAAGAGGTGAGAAAACTGAGACTCAGAGAGATTAACTAATTTTCCCAACCTACCCAGGACTAAAGGGTTTCCCAGGCTGCTGGTCATTCCTAAAACTAGGGAAAGTCCCCAGCAAACCATGACTGCTGATCATCCTAGCTAACATTGTCATTGGTCTGTAGCTACGAACTTCAGCTGTCATGTTTCTGTAACAGCTAGTCTGCTTAACTCCCTGCAGGGCTGGCTATGACATGATTTGTAGCTTGGAAAAAACCTCCTTTCCTTGGCATTAGGGGGTTAGAAAAGCGAAAATCAGCATGATTCTCCAAATGTGATATTCTCTTTGTTTTCTCCAACTTCCTTCTTTTTTGTCAGTTCTGTACTCTATGAAGTGGATCTCCACTGGGCCACACATTAGAATCATCTGGAGCAGTCACTTCTGAAAAAAAAATTGCTGATACCCAAGCTCCACCCTAAACTGATTCAATCAGAATCTCTGGGGTGGGGTGAGGGGACTAGACAGCTATAGGATTTAAAAGCGCCCCGGGTGATTCTAACGTGCAGTCAGAATTGGGAAGTACAACTCTCAACATGCTTCAGCTTCTTTGCCACCTTTCAAGTTGATCTCTAGCTCTCTTTCCCCTCCCTTTATGTGGTGGATGATAGCAGACCTGGGGTTTCAGAGGTGATCTGGTCCGCCATCTTTCTGGCCGTGTGGGACAAAAGTCAACTCAAGATTAAGGGCATTAAGGGGCAGCCTTTGTGCACAGGATTTGATACACTTCTCCATGTCAGTAATAATGACGATGGCTAACATGTATTGAACGCTTATATGCCTGAGCACTCTTTTGCAGATTAACTCACTCTTAATAACAGCACTAGGAGAGGTGTATGATTATTATTCCTATTTTCCAGATGAGAAAGCTGAGACTCAGAGAGATTAACTAATTTTCCCAAGGTCCCCCAGCCAGTAAGTGCTGGGACTGGGACTAAGCTGCACTTTTAATTACTGTGCTACAGTCCAGTGTAAGGCCATATATATGTACCTGTAAACCTGAGAGATGACGTTTTCCCGAGCTGTGGATATCTTTCATATGGAAGAGAATTTGTCAAATTCATCATCTCTTTTATATCGGTTAGTTTGGACTTGGAAGATCTCTTTCATCAAGTTATTTGAGCTGTGCAAGCTCACTTTTTTTTTTTTTCCCCAAACTGTGAGCCAGTTCTGAAATAATACAAAGGCTTTCTCTGTGACCCTTTAGCATTGCCAAAAAGGGTTCACATCAGTTTTTGCCAGTTTTGCTGAGGATGGGATTGTATATATATTTACCATGATTTGTTTATTATTGTTAATGCTGTTTAGGACACTGAGTTTGGTATTTTAACTTCAAGAAAAATAAAGGTATAAGCAAATGTTTTTCTTTCCTTTCATGCCTCACTCCCCAGTAACTCCTCACCACCAAGTAGTTGAATTCTTCTAATACTTTTCCTTTCCTTTCCCTGTACCTGACTTAATTTTTTTAAAGTTGCACATAGTCACAAGAATGCATATTTTCTGTGAATTCCATTACGATGTGGTAGGCGATGAGTTCTTAATGTTTTTCATAAAGACCCAATACTTGGGAGTCTATAATGTTTCATCTGGATTCTGTGGGCAATATAATGGAAGAATAATATCAGTATTTTTTAAAAGAGACTTCAAAGCTGTTATACAATGTTTTAAATAGGAAAAAAAATTCTTAATGTCAATTTGAGACCATGGTTTTATAAGCCTTTATTTGTTTGTTTTGTATGTCTATAAAGTAGGTCACCAAGAGTATAGTGTTAAATCAATTTGGATTTTTCAAGTTTATCTACAGTAACTTAAATAAAATTTCAAGTAACTTAAATCAGAATCTCCCAGTAAAATATTTGTATGTTTATTTTTTGAAATGATATTAGATAAGATATTAATATTTGGGACCATAGACTACCCAATGGTGTAAGTGCGTATTTTTATTATCTCTTAGTTCTTGTTTCTTTCTGTTAGAAAAGGATGAGGGAACGTTTCACCGATTTTCCAGATCCAAGGACAGTTGAGCTTTCCAAGTGGTTGGGGGGGCGATGGGGTGGGAGCTGATGAAAATGTAGTTATTTTCAAGAGAACTTTATCTTTGATTCCATACATTGAGCTATTTTCTGGGCTGATTTTCAATGATTTTTTTGAGGGTGTGACTTCAATAAAATGATCCATTCGTATTTAAATAGTCTTGGGTGCTAATAAAACTTCTGGCATTGGTGGCATAATCCCATAAATATCTGCTAATTTGAATTGGATTTTAAGATTTTGGTCCTATTATCACAGTAGGGATTCACAGTGGTTTGGATCATTTTTGGAGGAAACAAAACATGTACTTTACAATGTTAATTGTTTATTTCTGGGGAGTTTTAGTCTCCTAAGGTTAGAATCATACTTTTCTAGAATGAACGACCTGGTTATGTGGGAAGTTCTTGAAGCCACTGGTTTTAGATTTTTTATTTCTATTTTCAGATTATTCATAGAAATAGGGGGCTCTGTCCTTTTTTTATTTTTTTAGAAAAATTGGGCTTATTGTAGGTAAATCTCATTTAACGTGTTTTTGTTTGTTTGTTTGTTTGTTTTAAAAACGTGTGAAAATCCACTGACTCTCTGGTGCTAGTCAAGGTGCTGGTGCAGGGGTGGCAGCAGTCCATGCTCCATCTTGAATCCGAGATCATTCTTTTCCTCCCCATCTAACAGGGTGTAAACTTCATAGTCTCAACTGCCAGCAGATGTGAAAATGGTACTTTAGCTGAAAGATGACTGTGAGGGTTCAGATCACTTTATTTTTTTGGCAGTAGAGGGTTTTAAGTAGAAAACTGCTGTTTTTTTTTTTTTTTTCTACGTAGTTGAAAATATTTCTAAAACAATTCACCGATTTTCCCAACTTAAAGAAATGCCTCTGGCTGGTGACTAGTCATGGCTTGCTTATTGATGATGTTTAGTGCCTGAAAATAGTTGTTCTTAGCTCTGGGCATGAACTTGTTGCTCTGTGAGTAAAGCAGAGGGGTGATGTTGATTTAATGTATAAGCCTACTTTATTTTCTGGAGACTGATTTTCTAAATAAACCTTTGCAGCTCTGTAGACCAGCAGTGCTGGAAGGAACATCAGGAAACACCCTCCTCCCTCCTTGCCCAAGTTCAAGTGCCGAGCATCAGAGAGAAGTGACTTGTCCTCAGCCACTTTTCATGGCTCATAGGTCTCCTTGTTGACTTAGGAAGAACAGAAATTCAGCTGGGTGGGCTCACATCTGGTTTCTTTTTCTTCCTTACCCTTAAGAGAAGCCCTTCTCCTGTGGCCTTGTCTCCACTCTACAATCAATTGAATAAACAGACAATAGGGGTTAGTTGGGTTCTCAGGTTTTTCCTACAGTAAACTTTGGATAGTGTTATAATGTTGCTTTCTTACTTTTCTCTTGTAGCAATAGGCGAATATGAAGACCTTCGAGCAGAGAACCAGAAAACAAAGGAAAAGGTTTGTATTTTACCTTTTTTTTACCCATTTCTTACATGTGTAAAAGCCTAATTGGCATAGTGCATTGTTCTGCCACCAATTTCAGTGAAATGTGAATGAGCTTTTTTTTTTTTTCTTTTTTTTCTTTTCTCTTGCATGTGTAGTTTAAGCTAATATCAACTCCAGGCTCCAGATGGTAAAGAATAGCAGGCATGCCATAGTGGGTGCAGCTCTGGGAGATTAACTACATGGCTAAATGTGCAGCAAGGCACCAGGCCAAGCAACTCAAGCTCCCAAGAATTGTACTTTTCCCTAACAATCAGATTTGGGATTCTGGTGATGGAATTGAAGGCCTGAGGCGTTTAGCTTTGGGACTTTGACATATTGGATCCTGGAGAAAACTATTTGTAATTAGTCATTTGTGTTTAGCCTAAATGCTTCCATAAATCTTCTGTATATTTGTTTCTTCTGTCTGTATGAATAATACACCAGAAGTTGAAAAACACCCAGAGTGAAATGCGGACGTCTGGTGAATATTTTCAGGTGCTCTGGCAGTTTTATGTTCGACTGTTAAATAATTGAATTCTGTTTGCTTTTACAAATTATATCTTTTTTGTCTCTGAAAATGTCTATTTAAGGTTTGTGAAGATTTGTTTATGTATATCTTTTCCTTGTAAATGTAGGGAGGAGACAAATGCAAAGGCAGTAATTATAGAAATAAGATCAGTTTACATTGACTCTGAAATTACTTTGTAAAATTACTTTGTTTGATAGACCAAATATTTCAAAACATAAGCTCCATGGTGGAAAAATTAATAGAACAGATCCTCACTGGTTATTAAAGAAGGTGGCCACCACTAGTGTAAATTATGAAACATCATCTCTAACAATTCAGAGTTGAGGTGTAATGAACACCTGCAGTGAGCTAAACATTTGTAAAACGTGTGGCATATTTGAGGTATCTGTTAGATTCATGAGAACCGTATTTCACTTTTTCATTCATATTACTTTGCCATTTATTATAGCTGTTAGCGATATTTATGGTATTACTCTAATTCAAAGCAGATTATAATGGATCTTTGGATCATTGTGTTTCACCCAGTTTGTAAAGCTCTGTTGTAAATGAGTCCTTGGTTGTTCTGTGAAACCTTAAGTTTCTTTTCTTTCCTTCATCAGGTGATTTAGGAAATAGTAGGCGGAGGGTTATGGAAATATCCTGGAAGAAGGTGGCTGGTGCATGCATCTATAATATAAGAAGGCCCCATAAACTGTTCGATAAGATTTTAAATCTAAAACCATAACCATCAAAAGCCACGATGGCCTGAGGATGCAAACAGGTGTGGAAGTTTTGCTTTAGTGCCTTGGTTCCATCTGATGACCCATAACCTCAAAGTAAAGCTAATGGATGATAGTTTGGCTGGAAAGCTCGGGCCACCTTCCCAAGTAAGACACCCTACCATGTTCCAGCTCCCAAGAGAAAGAGGCTGGGAAGTTACCAGCTGATTGGGTCTCTTACACAGTTGCTCCTGGCACAAGAGGAGAACAGAAAAGCAAGTTGCAGAGGTTAATTCAGGAGAACTCTTTGACTTACCCTAGAATATGTTAGGGAAAGCAAATAAGTATGCCTTTATGTGATGGAGAAAGAAGGATATGTAAGAAAAGCAATAACGTAAGAGAAAGGAGAATAATTTTGTTTTGTTTTGTTTTCTCTTTTCTTCTTTAATCCTTGATTACCTGTAGACCTAGCAGTGCCCTATCATAGTAGGTGCCCCATAAACATCTATTGTTGGAGGTAGTGATGGTCCTTTAAGTGAGAGCTACTTTCTCTAGTGAGATTTTTATGTGAACCGTCTGTTATGAAAACAGAATTACAGGTAAAATGCATTTGATAGAAGGATTATAAATTACCTCAGCCCATTAACTGTTTATGTGTTTCTCTACATGAGTATGGCCTAACACTTTTGTAACATCTGTGTGCATTATTGACCTTCTGTTCTAATTCTTCAAAAATAACTATTAACAGCAATGGAAAGAAAAGAAATAAAGCAATATGGAAATGCTGTGTGGTTGGGTAAAACAAAGTAGAGTGGTTTTAAGTTCACTGCCCTCTGTTTATCTTCTGTTAAGACTAGCAGTCTTATTACTGCAGGTTTTTCCCTAAAAAGGGGGGCTGTATTACACAGGAGGGAAGCATGTAATAAAAGCCTTTTGTACAGCATAGAATGAGTAAAAGCAGCTTTAGTTCCGGAGGTGGTAAATGGAGAACACCATTTTCTCTGGCAAAGCACTTTCTTGTGCCTGGCTGGGTGAGCTTTGTCTAGTCTACATCAGAAAATACACATGGCCGTCCTTGCCTCATGGCCCCAAATCAGAGTTCAGTTAAATTGCTTAGGGATTAGAGTCAGAAGTAAGATTCATTTTGCCACGTTCAATGTGGGAAATTCTGTGTGAATGGGAGGAGCAAAAAATTAAAAAAAATTATAAGTTATTTCTCCCTTGCACATGTCCATATTAAGTCTAAACTACCTTTGTTGCCAGGCCACGAACCTTATCAAGAGATAGAGGCAATGGATGTGATTCTCTTGGATAGGATCTTTTTCTGCCCTGTTGGGACTCTCCTCTCTGAGACAAGTGGTAAGGCACGCTGCTCTTCTGGATGGGCAGTTGCTTAGAGGTTGTGGTTAAGAAGCTATGTTGGGTTGTACTTTTTGGTTTACCCGCCTCATCCAATGTTTCCAACAGCCCTGTGCCGGCACCATTTCACAGATAAGGGAACAGGACCACAAAACTCAAGTGAGCTTACGAGGTCACACAGATAATTATCAGTGGCAGAGTCGGGATTCTGTTAGGGGTCTTCTGACCACAAATGAAACAGGTAGAGTTATGGGAACTTACTGACTTTTTCTTCCAACAAAGGTTCTGGTTTTATTCTCACGTTAGCTCATGAATTTTCCTCAGCAAATTCTCAGACTCAATATTTTCTTGATCGTTTGTCTTTACCATCTCTATTTAAGAACTGAAAGTTAAATAACAAATCAAATCTTATGTCAGAAAGAATTCTCCTACCCTAATCATAAACACATACATACATACACACACCCATGATGCATTCTAAGGCTAATAAAAGTAGGCATTGGAGCGGGGTGTAAGGGGAATCAGGTCATTGTTCAAATGGATCTTTTCTTTTGCAGATCTCCCTTTGTTAGGAAAGATGGAATGTTGACCATTTTGTGGTTTTTATGAATGACTTTTAGAATAGTCTCAGAGTCTGAGTTTATAAGGAAAAGTTGTTTTTTGAAGTGAAAGGTATGTGCAGGTCCTATACTTGAGATTGACCACTCCTATAAGGGACACTGGCCAGATGATAAATTGTGCTGTTAAGAGTGAGTCTTTAGAGCTGGGGGTGGGATGGTGTTGGAATGGGGAAAGGGCAAAAAGACAGGGTTCCCACTCCATGTTACAAACTCTTATTATCCTTCAATTCCTGGCTGAATATCACTTATTTTTTTTTAAGTGATCTTTAACTCTTTCACAAGCAGAATTAATTGCTTGATTCTTTGTAATGAAAACATCTGCATATTTCTTATTCACTTATCACATTTTATCAGCCAAAATTCACTATTATCAAAATTTTAAATAAGGTACAACTAACTGGAGTGGGTTTATTTAAGATGTAAAAATGTGAGTTTTTTTAATTTTTTTTTTACTGTCATCAGGGTAAATGGGGATTAAGGAAAGGGTGCTACTTTCATTATGTTTTTTCCAGTTTCTAAGTGGCATTATCAACATTATGTTCACAAATGAAAGAATCTATCACACTGAGGTCAACAACCCTTCTGAATCTATATTTTTTGAGTATGGAAAACTAGAGGACTATATATTTAGGAATCAGCTAAATAAAATGGTTTACTTTGCCTGTGTAGCAGTCACCATATTCAAATGTTAGTCATGGTTCTACAATTGAAGGGCAGTCTTTTATGACTCACCCAGGATCTTTGTCATAATTGTTTGGGGTTTTTTCCTGTATGGGGGGAAGCCTCATTGAGCTTTGAATGGAATAGCTTTCACATCTCTCAGAGTGGTGGGGGGTGTGTGTGGAGCGTGCATAAAAGGAAGGAAATCTGTATAATAGGAGAGTGTCTGCCTTCAAATAATAAGTATTTATGTTTAATATTATGTTCTGAGATCGAGTTTTGAAATGAATAAATGTTTAAGTGGCTGATTAGAAGTCGTTTGGGTGAGCTACTGTACAGTGCATCAGGCAGTTCTGTCAGGTTGCCAGGAACAATGAATGAAAGGGAGTGAGACAGACACTTTCCAAGACTTATGTTTCAAGATGCAAGATATATGACACTGTTTGCATCTTGGCTCAGTTGTCTATTGTTAAAATTTCTTCCTCTTATGTAATTTTCAGAGGTGAAGGTCCCAAAGTATTTTATTTTTAAAAATCGATGAAGAAGCCACTTTAAAGTGCAAGATATGCATCCATTATGCTAACTGTTCATGCATAATACATCCACATACATGCAGTTCCTTTGAGACAGAGTGGCAAGTGGTGGTGCCAGAGAAAAAGTAATTACTTAGCAGTTTGAAAGTGAAAAATGAGTCTCTTATTAACAGCAATCTATCCAGAAACAAAGAGCAAGGATCTCTGTTCTGATGACATGTGTTTCCATCTAACACACAATACCTAGAATTTGGAGAATGCTGTAAGACAGCTTTGGGGGGCAGCTACTACCTCTTTATTGCCTGTGAAAATTGGAGGGAAAGAACTTTGAATTGGAAGAAATAAGAGCACCAAAAGAGAAACAGAGTGAAAGGAATTCCATCCTACTGGGAATGATTAAGTTATTGTATTCTTTAAGGGTAAGTGTGTAGAAATCCAGAAATCACAGTTGAATTCTAGCCAGAGTTGCACAGGTGGTACAATTTGTTAAAAATTGCTGGATGGTCCTCTAACTGCATCATCAAGGATTCTAAAACAGGTAAATTGTGAATAATTCTGATGCTATGCATGTTTATATTTAAAAATTTTAACTGGTCATAAAAGGAATGAACTTTGAGAAAAATAAGTAGAAGTGGTGTGGGGTTGAGACTGCCTCAGACTTTTAGTGTTACAGCCTCTGCTTTATGTTCCTGTAGTGCAAGTTTCCTGTTGCTCTTTCTTGGAAGATTATACATTTTGTGAGAGCACATTGTCTTTTATGTTCCTCCTGGGTTCTGTGTTAGGCACTGGAGAAATACAGTGGGGAACATAAGAAGGAAATAGAGGCAGGCAGTCTATTGTATAGGAGCACCGATGGTTATTGTAGATACTAGCGTGGAAATCTAATTCAGTAGGGTTCTTGCCTATATATGAATTTTGGGTGTTTGGGCTCCAAACTGGCCTTTCTATAGGCTGGCAACTCTCCATTGAACTTGTGTACCAGGGGGATAAAAATGACCATTTATGTTAGTGGAAGTTAGACACAACTCAGAATTTTTTTTTATGTTTGTTTGTTTTTTTGGCGTAAAATATACATAGGTCACCATGCAGCAAAATATAGATGCCGTGGTGTCTACATCACTTAGGTGTGCTCTGCTCAGCCCTGTTAAGCAGACATTATTTTAGTGTTAACTATAGTTGGATCATATGTAGGGGACAGAGAACTGAGCTGCCCATTTTTGGGGGAGGAGGGGAGGTGCCAATTCACACTGGAAAGACTTCTTTCTGCTAATCAGTCTGGAAGCATTTTGAAAGGGTGGTTTAGTTTCAGAAACCAGGTATCTGCCTGGATGAGGCTCAAGGAAGAGATCTGGAAAATAGCCAGGGCTTCTAATATTAAGGGCTTTCCAAACCAGCAAGGCAAACCTCCCGTCAATTCTCCACTTCATAACGAGCCAACATGGAGACTCTGGAGTAATAGAATTCAGCTTGCTTAAACCAGCCAGCACTCGTGCTGCTGGGTTCTACCATAGCTTTGAGCATCAGAGAATCATTGGGCATCATAATTAAGGGACGTGGGCCCAAGAACATCTGTTGCTATTGCAAGGTCTTCATGAGCAAGTCTCACACAAAAAGAAGCAGTTTCTACAAAATGTGCAGCTGCGGAAGCAGGATAGTAGAAGGGGTGTGGTGGGTGAGGGGCTTCTATGGGGCATAAGGATATAACAGTCTTCTGAAAAGGCCCAGAATACATGCTTACATTTCTTGTTGGTAGAATGAGAGAAAGGTTACAAGATATTTTTCCAGGTTTACCAGAAGTGATTAAGTAAATGGGTATTTGAATCCCTGCTTAGTAAATAGATGTGTCCTTCACATTTTGTTAAGCTCTGGTTTGGAATAAGTAAGCTGCATTCAGAGCATGTGTAGATCCAAGCCCCCCCCCCCCGCCCCACCCCCATCCCTTTGAGTATCCATAGCAGATGGTAAATTCTGTGGCTGCCAGTTCTATCATAATGTGGTTGCAGAAAATAGAAAGCAAAGCAACATGAAGACCCCTGGTAGAACGCAGCTGGGGTTGGGAGACAGCTTGTGAATCTGCCGGTGATGACTCTAGGGTTAGTGTGAAAGTATATAGCTGGGCCATGGAGACTTTTACCTGTGCTTTGAAATAAGACTGATAATGAGACCCTTTAACCACAGCCTGCCTACCTGGGCCTTACGAACAGAGTGTGAGCGTAATGTCCTACTTCTGGGCAACTGGCATAAGACTACCTGAAAATGTCATGAGCTGATAATGACAGTAGATGGTGGCTTCATGAGTTTGTGATGTCAGCTGGTGGCCTTTCTCAGATCTGAATACCTAGAGCATTATCCCTGTTTAATGTTCTTGTCATGCAAAGTCTCAGTGACAACTCTGGCTGTTTGATTTAAATGAGAATTGAATTATCCTCTCATTCCTTCAGGTGGTCCTTTGAGCACTGTATAGATACTGACATTAAATCAAGGACTCTCAAGTACATACACTTAGATGAAGAAAGACTTCCATAGGCCATCTTACACCTTCAGAAATGTCAGATTAAGAAATGTGAATTTAACATGAAAGTGAAACACTGGATAGATTTTATGTTTCATTTGGCATTTGTGACTCAGGAGTTTGTCTAGTCAGAAAGAATATGTTAGATTACTTTTTGTGCATTAGACTATACTGTGCATAGTTTGGGGTGGGTGTGGGTGAAGCAGTTGGCAGGTGTGATGGGGGAGTACAAAACAAACTGAAGCCACATTCTAGAAAGCATTCACCTATATAATACAGTGCTATTAATTACATTCCCAACAATGTGCTACCATTACCACCATCCATTTCTAAACCATAAGAATCAACCGAAATAGAAATTCTGTACAAATTAAGTATCAACTCCTCATTCTCTAACCCAAGTCTATCCCCTTGTAACCTATATCATAGATTCTAACTCTGTGAATTTGCTTATTATAATTAGTTCACATAAGTGAGATCATACAATATTTGTCCTTTCATGTCTGGATTATTTCACTCAGCATAATGTCCTCAAAGTTTATCTATGTTGTCACATGCATCAGGACTTCAGTCCTTTTTATGGCTGAATAATATTCCCCTGTGTGCATTTCCACATTTTGTTTATCCAGTCCTTGGCTGAGGGAATTCTTTTGGCAGTTGTGAATAATGCTCTGTGAACATAGGTGTGCAAATATCTGTTTGAGTCCCTGCATTCAATTCTTTTGGGTCTATACCTAGAAGTGGGATTGTGGGGTCATATGGTGGTTCTATACGTAGCTTTCTGAGGAACTGCCAAACTGTCTTCCCCAATGGCTGCACCATTTTACATTGCCACCAGCAATGAATGAATATTCCTATTTCTCTGCATCCTGTCCAACACTTGTAGTTTTCTGTGTGAATGATATCATTTAATTTGCATTTCCCTAATGGCTAGTGATGTTGAGTGTTTTTTTCATGTGCTTTTTAGCCAGTTGTATATCTTGTTTGGAGAAATGTCTATTCACTCTTTTGCCCATTTTTAAATTGGAGTTTTTGTCTTTTTATTGTTGAGTTGTAGGATTTCTTTATATATTCTGGATATTAAACCCTTATTGAATATGTGGTTCCCAAATATTTTCTCCCATTAAATAGGCTGCCTTTTAACCATTTTGACAAAGTCCTTTGAAGCACGGAAGTATTGTGTTGTGATGCAGTTCCATTTATCTGTTTTTTCTTTTGTTGCTTGTGTTTTGGGTGTAAGGTCTAAGAAACCACTGCCTATCACTAGATGTTGATGATACTTCCCTATATTTTATTCTAGGAGTTTTATAGTCCTGGTTCTTATATTTAGGTCTTTGTTCAATTTTGTGTTAATTTTTGTATATGTTGTGTGATAGGGGTCCTCTTTTATTTTTTGCGTATTGATATCCAATTCTTCCAGCAGCGATTGTTCTTTCCCAATTGAGTGGACTTGGCAGCCTTGTCAAAAATCAATTGGCTGTAGATGTGAGAGTCTGTTTCTGAACTCTGAATTCAATTCCATTGGTCAATGTATGTATCCTTGTGCCAACACCATGCTGTTTTGACCACTGTAACTTTGTAATATGCGCTCAATTCAGGTCCTCCCACTTCGTTCTTTTTCAGGAGGTTTTTGGTATTTGAGGCCCCTACACTTCCATATAAATTTGATAGTGGCTTTTCCATTACTGGAAAGTCGGCTGTGGGAATTTTGATTGGTATTGTGTTGAATCTGTAAGTCATTTTGGGTAGAATTGACATCTTATGGAGACTTAGTCTTCCAATTCATGAGCATGGAATGTCTTTCCATTTATTTAGATCTTCTTCAATCTCTGTTAGCGATGCCTTGCAGTTTCTGTATGCAAATCCTTTACATCCTTGATTAAATTTATTCCTAGATATTTGATTCTTTTAGTTGCTATTATAAATGGAATTTTTTTTCTTGATTTCCTCCTTGGATTGCTCATTACTGGTGTATGGAAACACTATTGATTTGGGGGTTGTGATCTTGTACCCTGCCACTTTGCAGAAGTAATTTATTAGCTCTAGTAACTTTGTTGTAGAAATTTTGGTATATATAGGATCATGTCATTTGGCTGACGAATGGTGAAAGTCTTTACTTCTTCCTTTCCAATTTGGTTGCCTTTTATTTCTTTTTCTTGCCTAACTGCTCTGGTTAGATTTCCAGTACAATGTTAATTACCAGTGGTGACAGTGGGCATCCTTGTCTTGTTCCAGATCTTAGAGGGAAAGCGTTCAGTCTTTCACCATTGAGTATGATGTTAGCTGTGGGTTTTTCATATATGCCTTTTATCATGTTCAGGAGGTTTCCTTCTATTCCTATTTTTCTAAGTGTTTTTATCAAGAAGGGATGAGGATTTTGTCAAATGCCTTCTGCGTCAGTGGAGATGATCATGTAGTTTTTTTTCCCTTTGTTTTGTTAATGTGGTTTATTACATTAATTGATTATCTTATGTTGAACCACCCTTGCATACTTGGGATAAAACCCACTTGATTATGCTGTGTAAATCTTTTAATGTGTTGTTGGATTAAATTTGCTATTATTTTGTTGAGAATTTTTGCATCTATCTTAATAAGAGAAATTGGTCTGTAATTTTCTTCTAGTATCTTTATCTGGCTTTGGTGTTTAGAATGATGTTGGCCTTCTAGAAAGAGTTAGGTTGTGGTTCCTCCTCTTCAATATTTTTTGGCAGAGTTTGAGCAGGATTGGTATTAATCTTCTTGGAATGATTGGTAGAAATCACCCACAAAGCCATCTAGTCCTGGGACTTTTTTTGTTGGGAATTTTTGATGACTGATTGAATCTCTTTACTTGTAATAGGTCTGTTGAGGTCTTCTGTTTCTTCCTGAGTCAGTGTAGATTGTTTGTGTGTTTGTAGGAATTTGTGCATTTCATCAAGGTTTTCTAATTTGTTGCCATATAGTTGTTGATAGTATCCTCTTATGAACCATTTTATTTCTGTGGGGTGAATAGTAATGTCTCATTTCTGATTTTATTGATTTGTGTCTTTTTTTTAAATTTGTCAGTCTAGCTGAGGGTTTGTCAATTTTATTGATGTTTTCAAAGAACCAAATTTTGGTTTGCTTTAATTCTCTATTTTAAAAAAATTCTCAGTTTCATTTATTTCTGCTCCAATCTTTGTTATTTGTTTCCTTCTGCTAGCTCTGGGATTAGTTTGCTGTTCATTTTCTAAGTCCCCCCTAGTGTGCAGTTAGGTTTTTGATTTTAGCTGTTTCTTCTTTTTTAATGTAAATGTTTAGGGCTATAAATTTCTTTGTCAGCACTGCCTTTGCTGCATCCCTTAAGTTTTGAAATGTGTTCTCGTTTTAATTTGTCTCAAGATGTTTGCTGATTTCCTTGCAATTTCTTCTTTGACCCACTGTGTTGTTTAACTTCCATGTATTTGTGGATTTTCCAGTTCTCCACCTGTTAAATTGATTTTCAGCTTCATTCCATTATGGTCAAAGAAGATGCTTTGTATAATTTCAGTCTTTTTTAATTTCTTGAGACTTGTTTTGTGACCCAACATGTGGTCTATCCTGGAGAACAATCCTTGTGCACTTGAGAAAAATGTTACTCCTGCTGTTTTAGGGTGTAATGGTCTGTATATGTATCTTAGGTCTAGTTCGTTTATCATATTATTCAAGTTCTCTGTTTCCATCTTGATCTTCTGTCTACATGTTCTGTCTGTCGTTGAGAGTGGTATATTGAAGCCTCCCACTATTATTGTAGAGGTGTCTGATTTCTCCCTTCAGTTTTGCTAGTGTTGCCTCATGTATTTTGGGGCATATTTAGGTGCATAAATATTTGATTGTTATTTCTTCTTGGTTGATTGCCCCTTTCATTAATTTATAGTGTTCTTTGTCTCTTACAACAGTTTGTAAGTTAAAGTCTATTTTGTATAGCTACTATACTAAAAGTTCCTATTTGCGTGGACTATATTTTTCCAACCTTTCACTTTCAACCTATTTGTGTCTTTGGTTCTAAAGTGAGCCTCTTGTACCTAACATGTAGTTGGATTATGCCTTTTTAGCCAATCTGTCTTTTGATTGGGGAGTTTAATCCATTAACCTTCAGTGTTATTACTGTAAAGGCAGTACTTACTTCAACCATTTTGTCCTTTGGCTTTTATATGTCATATCTTTTTTTTTTTTTGTCTCTCTTTTCCTTTATTTCACCTTCCTTTTCTGTATAGTTGTTCCTTTGTGATGTATCTGACAGATCCCTTTGTCATTTCTGTTTCCTTGTATTGTTAAAATACTTTTGTTTGTGGTTACCCTGAGATTTATATTACACAACCTACATCTATTATCTACTAGTTTGAAAAGATACCAACTTAGCTTCAGTAGCATACACGTTCTCTGTCCCGTATCCCTCTGTTTCTCCTTTTTATATTGTTTTTGTCCCACTTTAACACTTTATATTTTGCATTTTGCATGTCCATTATCAGGAAATATGCCTTCTTCTTGCTCAGTTGTATCCTGACTCTTACAGGAATTGAAGAGTAGAGTTGTGTATTGAAGATACAGTACTATTGGGTTTTGCCTTTATGCTTTTAGTTACCTTTACTGATAATCTTCATTTCTTCACACCATTTCAAGCCACTTTCTCCTATCTTTTCCTTTCAACCTGCAGAACTTCCTTTAGTAATTCTTGTAGGGCAGGTCTTTTGTTGATGAACTCTCTTAGTTTCTGTTCATCTGTGAATATTTTAAACTCTCCCTCATTTATGAAGGACTGTTTTGTTGGATAAAGAATTCTTGGATGGCAGTTTTTCTCTTTCAGTACCTTAAATATATCACTGCCCTCTCACCTCTGTGATTTCTGATAAGAAATCAGAACTTAGTCTTATTAAGGACCCTTGTATGTGATGAATCGCTTTTTCTCTTGCTGCTTTCAGAATTCTGTCTTTATCTTTGGCATTTGACATTCTGATTAGAATGAGTCTCAGAATAAGTCTATTTGGATTTATTCTGTTTGGAGTACATAGCACTTTTTGGACATGTATAGTTATGTCTTTCATAAGAGCTGGGAAATTTTTCACCATTATTTGCTCAAATATTCTTTCTGCCCCTTTTCCCTTCTCTTCTGCTGCACTTTGTGCTGTCCCTCAAATCCCTGAGACACTGCTCTATTTGCCTCTGAGCAACTCCCAAGCTGTGTGGGACTGAGTGAAGGCAGGGAAGAGGACCGGAGGGTCTGGGACAGAAGTTTCTAAACTGATATTTTTCTTTTTCTTTGATGCAATGTTGTGGAGTCCTTCTCCAGTCTCAACCATCCTCTAGAGTTCTAAGTGAGAGGAATTTGTCCTTTTATTCACTGAATTTTGGGGAAGATTTTTTTAGGGTATGTCTTACGTCACCATGCTGATAACTTCACCTCAGGAACCCAGTACATTTTTTTTTTTTTTTTAATCATCATTTTATTGAGATATATTCACATACCACGCAGTCCTACCAAACAAATTGTACTTTCGATTGTTTACAGTACCATTACATAGTTGTACATTCATCACCTAAATCAATCCCTGACACCTTCATTAGCACACACACAAAAATAACAAGAATAATAATTAGAGTGAAAAAGAGCAATTGAAGTAAAAAAGAACACTGGGTACCTTTGTCTGTTTGTTTGCTTCCCCTACTTTTCTACACATCCATCCATAAGCTAGACAAAGTGGAGTTTGGTCCTTATGGCATTCCCAATCCCACTGTCACCCCTCATAAGCTACATTTTTATACAACTGTCTTCGAGATTCATGGGTTCTGGGTTGTAGTTTAATAGTTTCAGGTATCCACCACCAGCTACCCCAATTCTTTAGAACCTAAAAAGGTTGTCTAAAGTGTGCGTAAGAGTGCCCACCAGAGTGATCTCTCGGCTCGTTTTGGAATCTCTCTGCCACTGAAGCTTATTTCATTTCCTTTCACATCCCCCTTTTGGTCAAGAAGATGTTCTCCATCCCACGATGCCGGGTCTACATTCCTCCCCGGGAGTCATATTCCACGTTGCCAGGGAGATTCACTTCCCTGGGTGTCTGATCCCACGTAGGGGGGAGGGCAGTGATTTCACCTTTCAAGTTGGCTTAGCCAGAGAGAGAGGGCCACATCTGAGCAACAAAGAGGCATTCAGGAGGAGACTCTTAGGCACAAATACAGGGAGGCCTAGCCTCTCCTTTGCAGCAACCGTCTTCCCAAGGAGGAACCCAGTACATTTTAAGCATTAACTTCCCCTTCCCTACCCCTACTCCGTCCCCTGGTAACCTATATTCTAGATTCTGTCTCTGTGCATTTGCTTGTTCTTTCATGTCATTGAGATCATACAGTATTCATTCTTTTGTGTCTGGCTTATTTCGCTCAACTGTCTTCCACAGCATCTATACCATTTTACATTGCCACCAGCAATGAATGAGTGTCCCTATATCTTAACATCCTCTCCAACACTTTTTATGTTCTGTTTTTTTATTTTTATTTTTTTTAATAGCAGTCATTCTAATGGATGTGAAATGATATCTCATTGTGGGTTGATTTGCAGTCATTTCCCTGATGGCTAATAAGGTTGAGCATCTTTTCATGTGTCTCTGGCTATTTGTATGTCTTCTTTGGAAAGATGTCTATTCATGTCTTTTGCCCATTTTTTAATTGGGTTGTTTGTCTTTTTGTTGTTTTTAAGTTGGAAGATTTATTTATATATTCTGGATATTACACCTGGATTGGATATGTGGTTTCCAAATACTTTCTCTAATAGTATAGGTTGTCCAAATTGATCCATTTTGCGGGAAATCTGAGTTAGAATATAGTGAACAACTTTGCTAATCTAGCACTGTGTACTTGTTTCATGCATTCATACCTCAATGGATTTACCCATATGTACAGAAATTGGTTTTTAGACATTTCTGTGGTTCTTTAGGGACTAAAAGGGAAAGCAATGAACTGTTTGCTTCTTAATTTTTTAAATTTTAAAACATTTTAAAAGCAAAGAAATGAGAAGGAACTCAATATGGTACAACACAAAAATCAAATAAATATGAGTGTAGGTATTGATGGAAGAATTGAGGGACAAAACAGGTATAAAACTTACAAAGGCTAAATAGCAAAATGGCAGAAGATAGTCCTACATTATCAGTAGTGAATTTAAATGTAAATAGATTAAACTCTCCAGTCAAAAGGCAGAGTTTGGCAGAATGGATAAAAATATATGACCCAACTCTATGCTGTCTGTAAGAGATCCAACTTAAATTCCAAGATATAAGAAGGTTGAAAGTGAAAGGAAGGAAAAAAAAATATTGTGCAAGTAGTAACCAAAAGAGAGCCGTTTTAGCTATACTAAATATCAGATAAAATAGACTTTTAAGTCAAAAACAATTATGAGGGAAAAATTAAGAGGGATCCCTTTATATGCTGATAAAGGGGTCAGTTCAACAGGAAGACATAAGACATATAAATATATATGCACTTAACAGCAGAACCCCAAAATATATGAAGCAAATATATACAAATTTAAAGGGAGAAATAGACGTTTCTACATTAATACTAGGGAACTTTAATACACCACATTCAATAATGGATAGAAATCTACCCCAAAGATTAATAAGGAAGTAAAAGCCTTGAACAATACTTTAAGTCAACTGGACCTAACAGACATATATCGTCACATAACAGCAACAGAATACACATTCCTCAAGTACACATGGATCATTTTCCAAGATAGACCATATCTAATGTCACTTAACAAGTCTCAATAAATTCAGAAATATTGAAATCTACACCGTATATTCTCCAATCAAATGGAATGAAACCAGGAGTCAACAATAGAGGAAGAAATGGAAAACTCACAAGTATGTGGAAATTAAACAACATGCTCTTAAACAGCCAGTGGGTTAAAGAGGAAATCGAAAGCAAGAATAGGAAATATCTTCAGGTGAATGAAAATGAAAATGCAACATACCAAAACTTATGGAATGCAGAGAAGGCAGTACTAAGAGGGAAATTTATAGCTCTAAATTCTTAAATTAAAAGAAGAAAGACTTCAAATCAAAGACCTAACTTCAAAACTGGAAGAACTAGAAAAAGAAGAGCAAACTAAACCCAAGTGAACAGAAGGAAGAAAATAACAAAGATTAGAGCACAGATAAATTAGAGAATAAATAGAATCAACAAAATCAAAAGTTCTTTGAAAAGATCAATAAAATTGACAAACCTTTAGCTAGACTGAAGAAGAAAAAGAGAACAGGAATCAGGAATGAAAACATCAGAAATGAAAAGGAGGATATTACTACTGACCCCACTGAAATAAAAAGGACTATAAGAGGATACTGTGATCTCTATAGAAAAATGCAGAAGATATTTGCCCTGGATTTAACTAATAGCAGATGGTGGGTATTGATAATTTTCCATAAAAGTATGAGTGTAAACATCCCAGGAGTAGAAAGCAGCCAGGACTCTTAACCAGTAGGTAATTTTTACCTGAAATTAAATGCAGACCAAGAAGAAATGACCAGCTGTATTTCACTGATGAAATAAATGCAAGTCCCAATTCAACAGAATGAAATCAAACCCCTAACATATCACATTTCTCCATATCCAACACATACTCACCAGAGGCTACTTTTCTAGATGGCATTTAGTCCAGTGTTTATCCAGTCCACATTTTTTTCTCAATGTATTTACCTCATTTTATGCTTAATTTGCAGCACCTTCCGCCCTGAAACAATTATGTGTATTCACTCACTGAATAAAATATTTGCTGATTTATGTCATATTTCACAATAAGGAAATAACTGAAACTGTGAAACTGTAATGCATAACATTCTTTGAAATTTGTTAACTACTTGTTAATTGTACTTGGAAAGTTATCACTTATATTTTTATTCCACAAATAAAAATTTTAAAAAATAGAGAACTATGAACAGCTGTACAGCAACAAATTAGATAATGCAGGTAAAATGGACAAATTCCTAGAAACATAAACTACCTACATTGACTTGAGAAGAAATAGAAGATCTCAACAAACCAATAACTAGTAAAGAAATTGAGTCAGTGATCTATCACCTCCCAACAAAGAAAAGCCCAGGACCAGATGGCATCATAGAGGGTTTTAATAAATATTCCACAAAGAATGAACACCAATCCTGCTCAAATTCTTCCAAAAAAATTGAAGAGGAAGAAACACTGCCTAATTAATTCTACAAGACCAGCCTTACTCTCATATCAAAGCCAGAAAAAGATACCACAAGAAAATAAAATAGCAGGCCAGTTTCTCTCACGAGTATAGATGCAGAAATCCTCAACAAAATACTAGCAAATCAAATCCAACAGCACATCACAGGAATTATGCACCGTTCAAGTGGGTTTTAAACCATGTATGGAAGGGTAGTTCAACATAAGAAAATTAGCTTAATATGCCCCATTAATAGAATGAAGGAAAAGAACCACATGATCATCTCAATTGATACAGGAAATTCATTTGAAAAAATCCAGCATCCTTCTTGATAAAAAACACTTAGAAAGCTTGGAATAGAAAGAAACTTTTTCAACACAATTAGGGGCATATATGAAAAACCGTTAGCTAACACCATACTTAAGGATGAAAGGCTGAAAGCTTACCCTGTAAGATAAGGAACAAGACAAGTGTATTAGTTAGGGTTCTCCTTGGAAACAGAATCAATGAGAGATGTCTCTGATTATCAAATTGTAAAAGTGACTCACGCAACTGCGGGCATGCACGAGTCCAAATTCTGCAGAGCTGTCAACAAACCGTCAACTCCAAGGAAGACGTCCGATGAACTCCTCGGGAAATGAACCGACAACTTTGACGAACTCCTCAGGAAACAAACCGGCAACTTCGACGAGCTCCCCAGGAAATGCTTCACTGAGCAGCCGAAGAAGTGAAGGTTCTCTAACCGTCCGGCTTGTAAGCCTCCAACTGATCACCCAGACCAAATCCAGCCAATTGCATTCTCTCATTGTGGAAGGCACTCCCCTTAATGAGTCATCAGTTAGCCGTAGTCAGTTTGACTGATGATCCAACAAACCGGCTGATCACCCGGACCAAATCCAGCCAATTGCATTCTCTCACTGTGGAAGCAGGTGCCTTGATGAGTCATCAGTCAGCTGCAGTCAATTGACTGATGATCCAACAAACCAGCCTGTTGGTTTATTAACCAGCCTCAAATATCCTTACAGCAATCATCAGGCCAGTGCCCGCTTGACCAGACAGCTAGGCCACCTAGCCAAGTTGACACATGAACCCAACCATCACAACAAGGATGCCCACGGTCACCGCTGTTATTTAATATTGTACTAGAAGTCTAGCCAGAGCAGTTAGGCAAGAAAAAGAAATAAAAGGCAATCAAATTGGAAAGGAAGAAGTAAGAAGAAATCACTAAAAAATTCCGTTTACAATAGCAACGAAAAGAATCAAATATCTAGGAATAAATCTTACCAAGGGTGTAAAGGACTCAAACATAAAGCTACAAGTATTGCTAAAGGAAATCAAAGAGGACCTAAATAAATGGAAGGACATTCTGTGTTTGTGGATTGGAAGACTAATATTAAGTGGTAAGTCCTACCCAAATAAATTGATAGATTCAATCCAACCACAGTCAAAATTCCAACAACCTTCTTTGCAGAAATGGAAAAGCCAATCATAAAATTTATATGAAAGTGTAAGGAGCCTCGAATAGCCAAAGCCATCTTGAAAAAGAAGAATGAAGTTGGAGGACTCACAATTTCCAATTTAAAACTTATTACAAAGCCACAGTAATCAAAACAGCGTGGCAGTGGCACAAGGACAGATATAACAGACCAATATGATTGAATTGAAAGCTTAGAAATCAACCCTCACATTTATGGCCAGCTGATTTTTGACAAGGGGGCAAAGACAACTCAATTGGGAAAGAATAGTCTCTTCAACAGATGGTGCTGGGAACACTGGATCTTCATTTGCTAAAAAAAAGAAGGGACTCCTACCTCACATCTTATACAAGAATCAACTCAAAATGGATTAAAGACTTAAATATAAGAGCCAGAGCTATCAAATTCCTAGAAGAAATGTAGAGCAACATCTTCAGGATCTTATGTTAAGGCATTGGTTTCTTAGACTTTACACCCAAAGCACAAGCAACAAAAGAAAACATAAATAAATGGGACCTCATCAAAATTAAAAACTTTTGTGCATCAAATGACTTTAATCATAAAAGTAAAATGTTGATCTAAACAATGTGGGAAAATATTTGGGAACCACATATCTGATAGGGGTTTATTATATAAAGAAATCCTGCAACTCGATAACGAAAAGTCAAACATCTCAATTAAAAAATGGGCAAAGCATTTTGAATCGATGTTTCTTCAATGAAGATGTACAAATGGCTAGAAAACACAGCTGCTCAATGTTATTAGCTATTAGGGAAATGCAAGTCAAAGTCACAATGAGATAGCATTTCATACCCACTGGAATGGCTACAATTAAAAAACAGAAAGCTACAGGTGTTAGAGAGGATGCAGAGAAGTAGGAACACTCATTCATTGCTGGCGGGAATGTAAAATGGTACAGCCGCTGTGGAAGACAGTTTGGCAGTTCCTAAGGAAGTTAAGCATAGAATTGCCATATGACCCGGCAATCCCACTTCTAGGTCTATCCAAAACAATTGACACAATGACTTGAATAGGTATTTCCACATTGATGTTCCTAGGGGCATTATTCATAATTGCCAAAAGATGGAATGAATCCAAGTGTCCATGAACCCATGAATGACAAACAGAATGTGGTATATGCATACATGGAATATCATTCATTTGTAAAAAGGAGTGAAGTTCTAATACATGTGACAAAATGAAAGAACCTTGAAGTCATCATATTGTGTGAAATAAGCCAGACGGAAAAGGACAAATACTGTATGATCTCAATAATATTAAAGAATAAGCAAACTCATAGAGTTAGATTCTAGAATATGGGTTACCAGGGGATAGGGTAGTTGTAGAGAATATGGAGTTAAGAATCAAAAGATGCAGTTTATTCATATGGCACACTTAAGGCACTCATATTCCCTGGTATTCCCAGGAAATTAAAATTTTAATTATCACTCCAATAGCTACATCACTTCTCAAAGTTTTAGGTATACTTGGTGAAATTCTCTCTAAATGTTTTACTTCCTATTTTGTGAAATTCCGTACATATTGAATTCAGTCTCATGATGAATATTGTGTTTTGTTAAAATTTATTATTCCTTCTAGGGCTGCTGACATGAGAGGTATTTGTTTCTGTACCAGGTGCCCTAAAAGGCTCTCATGCTTTAATGGTTATTTTTACCTTTTATGGTCTTGCTTCCTAAAGTGTTTTCAGTGAGTCTCCCCATCTTTTTAAAATTAAAAATCAGTTCGTATAAATGATACCCACTTCTTACGGAATATTTTATCCTCTGTCCTTTTAATTTGCTACTTCCTTTTATTCAGAAATCTAAGGATACAAAGCTGATTTTTCCCAGGTGACAGAGTGTATGGGGGGTGTGGCAGCAGTTTGCCTTCAGTCACTGGTCTTTCCGTTCACTGCCAAGTGCTCGCCATGTTCTGGATGGTTGAAGCTGTTGGGATTCTGACCTGTGGAGGAGCGGGGTGTTCCTGCATTAGCAAATACCCATTCAACAAGAGGCACAGACATTTTAATTGAAGGATATTAAATTGGCCTGTTACTGAGGAGATAATGAGCAGTAAGGTGGCTTATTATTTTGGAAGGTGTGAGAAAATTGGCCAGATACAATGGTATAAATACCATGTGACCATTGTTGTTTTTTTAAGGTTTTTGAATTTTTTTCCCAGGAAATTGTGATTGTCTCTGAGTTTAATGTTGCTTGCCATCACAGACTTAAAATTGTGATACAAATTTAATATTTCATTTTTTTCCCCTCATTTCAGTGTGACAAAATAAGGCAAGAACGAGATGAAGCAGTTAAAAAGCTGGAGGAATTTCAGAAAAGTACGTAAGCATTTCAGTGAAGTGAATTATAACGTGTTATGTTTTGGTGATTATGTATTTTGGGATTATGGGGTAAACATATGTCCTATGTTCAGTTGCTGATGCATTGGGCATCCAATTAATAAAGCAAGAATGATCTGATTTGTCTATGAAATGGCCTGGCATTATTGTGATTTTTAAAATAATGGAATGAGCATTATTATTTTATGTATGTGTTATTATAGAGTTTGCTTTGTTATAACTTTTGTTGCTATGCAGAAAAGTTAAAGGAGAACCAAAATTACTTATCTTGACTCCTTGAGAAAAAAACAAAATTTAATAGTTATAGTCTATCCTTCTTCATTTTTTATCTGTGTAATATATGTATCTACCAAAAATGGGATCATACTTTGCATTCAGTTTTTTAACCTGCTTTTTTTCACTAACAGTTCATTGTAGTCATCTGTACATGGCAGTAGAGACGTATATCAGCTTTAATTGTTGTCCATAGATTCTATGATATATTAGTACAATAATTTATTTAAATATTCCTTCACTGACAGGTGAATTATTTCTTTTTTAGTTATTATAAATAATGCCTTGACAAGTATTCTTATGCATACATCTTTACAGCGGCCTGATTAGTTTCTTAGGTTAGTTCATAGAAATGAAATTATAGGTTCAGAGAGCTTAGACATTATTAAGAATTTGAATGTTTGACATTGCCCTCTCAACAAGGAATGTTATATTCTCATGAAGACTGTAGATAGCTAATTCCCCATAATCTTCTAAATTTTTGCTGTTATTTTTTCTTGCAATGTGTATCTGCTGTTACTTGATTCTCTAAGATAGTACATAGCTGATCACACCCAGAAAGATCTGATGGAAATATATCATGGGAAAAGGGCCAGACCTTAGCAGAGAAAGTGGCCCTATGCCTTGCAAAAATGATGGCCTTTCTCCAACATTCTGTAGATGCTGTAGCAGTCAGTCTGTTTGATTATATCATAAAGTTTTGGCTTTTTAACTACACAACAAAACATTTTATTCTGATTGAAAGAAAAATAGCCATACAAATGCAGCATTATAGTTAAATTTCAATAGGCCAGTTTATTTTTGAGCATCTGGCTGTAATAAAAGCCAAGGGAGATATTGGTGGTATCACCAATTGTGGAGGCCAATATGCTTTGATAGAAATCGCTCTTATTTGTGAATGTATGAATTGTAATTGTGTGGGACTTTCTCCTTCCCTAATGGAATGCTCTTATGCTTATGCTGACAATGAATCACATCTGAAAGAGTTATACCATTGGCATTGTTATCAGTTAATGTGCTTGAGTTATTGATATCAGGTTGGCATACTGTGCCTAGTGGTTACGGCTCAAGTTCTTGGTCTTAGCATCAAATATTTTGGTCTAGGTAGGTAGTAGGGATTTGTTTCCTGTATTATGCAAACAAATGGAAACAACTTCCCCCCAGATCAATCTTTAGAGTAACATATAAACTTCGCTTTCATCTGCCATTCCTCTTTTCCCTTTCTTTATCTCTTCCTGTAAATACCTCTGATAGCTTAAAAAATTTACGTTTTTCCGTATGAGCAACTTGAATTAAAGCCTGAAAAGATAAGTTGAAAGATCAGTAGAACAATCTCAATTGTTGTATTCATTTAATCTTTACATCTACTAAGTTTATTAATAAATTTAAAGTTTAGATGGTATTAAAACAGTGCTAATCCTTTACTCAGTCTCAAAAGGGCAGAAAATGGGGAATAAGACTTTAAAAATATTTTGTTAAAAACTGTATATCTGAGATAGTGAATAGCCTTTGAATAGATGATAGAATTGCAGATTCAGAAGGGCATGAAGCCATATTCCCTGTGAAGAGCATCATCTGGTGTGAATCCATGTAGCTCTGAGCAGGTTTCTCCATTATTAAAACTAGGGTCAATGACCCTGCCTTAGAGGTTGAGGATTAAATTAGATAATCCATGTAAAAAGACAGTACCTAGCCATAGTCAGTGCTCAGTAAATGTTAGTTGCTGCCTCCCCCATCACATCTACTGAGCCATCCATTGCCTGACTGGTCTTCCATATTAAGAGTTCATGTCATTTACCTATCGTGAATTAGTTCCCAGACACCAGTCTTCCAATTCAGGTAGCTCTGGGGGAAAGTTTATTTTTGTACTGAGTCAAAATCTGTCTCCCTGCAGTGTTTACCTCCGAGGCCTGGCTCTTGACGTGTACAAAGGGCAGCTGAATAAGTTTCCAGAAAAAGTTTTGGGAGGCCATAGGGTTCTTTTCTCCCTGGCTTAGCATGCTTTCCCTAGCTTTTTTTTAATCCATATTTCCATGTATTCTTGCCCCTCTGTCAGCTCTTCCTGAGCCTCTACAAAGTCTTCCTGTGCAGCCACATAGCAAAGCTACGTTCACTAGAAAGACAGAGTCCTGTGAAAGAAGTAAATAAAGACCTTCTATGTCTTTCAGGCTGAAACATTAGGCCCTTTACCCTATTTGAGGACATACAAATTTTCCTGCACATATGCCAGCCTTCAAGGCTATCTCTTAGCACTTGAACACGTTTCTAAGTAATCTGAGTTGAGGAAGAACCTGTGGTATGTCCCCCACGTACGATTTAGAGGCGTTCTGCATCTAGGTATTGCTGGGAATTGGCTGGATGGAGAAGAGTTTTGCTTAGGAAGCAATGTCAATCGTGGTGTCACCTTTAAATATGATGAATTAGGAACGCAGAAAATTGGAGTTATCTGGAAATGGCTTTGGCTTATACACTTAGAACTCTGAATAGGGATATGTTATACTGGTGCTTTGGGCCTCGGTTTTCTCAAATATAAAATTGCTATGATAAAACCTACCTCATAGATTGTCCTGAGGGTTAATGAGTGAACTCATACGAAGGGATTAGCACAAGGCTGGATGCATAGCTGAGTTCAGTAAATGGTGATGTTGGTTGTTTTCTAAGCAATGCTATGTTACAGGGACTGTTCTTACAAAACTTAGACCTGATGTATTTTTTCAGTCATTCAGCAGACATTTGTTGAGTACCTACTTTGGGTACTGACATTGTGCTAGGTGCAAGAGAATATAATATGAGTAAAAAAAAATCCCTGCTCTGATGCCCATGGTTAGTAGAAGACCAAAACAAATTTAAAAAGCAGTTACCCTACAATTGATATGTACTGTGATGGCAAATATGTAGGCATGCTTTGGGGTCATGGAAGAGGAGAGACCAATTTTGCTAATTCAAGTAGACTGCAGGAGGCAATAGTAGATGTACTTTGAGGATTATACTTCTTTGAGTTCTTGGGGTCATTAAAAAAAAACTCATTGTGGAAAATTTCAGACTTATACAAGAGTGAGAAAATAGTGTAATGAACTCTCATGTATCCATCACCCAGCTTCTTGTTTCATCTGTACTTCCACACACGCGCACTCACCCTCTCACGCTCCCCGATTAATTTGAAACTAATTCCAATCATAGTATCATTTTATCTGTAAATATTTCAGTATATATTTCTAAAAGACAAGGATTCTTCTTTTTTTTTAACAGGAGTACATTATTTAGGATAACTTTATTTGAATATTATCTTTTTTCTTTCTTAAACCTCCTGTCATCTAAATATGAAAATGTTATAGGAGTAGCAGCCATGGATTATGGAAATTATTAGACATGCCCAAGTTCAACTCCATAAGGCAAATCATTAAATGAATAGCTAAAGGCTTTTAAAACTTTTTATCTTTTGAAATGTGCAAATAAATTCATATATCAAAAAAGTATTTGTTTAGGGTCATTTGACCTAACTTTTGAGAAATGAGGTTATGCTTTTTAAAGATATAAATGCCCTTTGAAGTATGTACTTCCTTTCTGAACCCAGAATGTTGATTAAGTAGGTACTTGGGCTACTAATTTAACATTGGGATAATTTCTTAAACTAAAAATTAAGGCATAATTTTAAATTTCCACTGTTCTCCCTCTGAGAAAGAAAGAAAGACCCTACCTGATGGAGTGTACTGTATCAGTATTGGAGAACATGTGGGCTGGTGTTACCTCACTTGTTTATCGAGTTACACGGCAGCTTTTTATAAAAGATTTAGAAAATAAATGTTCCCCCACTCCCACCCCCACTCCTTTTTGCTGTGCTTGCACCTCACTACTGCAGAATGAATTTTCTTACTCTTCCATGATCAGCAATGTTATTGAATAAAAAGTCAAATTCCTATGAAAAATGCACAGTGTTTATGTTTTTGTTACGATCGTGGAAATACCAGATTGTGGCAGAAGATGTCAAGTAGTTAAGGCTAAAAATTCAAAGTAATATTTGATGTTGTAAAAATTGTAAAGGTTTCTTTTCTCTTTCCTTCACATTTTTGAAGAACCTACCTTGTAAACATAGTGATAAAATGCCTGGAATATTAGGATTTTAAGGAAATAATAGAGCCTATTATTTAAACTACAATATAAAAGGCAATTATATTGATGAAGAGCTACATGGGCTTTGTGTGTGTGAATAAACTTGGCCTGTGTTCAGCTTCTATTTGTTCTTCTGGCATAAACACATATTGTGTGTGATTCCAGTTTAATGGGGACCCGTTTGTATGCCAAGCAGCTGCATTTTAGGGCCTATTGCGTGATTTCATAGCTCTCTGAAAATTGGTTCTATTCAGAACAGGAGATAGAAGAGGAGAAGGGGGGTGGTGAGGAAAGGGGGAGGGGGGGCTTCAACACACAATCATTTCTTTTCAGTTGGAGCCAGAAAGGTTGATGACAACATGGCCATTGTGTTATAATGATAAGACCACTAAGGCATCTGTACTTCTCATCAAGGCTTTCACACAACAGCAGATACAATTTAATTCACTGCTCTGTCAGCAGTGCTGATACCATTATGCCGTCTGTCTCCACAGTTATAATCACTGTCCTCGGAGAAATGCAGTTGAAATGATCTTGAGCAGTCAAAGAAACTCTCAATTAAGGCTGCCACTTCCAATGTGTCAGATTGTGTCTTATGCACTTGGTACAATTTTCACTTCCAATCCTGTTTATTTACAATGTCTACCAGTAATTACGCTTAACGTGTCATTTAGTGAGGGGGGCCCCTGCCAAGCCGATTGTTGGGTGCTGCTGCACCATTGAGTGGGAGTTTCTCCAAGTCAATGCCATCAGCAGCTTTTAGGCCCTGATGGGATGCAGTAGTAATGTTGATAATGCAAGTATCGTGCTCATCAAGTCATAATTAGATGCCACTCAAATGTGCCACTTGTAATAACAGTGTTGATTCATGTTTTTCTCGGTGACTGCAACTACTAATTAGTTAAGTGGTTTTTGGTTGGCCTGCATTTGCTGCAGATTATTATTACCCCTGAAAAAAATGTCAAGGTTAGAGATGTTTCTGGCCATTTAGTGCTGCTTTATGAATTTGAATATTAACATAATAAGAACTTTGGACAGACTTAGGAAGTAATACATTTTTGTATTTAATTTGGAGAGAAATTTTTTCCCCTGAGTTTAATCATAATTGCAGGTTAATTACGCTTAAATGAAGCAAAAGTAATCTCTCTTTGTGTTATGTGAGCCCAGTGCTGTTCGCCTAACTTTGTGGGGCTCCATGTTTGGATGTCCTTTAATTTTTCTTTTTTTAAGCCAAACAGATGTCAATAAGTATACATATCTATAGTTAGGTTTGAGATTGTGAGCATTTTCTTTTAACTGGAAATAAGGGATGGAGGAATTAGTAGGATCTTCAAAGAGTAATTCAAGTTCTAAATTACTTTGTACCTTTAAATCTCGATTTATATAAACTAGCTACCAGAAATCTAAAAATTATTATTTTTTGAGGATTGGTAAATAGCAAGTAAAATTTTATTTTTCTTCTAATTTTCCTGACCATTTATAATACAAGAAACAATTTACTACATATGCTTTCATCATCACATAGTATATAAATCTTGTTGCTTTGATTTTCTGCCCGGGAGTTTATTAAACAATGGTTATAGCTACTTTGTCACTAGTAAAGACTAATATTGCAGTACTTCTTAGCTAAGCTGCCACATTGTTGCTTTAGCCAAGAGTTCAATTTAAGATTTATTTTTCTTTTATTTCTCATTTGCTGATTTTCCTAATAAGATCCATGTGTTATATCCTGCTAAGAAAAGGAAATCATGTTTGCTACTTCTCTTTATTTGTGAGAGATTCTTTTGTTTAATTTAGCAGGTATGTCTATGGATATATATATAGTTACATAAAAAATAGATACTTTTTTAATAAAGTCTCCTAAATAGCTCTCTTAAAAAATGTGTGTAATTGAGTAAAATGTCTTCATTTTCTTTTTTTTCTTTTCCACATTAAAATATTAGCTAAGATTTAATCAGGATAGCTCTTAAAATTTTTTTTTTCAATTATAGCTGATAGTCTGGCTAAAGAATTGAAGTATTCTTAGTCATGGGACAAGATGTGTAGGTTTCTGGAATAGCTGACTAATCTTTGAATGATGAGACTTTTTTTTTCCCTCATTCTTAGTTTCTCACATGGTTATAGAGGAAGTTAATTTTATGCAGAACCATCTTGAAATAGAGAAGACATGTCGAGAAAGTGCTGAAGCTTTGGCAACGAAGGTGAGACTATTCTAATACAGGAATTTTACCTGAGCTTCATTATTTCATCTGGCTTTTCTAAACAGTGGCTTCTAATCTTTTTTGCTCTTCTAATTCTCTAATCAGTTATTTACTGGGATGATGAGAAAAGCATTATAAGGTCTCAGAATCTTAGAATATGGTTATGTAAAATATCTGCCTTAAAAAGGAAACATTTTGATTTTAAAAGGCGCATCCATATGTGTGTATTTCAGCTTTTGTGTTTTTGCCTGGGGAACATGGTCCCAAAGTAGTCTGTTGAACTGGACTTTCCAAATGTCTTTACATTTGGTTTAAATGGTAACCAAGTTTAAAACTAACCTGGTGTGACTTAAAAGAGTAATGAGTGTTTCATGTTTGAATAGATGAAAAAGTCAGCCTTAAGCCTTACATTTCATGTGATTATTTGTGAAAGCAGAATGAGGGCATGTGAAAGGTGACCTCCAGTGCTCCGCTGATTGCTTCTCGCTGATGAATTTACCAAGTGTGTAATTTTCTATATTCTATCTCATCAGAAGTACATTATTATTAAAGAATGTTTTTATCTCTGTCTTATGTATTTTGGGTTGGGTAAAATGCATCTGAACCACTTCATCAGAAAATGGATTACAGCAATTTTCGACCAAATTTCATTACTAATGCTGGTTGTGTTTCTTCTCCCCTGGCTGTCCCCATCCAGAGTAATTCTTTGGATGTGACTGAAATCCTACTACCAATAAATAAATAAATAAACAAATTTGTTTAATTAGTTTGCATTAGCAGTGTGCTTGCTGGAGGTATTTGCTTAATTGTTTGCATAACGACACGACAGGAGGTTAGAATTCCTAAGATATTCATGGAACCTAAGGACATGAATTTGTGTATGTAACTTCTTCTCTTCTGTGACTTGTCTGAAAAGTACATAACAATACAAGCCATTGTTTTAAAAACAATAATAACGTAGATACTCTCACGTGTTTTAGTCTGCCGAAAGTCACTGGAGTTCAGCAGTCCATAATACTCTTTGAATTCTCTTTCATTTTCCCTTTTGTGACAAGTAGAGAAGAATGTACTTGGAGCATGCTAGCTGCTCTGGATCTTCTAGTGTCTAAGGATAGTCTCTGGCTGTACTTTCTCTGGTCATTAACAAGTATTCCTGTTGTAATAGTACATCCAAAGTGAGAACACCGACTCCCTCTAAGATTGGCAGAGTTTATGGAAAGAACAATGGTTTAGGAGGTAGTATATATAGTTTCTTTTCCTGGTTATGTTATTTTGGGCATTTGGGACTTTGAGCAAGTTAGTTCCCCTCTCTTGACTGCAGTTTTCTTATCTTGAATGACAAGATGGTCCAGAGTTAGGACTGGGATGGGATTGGGTGGTGTTTTCTTTTTTTATGATGCACTTTAATCATTGGTCCATATATAGCCCCCTTTTAAATTTAGCCCCCTCCCCCCTTTGTTTTTTATTAATTATTGACTTTGGCCAAAAGAATTCACCTCTTTGGGCTACAGTTGTCTTTTCCTAAATGTCAGGGTGGACCAAGGCTGGCTTCTTAAGAAAAGATCAGATCCACTGGTCCCTGGGGTGGGGGCATGTGTATATTGAAAAAACTGCCAGGTACTGTCAAATTCATCCCCAGTTAGAAAACACTGCATTATATAATCTCTGTGGTCATTTAAATTTTGGTTTACAATAGGATCCTTTAACTTCACTGTTTATTGCTTGTTTTTTTAAGCAGCTTTTTTGAAAATGGATGCATAGTTTGTTTTTGAGGACCCAATATGAATTGGGCCTGGAATGAAAAAGAAACCAAAAATACGTATTCAATCAAACACTGGAAGTGTGTTATTGGATGTGGAATATACTACAGCTTTGAATGCAAAATTTGGAAGCCTGTTCATGTGTGTTACTAATAAATGATTATTTTAGCTGTCAATTGGCATTTTTGAGGGTAGGGTTCATTTTGAGCAGCAGAGTTTCTATAAATTCTTATTTTCCTAGATCTTTGCCATCAAATTAATAACAAATAGAATGTTTAATTTTTACAATGCAGTTTGACCTCATAATTTTCTTACAAGCAGATGTGGACACTTTGCTTTGCTTAAATACGTAGGTTAAACTCATAAAAGCAGATCACTTGTTTAAGTTGGTCTAACGTGCTTATTTTGTTCCTTTAACTATTCATTAAAATGTGCTCAATAGAAAAACTATTTGCATTTTAATATAAAATAATATAATGGAAAGTTTAGTTACTGTAGGTTATAAAATATTTATTTTTGCATAGTGATTTATTAAGATAGAAAGGTCTCAAAAAACAATTAGCATGCTGTTAACCTGTAACTGGAAAAGTAACTGCAATGAAATTGCTTAGCCAAAATTTGTAAATTCAGAGTTCTCAAAAATACCCAATTAGTATTTATTCTCATGACCATGTATGTTAATCTTATATTTCTTTTTTTAAATTTGAAAATGATGTTTCAGAGGAGACATGAAAATTACTGGCTGGCTTTTTTCTTAGCTGGTAACCATAGTTAAATAGAGTGGTTGTGTTACAGCTGCCAGATAGTAGCAGACTTTGGTACCTGGTTTGTTAGTGACAAACTCTTTTGGGGGCAGAATCGGTAACTATTTGGTTATCAAGTATTACTGGAATGGTTACCTGCAAAGTAATATATTAAGTCCCAGATGGTAGAAATTAATATTTTCACTTTTCCATGAATATCCTGCAAGAAAAACAATGCTTAGGTGAGTAACTTGGTTGAAGAAAACTAGCTGGTAAATGGTTTTCAAAAGGAAATCAGACACAAAACTAACCTTTTTTGTTATTTATTAATAACTAATACTTACTGAATTCTTACTATATGTCAGTCACTTTATTAAGCACTATATATGTATAATATCTCATTTAATCCTTGTGTTGCCCTGTAAGATAGAGACTATTTTTATCCCTAGTTTGCTGATGAGAAAACTGAGACACTGAAAGATTAGATTAGTTCTAGAGGCAGAAACGAATATGGTAGCAGAGCTAGGTTCTTCACTTTCTGCTCTACTGATTTGATAGAAATGTGTAGTGAAGCATTGCATTACTCTCCCTCATTGAACCTTAGTCCCGGTGTACCTTAGAATCACCTGGGAAGCTCTGAAAAAGTGCCATGCTGGGCCCCACCACCAGAAATTTTGGTCTGGTGTGGGGACTGAGCATTGGGATTTTTAAAAGCTCCCTAGAGAGTATGATGTGCAGAGTTAAGAACCATTAATTTAAAATTAGGAGGCAGAATTGTAAATGAAGCCTTGAGGTTTTCCACTGTTTTCTAAAATCGGTATTTTCTTCTAACACGTGGAGAAGATGGCATGATTTGAGAGTTGACAGGAAGGGTCCTTGTACCTCTTGGGCTGTGCCGTAACGTTCACGGCTTCAGACAGAGAAAACCTGTCTGAATTTTCCATTTTGAGGAAGCAGAATTGAGAAATTGTGGGCCTCTTCTCTTGTCCCTGATTCTCTGGATGTAATCCAAGCTGGGGCCATGGGCTGGGGATAAAGGGCTGTGTCTAATTCCTTGAATCAGGCTTCCCAGGAAGGATCCATGGAAGGCTTCTTAGCCAGGTCCAAGAGATTCTTCCTGATTCTCCAAGAGGTCTGGGGTACCTCTTGAGCTCCAGACCCTGCCCCTTGGGCTACATTTCGGTTCTGTATTATTGGGATAAGAATCAGATCTCCCAGGCTGAAGTAAGTTGAGTGTTCCCTGTGAGAAACCCCAAGGGGCCCTAATGACGAGCATAAACGAAGGGCCAGAGCCAGACTATTGCCATACTAAACATCTTATTCTGGTGTGAGGCTCACAGTAGTGAAGGCCAGTTAGCTTTGCAGTGAATTGTGTTTATGTTTGTGCTTATTTTCAATGCCAGTTATTAAATTCAGAGTCTGTCTTAATGGCCCTTAGTAAAGAAAGTATGTTGGCATTTCTGTGCCTTACATTTTATACTAGGGTACTCCGTTTACTAAATACTTTCAAGTGCTCAAATAACATAAGTCCTTTTATTTTTCGGTCTTGAAAAGAGAAACATAAGGAAAACCATATTTTCCTTTTGTGGATATTAGAATTTAGTCTTTGTTGCTTTGTACTAACGTTTATATGCATGTTTATATGCACATAAGCACATTAGTTAAAGAAGGTGATTTTGAATAACTAAAACAAAAGACCAACTAATTTCTACATCAGGGGATAATAAATAAATTAATGAATTAGTATTCCTTTCCTTTTTCTACTATGAATCGGCGCTCTTCTGTAGTGATAATAGAAAGTCATCTTGAACTTCCTTCTACTATGTATTAGAACTCTTATGTACAGATAGGAAAAACATGCTGAACTAGCTTAAGCAAAAAGAAAAAAAAAGGTGCGAGTTGGTTAGGAGGGATATTGGAGTGTTCCAAAGAATCCGTGAGCTAGGAGCAGTTCAGAAATGGACTGGAACCAGAGCCTGGAACCCTGTGGGAAACCTTTCTCCCTTGCTTTCCTCTGCTCCTCTCTACACATCAGCTTCACTTTTGGTTTTGCTACAGACCGCCTCCTCTGCTCCTCAGTCCAATGGCGAAATGTGGGTGCCAACAGCTCCCGTGCATCCAAACACGTGGAAAGAAATTCTCCTGTCTGTTCTAGCCTCCACATTCCTAGAGAACAGATATGATTGCCCAAGCTTGAGTCATGTGCCTTATCTCTGGACTAATTATCTGTGGCCAAAGGGATGGGTCATATTTTGGGGGAACATGGTTGTTCCCATAGAAATCATGTGGAATGAGGAAGAGGAATGGCAGTGTCCAGAAAAGAGGGGGTGCTGGGCAAACAAACATTTAAAAGGTATTTGCAGCACACCATCAAACAAAACACTTGCTTGAAATAAAGTACCATAATTAAGACTGTTAATGACTATGAATAAATTGAAAATTGATTTAATCTGTACTTGTATATTTTATCTTAATTCCTTTAGTATTTTTTATTAGTTGTAACTGGCATTTTCACATGCTGCTGGCTGTAATCCAGGCATCAGGTCTTACTTAAAGTAATAAGTTTAATATTAAGAAGTGTAAATAGAACCTTATTTAATGAATCTGCTAATTGTTATTTCCTGCTGTGAATGTTGATGGATATGTAAGACAAAGATACGTTTAATTTGTCTATTGTTTGAAAATCCAAGACACTTATTTGACTGCTGTTAAAATAACCGTTTTTATATTTTGTCTTAGCTAAATAAAGAAAATAAAACATTGAAAAGAATCAGCATGTTGTACATGGCCAAGCTGGGACCAGATGTGATAACTGAAGAGATAAATATTGATGATGAAGATTCAGCTGCGGACACAGAGGGTGCTGTCGAAACTTGTGTCTCAGTACAGTGTCAGAAGCAGATCAAAGGTGGGACTCTCAGCTTAATTGTTGAGTACATTTTTGTTCCTTTTAGTATGGTGCTTCTCAGCCCTGGCTGTACGCTGGAATCACGTGGGAACATCTAAAAATACTGATGCCTGTGTCCTATCCCCAGAATTTGTTTTGATTGGCCTAGGGTATGGCCTGATTGAGAATCATTATGAGAGGATACAACCTCTGTGCTTTATCAGTTATTTTCTTGTTTAGGATTAGGTGCTTTTGAAAGCTTATTCTTGACAGAAACAGCAGGTTAGACTATAAATGTCTTAAGAATATGGATTACGTGTTAGGATATTTTGTGAAATGAAAGAATGAATGAATAAAATTATATGTAGTCAACACCTCCTGTTTGTTTGGTTTTCTTTTGGAATACTTGGGGAAGATTCTTCTCCAAATTGCTTTCTCTAACCTCAAAGAAAGAACTCCCCATCGGATTTAGGCCGGGAGCTATAAGCGATTGCAGTATTAAACAGCTGTGTTGATCAGCAAGTGGTACTGTAAGGCAAGACCACATGATACATCTATTAAATACACAGTTTTATTCGCATATGTATTTGTATATATCCACACACACACACACACACACACACTGTTTATGTTAAAGATGTAGGGAAGCAGTAACTAATGGAGCAATTTAACTTAGTGCACACGTCAAAAGCAATACTCAATCGTTTTTTGCTAGATAAAATTTCAACTGAAAGTATTAAAAAAAAAAAAAAAAGGCTATGCAAACACCAACTTTCCCTGACCCTCTGCCCCCTTAATTAAAAACAAAATAGAATAGAAGTTACATTGGTGGGAAGACAAAGGAAGTTTAAAGGATTTCTTATTTATAATTCTCCCTTAAGTCTTTAATGGCATGATCTCTTGTTCTTCCTTTAGGATTAGCTAGTCAGTCAGGAGAAGGTGATTTAGAAATAAGTCTCTGAGAACTCCTTCAAGCTGGGTTCATGTTCAAAGTTTGATTTAATTTATAACTAACCACATAGCAGGTTTCTTATTGCCCCTGGAGAAGGGTAAGAAATTAAAAGCAGTTAAAATCTAAATGACAAAACAGTAGGCCTGGGTATAAACTTAAGTGCTCTGTACTAATCCATGTATATTTTTTAACGTTTGCATGGCAGAAGAAACTTTCACCTAACACCAGAAGCTTTTGCACTTCCAGTTGCTAATATTTTCATTTTACTAACACATTTTCGTTAAATTCAAATAATAAAAAATATGAAATAAATTAAGAATCTAACCACTCACAACTCAGGAGAGAAAATTACTAGAATTAACCCTTCTTTCAAATAGGTTATATTTTGAGTCAGTTCAAATAATGTTTAAGGGCTATAAATTGGCAGTAAGTTAGGATTTTTTTTCTTCAAACCAAAATCTCCAAATTATTAACTGCCCAATTGTTTGTTTATATTGCATTGTAGCAAGAGCCCATGGCCATTATGAAATAAAAAAAGAAATTAGTACCATGCCTTAATTTGTGTTGTGGAAAGCTTAAGAAAAAATCTACTTCAAAATGCCAGATAGTTTTCTAGAAGAATATGGGTTTGATAGAATGCAAAGAAAACAATATCTGATACATTTAATGTGGTGAGATTACATGATGTAAAAATTAATAACCATGGCTAGCTGGGGGATGGCCTTTGCGCCTCCTTTTTCCTTTTTTTCTCTCTCTTTTTTTTAATAATTCAATTTTATTGAGATATATTCATATACCACGCAGTCATACAAAGTGTACAATCAGTTGTTCACAGTACCACCATATAGTTGTGCATCCATCACCAAAATTAATTTTTGAACTTTTTCATTACCACACACACAAAAGTAATAAGAATAAAAAATAAAGTGAAAAAGAACAAAGTAAAAAAGAACACTGGGTGCTCCCCCCGACCCTGTTTTTCTACTCATCCATCCATACACTAGACAAAGGGGAGTGTGGTCCTTATGGCTTTCCCAATCACATTGTCACCCCTCGTAAGCTACATTTTTATACAATTGTCTTCAAGATTTAAGGGTTCTGGGTTGTAGTTTGATAGTTTCAGGTAATTACTGCTAGCTATTCCAATTCATTATAACCTAAAAAGGGTTATCTATACAGTGTGTAAGAGTGCCCACCAGAGTGACCTCTCGGCTCCTTTTGGAATCTCTCAGCCACTGAAACTTACTTCATTTCATTTCACATTTTAATTGTTAAGTAACCTTGACCATAAGCTGCACGTGGATAGCATTTTTAATTCCTTTGACCAGATTATTTCATTTTTTAAAACTAAATTTCTTTCTTTCTTTTTTTTTTTCTTTTTCTTTAAAAACACAGAACTTCGAGATCAAATTGTATCTGTTCAGGAGGAAAAGAAGACATTAGCCATTGAACTGGAAAATCTCAAGAGCCAACTTGTAGAAGTAATTGAAGAAGTACGTATCTTAGTCCTGAAGGCAAGAGCTTTAGTGTTTTTATGGTGTTTGGAGACTGGCTAAGTTAAAAACTTGCTGTTGAAGCTAATTTAATTTCTGACAGGAGAACCATGTGCCAATTTGAATCTTCCCTTCTCACCCCTATTTCAGACATAGGCAAAGGTACCGAGCGTAGGATCATGAACATTCATGTACCCACTTCCTACCTTAAATAAAACACTAAAATAGCCTTGAAGCATCCTCTTTTGCCCCCCACTTTTTACTATGTGAGGCAGATTTATGAGAATGGTAGCTACTGTTTCAAGTTGCTGGTGGTGAAGAAAGAAGAGAGTATGTTGCTTCTCCAGTGGATGGATGGCTTAGCTGGGGAGGGTATCCCCCTGTATACCTCCAAATAGGCACATACGATAGATGGTAGAATGGGTTCAAGTGGCTATTTGGAGAATCTTTTTATTTTTCCCTTTCAAACTGTCGTTAAGAATAGGAGCATGCCATTGCCTTTCTTTGTGTGAGGCTTCAAGTAAGGATCTATCTGCCTTTTCATCTTAATTTAAGTTGTCTTAACTCTCAGATTCTGTTGTCCAGAACGTCCCTACTGATGTGCTACAGCACCTTGATATCCCTGAAGTGGCTTACAAATATGCCAAGGCACTGATCCCATAATGAGAGCCTCATCCCGTTTACCCCTGTTCCACCAGATTTTATCGTTTGCATGAGTGCCATGGTGTGGGAAAGGTTTGGAAGCAGAGTCCAGCCACCTCCCAGCCCCAGCTCTTTTTACTTGTTGCAAAACATCATAATGGGAAGAAGGATGATATTTTGGAAGGTCTATTCCTTTTGGACTGTATATAGCAGTTAGTAATTCAAGCCCAAAACAAAACAAAAAGTATGTATCTTACACTGTAAACACCAACTCGCAGACTCGCTAGAGGTGAGGTGATGATGGATTCGGATCCACTTTCAGGACCACTGTCTCAGTTTGTTTCTTGATGGCAATCATAGGAGACAGAGAGAAACACATTTAATGTACTTCCTTCCTCCATTTATTGGTGATTCTTTCCCCTCCCACTTTGAGATGTTTTGGAAGCCATTTCAAAAGTTATTTTTTATTATGACTATTTCAGATATCCTCAAAGGTATAAAGAACAAAATAACACATGACCATAAACCTGCAACCCAGCTTAATTCATGAAATATAAGTGTTGAAACCCCCTGTGTACCTCTGTCCAATCACATTCTCCTCAACCCCTGCCCTATTTCCTTGAAGAACCATTATTCTGAATTTCGTGTTCATTATTCCAATATGTATATTTCTGTTTTTACTACCGATGTATAGGTATCCATAAACAATATATAGTAAACATAGTATTTTGAGTGTCTTAAAACTGTATAAATCTCCTAGCTTTTTTTTAATTCAAAATAATGTATTTGAGGTTTATCTACCTGGATATGTGTAACTTTACATTCTCTTCTTTCTTTTTTTAACTGCTGTATGGTACTTTCTTCTATTGATACACACCAAAAGTTATTTCAGAAATTTAGTTTTTGGGGAAAGATTTTCATATGTATTTTATTTAAGCCCAAATCATCAAAGTTTAAAATGAATACCTTAGTCAAGTATTTGATCTTTTTTTTAAAAATTCAATTTTATTGAGATATATTCACATACCCAACAGTCATCCCCGGGTACAATCAATTGATCTTAGTGCCATTATATAGTTGTACATTCATCACCACAATCAATTTTTGAACATTTTCATTACCACATACAAAAAAGAATAAGAATAAAAGTTAAACTGAAAAAGAACATAGGAAGTGTCAGTCACAAGGTTTTCACAACCACATGGTCACACGATAAAAGCTATATAGTTATATAGTCATCATCAAGAATCAAGTCTATTGGATTGCAGTTCTACAGATTCAGGTATTTCCTTCTAGCTATTCTAACACACTAGAAACTAAAAAGGAACATCTATATGATGCATAAGAATAACCTCCAGAATGACCTCTTGACTATTTGAAATTGTGCAGCCACTCAAACCTTACTTTGTTTAATTTTCTTCTCCCTTTTGGTCCAAGAACCTTTTCTCAATCCCACAATGTCAGGTCCAGGCTCATCCTCGGGAGTCATGTCACACGTTGCCAGGAAGATTTACACACCTGGGAGTCATGTCCCACATAGTGGGGAGGGCAGTGAGTTTACCTGCTGAGTGGACTTAGAGAGAGAGGCCACATCTGAGCAACAAAAGAGGTTCTTTGGGGGTGACTCTTAGGCACAGTTTTAAGTCGGCTTAGCTTCTCTTTTGCAGTACAGGCATCATAAGGGAATGCCCCAAGATCAAGGGCTCAGCCTTCTAAATTGGTAGCCCCCAGTGCTTGTGAGAATATCATTGAATAGGGAGTGAAATCTGGTTGGTTTATACAGGGTAGTGTGAAGCCCTAATACATCCCAGAGTAATCTGGGCAGAAAATAAACATGTATTTGCAAAGTCCCCTTGAAGGACTAGGGAAAAATGTAGAAATATTAAACTTTCCCACCTGGGGAATTAATGATATTCTCACAAGTATTCTATCTTGACATAATGACTCAGGTATGTTTTCTGGGTGATCTGTATTTGGATTTTTGCATTAAAAATATCAATTATTTACATTGGGTGGCTAGAGCTTTGTCATGTTTAGGAACCGACACAAGGCCAACTGGAATATGAAAATAAGTTCTGTACCAAATGTACATCCTATCCTAAATAGCTACCTTTGACAGTTTAAGAGCAACTTTAATAAAAGACTAAAACAGGGAAGCCCCTTTCTACTTTAAACTGTAACTTCATGTTGAAATTTGAACAGAAATTTGTGTGTCACACTTCACCACATGAAATGTTTTACAATTTTGGGTATTTTCTCTCCTCAAAATCTTGCATTTTTAGGTAAATAAAGTTAAGCAAGAAAAAGCTGTTTTAAATTCAGAAGTTCTTGAACAGAGAAAAGTCTTAGAAAAATGCAATAGAGGTATGTATTTCTAGTCTTTTTTCTCAAATCCAGGCAGTTTGTTTTGTTTCTGTGTTTTTTGTGTTGTTTTAGGCCCTTGCCTAAATCTTATAGCAAAATTCCTCTCCTGGGTTCTGTTTTCCTAACTTCAAGCGGCAAGTCTCTCATTTTTATTATTTTATCATCCATCTTAGAGTCTTGGGGCTTTTAAAAGTGCTTTCATTTGAAGAACTAGGGACCTACTCATTCTGAAACTTCAAATCTAAATACGTACTTCTTCTGTCCTATATATATCCTGTGACCCTGGCCATATCGGCTCTCCCCTCAGCATTTATATGTTTGGTAGGTTATTTAGTATGTCTCAATCCAGAAGAGATTAGGATATTTACATAAATGCATAAAACATGTCATGATAAATTGGGAAATTAAGAGGATGAGGAAAATGGGACAAAGGGAAAGTGAGAGTGTAGATTGACATGCCCAGTGCTTACTTGCTTCGAGGCCTTACACATTTCCTGTGTGCCTGAAATCTGGCTCTGAGCTGACTAGGGGCTAGTGCCTTGAGGGATTCATGATCATTTATATAGATCACACAAAAACAAACTCATTGGTTAGGAGAAGCAGACCTTGGTGCCAGCACGAGAAAGAAATTTCTCTTATGGCTGCTCCTGGAGAAAACTATATTGTCCCCAACAGTGGCCTTATGTATCCTCCTAGTAGTAGAACTCAGCATGAAGTCTCATGGTGCTGTTTCTTTTGTCCTCCAGTTTAGGCCAAGGGGTTGCGCCAAAGTGGATTTCTGCAAAAAAAATTCTAATGGAGAGGGCTTAACACTCCTTTTCTTCCCTTGTTTTCCCTCAGCCTTTGCGGAATGGTACAGGATTTAATCCCACTTTCTTTCCTAGCTCAGAGGCTACAACACTAACAGGAAATCTTTGAGACCCCAGGGCTTTCCAGGTAATGGGTGGTAGTGCTCAACCTTTGCATCATTCGTAAATTGGGATTTTTGAATAAATAAAGGACCTTGTAGTTAAAGATGAGAGATGAACCAGAGTGTAACATTTCCTCAGATCTTTCTGCATTTAAAAAGGTAGAACTGATGTGGGAGAGTTTTCCGTCTTGATGCCCTGAGCTAGAAACAGAGGGTTTTACAAAGGTTAATCCCACAAATCTTGCCTTCAGAGATCCGCCTATCTAGGAAGAGAGAGAGATTATAGAAAAAGATGCATGACTAGACCAGAACCAACCTAATTTCTTTCAGAATCCAGGTAAAAGGGGGCCTGGGCATGTGAAAATTCACTTTTTTTGTAATACTGTTTTAGGCACAGAAAAGAGAGTTATCTTGCCCAGGGCTTCAGGTATTCTTAGTCTTCTTTGTTTCCTCCTTGAAATTTCTTTTCTAACTAGGTTTGAAAATAATTTAGTTCTCAGGGACCTGTAATTCACGTCACAAACCACCACTTACATTGCTTTACTTGAGTAAGACTATTAGTCTTTCGTCTGAGGAGGCAGTAGATTTAGACTACAGAGTTGGAAATTCTATGTCATTACACAGCAAACTACAACTTAGTCAGTTAGGATTGAAGTGCCCTGGTGGAACGGCGTGTGAAAGTGACCTTTACGGGAGTCTTTTTAAGGACTTTATTGATATGACTCAGCTGAGGATGGAGGGGGCTCTCCAGAAGCAGATGGAGAGAGTAACGTGGTGTCTATCTGTGGTGTGTCTAATTTCTAACCGTGTCACCATTCCCTCTGTCCTGCCTACATCATTATTTTAAAAACTAGGCCACAAAATGTCAAAAGCGGCAAAGAATTCATATTGCTCTTACTTGGAAGTACCTTCCTCCTGAAGATTTCTCTACTTCTTTCCACTAAGGGGATTCCTTAGTACTAAGCTCCGTCTCTTGCAGCCTGAATGAATCCGTGGCTGTTTCCTTTGTAAGCATGGAGAACACTTAAAATAACTTGGGATTCTTTTCTTTTTACTCAGACAATGCACTTTTCTTTTGGTGGAAAATTTAGAAGATTGATGTAGGAAAAGAAAAAAAATAACTATCACAATCCAGACATAAGCACTGGTAACATTTTAGTATTTTTTATTCCTAGATTTAAACATACCTTACATACATTAAATTTTTGTTAAATGTGTTTGTCCTATAGAGGGAAGACAGAGAACATCAGTAAAAGAAACATCTCTTTGCAACTCCATGAACATCCCTCCCAGCTTGCTCATGGCCCTCTCCTTTTTTCTATAGAGAGAAACACTAGCTTGAATTTTTATCATTTCCTTTCTTTTATTTGTAGTATTACCAAATACATATATATCAAACATCATATTGCTTAATTTTACATGTTTTTGATCTTTATATAAACAGCATCCCTTTGCAACTTGCTTTTTTGTCTTTGTGACATTCATTCATGTTGACGAGAATAGCTGTGGTATGTTAATTTCACTGCTGTAGAGTATTCCATTAGATGACTATACCAAAATCCATTATCTTGGTGGTGGACATTTGGGTTGTTTCCAGGTTTTTGCTATTCCAAGTCCTACTATTATGAAAAATCATATAACGTGTCTTCCAGAGCACATGTCCAGGAGTTTCACTAAGGTATATGCCTCCATGTAAAATTATATATCAGTTTCACTACATAAGGCCAATTATGTTTTAAATACATCTACCAGTTTACACTCCCGTCAGCAGTAGATGAGTTCCCACGTTTTTGTATCCTCTTCCAGGCACTTGATATAGCCATACTTACTAATTTTTGCAGTTGCCTTTTTAGTGGGTGTAGAAAGGTATTTCTTTGTGTTTTTACTTTTCATTTTCCTGATTACTAATGGAGGTGACCATCTTTTTATATGTTTATTGGCCTTTCATTTTTCCTGTTCTGTGAAATGTTTGTTCAGGTGTTTTTTTTAAATGCAGTTTTTAAAAAACAAAAATGAGCTCATTTTACACTTATTATTGCAACTTGTTTATTTTCTTAATATATTACATGCCTTTCCATTTACTAAATATACTCTATAATATAATTGTAATGGTAGCTTGATATTCCTTGTGTATACTGTAATTTACTGATCCTTCAATGTTAAGCCATCTAGGTTATTTCACTGTTTTCAGCAGTGATGCAGGAAGCATCCTTACAGTGAAATCTCTGTACGTGCTCTCTTAGGATATGCATTCTTAGACCTGGAATTGTTGAGTCAAGGGTATGAACATTTTAAAGCTTTTTTTTTAAATTTACATGGCCAAGTTGCCCTCTAAAAAGACTTTATCATTCCAACCAGCAATGGATGAGGGTGCCTGTGTGAAGAAGCCTTTAAACACTGTTTTTCATCCATGTTCCTGATAATTTGTGTGTTATATTAATTGTCTATTTTCTTTTCCTTGTCTTTTTAAGTGTCCATTCTAGCAGTAGAAGAGTATGAGGAAATGCAAGTAAACCTGGAATTAGAAAAGGGCCTTCGGAAGAAAGCAGAGTCATTTGCACAAGAGGTGGGTGTCTTACAGAGATCTGGTTTTTCATTTTTGTTTTTTAAAAGACTTTGCTGATGACACATCAAAATATTCTTTGAGGTTTGATAAGAACTAATTCAAAGAACACGTTGAATTAGGGATCAGCTGATGTAGGGGGCAGCTGTGGAATAGTATCACGATCACTGAACTGGTGTTAGGAGATCTCGGTTCAGAGTTTGGCCATGTCATTTACTAGTTGTAAGACCTCAAAGCAGTCCCTGAGCCTCTCAGGGCTTCACTTTTCCCACGTGGATGAAGATATCAACCTAACCAAATGAATTTTAAAATCAAACGGCACACTTTCTAAAAAGTACTTTATAAACTGTAATGTGCTGGGGAAAGGAATTATATTTAGGGATGCACGTAACTTGTGATGGAAAGTCCGACTTGAGTACAGGCTGTCTGTAAGTTTCAAATAGCCTTCAGAATCTGGGGGTACACCTCAGTATCTCTCAATATCTCTCTTCAGCTACTGTACATGCTCTCATTGTGCCAGTGATTCTCCCATTAGCTGTGGAAACATTGCCATGTTGCACATCCATTATCTCAGCGTTTCACCAGTGTAATAATTTGCCTATTATGTTAGACATAAGCTTTGTGCTTCTTGTGTTCCAGTTTACCTTTGTCGACATGCAGTTTTGGGTAATCCGTGGCTTTGGGGCTGGTTTCCAGGGAAATGATGAGGCGCCAATTGGTTCATGGTGTGGAGCCGGTCCGCATGGGATCAGCTGTATTTTGAGACTGAATAAATACTGTGGGTTGGAGGAAAGTAGCTGAAAAATGAAAAATAGTCCTAGTTGAAGGCATAGAAGGAAGGTATAGAAGGAAGACAAAACATGGGGTTATGGGAATGATATTTGAAAATCAGATTGTGGTTTTCTGTAGGAGTCTTTCTGTGCTTGAATATAGCTGTGCTAGCAATGAACTCAACAAAAGGTTTAGTCTAAGTAGCTCCAATTTGAAATATTATGATTCATTTTATTCAGAGAGTTTAATGCAAGGTGAGTAAATATTGTTCTCTTATTACCTGGAAGAAAGGACAAAGAAGTGAAGTGTGCCAGAGTCCTCTGGAAAAAGCTGCAGCAATATCAATAATGGATTTCTAATAAATAGTTGGGGTGGGGAGGTGGTGGAGATAATGTGAAGACAGACGCCTCTATTGCAAAACTGAAAAGATTGGCTGAGTTTGACCCAAGTGCCAGGGTCTTGTGTTGAGAGACATTTCCAGTTTTCCATCTGTTGTTTGCTGAACGATGTTAGAATACAAAGCATCTGGAAGAAAACAGTGAAGGCCATGGCAGCAGCAGAGAAGATAGATGGAGGAAGCAGGATTCCACTAAGAATACAAAAATGAATGATTTACTCTGCCACTCACCTGGTAGGGCCTTAGGCCTTAGTGATGGGTGGAAACAATGATGCTGACCTGTTAACCCGAAGAGAAGAGAGAAGACTTAGGAGGGAAAGCAAGAGCAGTGCAATTGCATTACTGATAGCATATATATATTTGCAGTGCATGCAGTTGCTTTACAATAGATTCGATCTAAACAATGGTGAGAAAAAAATTTTTTTTAATAGAGCTAGATTGGAAACTATATTTTCTTTTCTGTATGGTTTAAAAATTCTCAAGTTTTCCACAGGTAACTACTGCTAAAAGGCACATTACTTAGTTTGACAAGAGGGGTACCGTTCAGATGTTCTGTTCCTTTGTGCACTCAGCAAGCATCTTTTTAAGTATCTTCTTTGTACCAGACACTGTATTGTTCTTGCGAATATAATGGTGCAGAAAACAAATGCAGCCCCTGTTCTCAATTTTTAAGTTAACTTACTTCGTATTTTTAATTACAAAAGGAATGTATATACCTTGTAAAAAAAAATACAAGGAATTCTTAAATGTGCAAAGTGAAAATGAGTTTCTGCCTAACCCCCCCAACTTCTGCTCCCACTTGTTCTTTTAAAAGAAAGACAAAAACATAATTCCCCTTATCAAGAAAACAGTGTCTTCATAACTATGTTAAGTTTTTATATTTCTTCCACACAACTTAAATTTTTAATGACTTTCCTATACTTCTTGAATGTATTTTTCTTGCTATCCAGTGTAGTTTGTTTTTCCCTAAGGTGTGGATGCATTGTTTAATGTATCGCCATTATGCATGTGAGAATGTTATGTAATTGATTTTTTTCCCCAAACAACTGTGATGCTGTTTCAGTGATGTTTTGGAAAGAATGAATTACATATTAATAAAATAAGATCTCATTGTCATTCTTCTTTACAAACATTTATAAATTTATCTGAATTTCTTATACCTTTTGATGTTATTCAACTGATACAGAAATTAAGAGACCAACTTCCTAACTCCAGCCTAGTTCTTACTGTAGCTAACAAACAAAATTCATTGAATTATCTTGAGATATGTATCTAATGAGTAATTTTAAAAATAAATTCCCATTGTTAATTTATAGGAATTCCTTTCCCATATATTTTTTTCTTATCCTATTACTACTCAGGAACTGCAATAAGGACTTTGCAAAAGAAATTTACATTATAACATTTCCGAGATTTGATGGCATATGTCTTTATACTCCTCTCCCCAAAATAACAAAGTTGAGATGATTTATACTCATGTAAAGTTGAACATGTTTCTTGAGTGCTACATGGAAAGGAGCATTAGCTCTTTCTCCCAGGAGAAAACTAAAGCCCAGAGAAGCGGTGCTACTCGTGTTGACTTGGTGCCCTGTGGCCTGCTTTTTTCCCTGCTGTGAGTTCACTGCCTTTCTTCTGTCTGCTCTGTCTCTGCCTGCTCCTGGCTGAAAGGCATTGCTTGCTGGAAAGCCAGGAGACCTCACTTCAGCTGCCATTGGAAGTACTTCCTAAAACACCTACAAGAGACCTCACTTTGTAAAGTTTTAAGAGGGAAAGTGTATAAAAAATTATTTACTGTAGTAATAATGATAACCTGAAATAATTCATTTCAATTAGATCACTGGTCTAAAATTTAAGATACTAAAATGAAATACTGATTACTCTTCCCTAGTATGTTGAAGCCTCCAGTGTTACTGTTCTCAAGCTTAATACTCCCTGGCACATGTGTGCACACATGCACACGCACACACACACTCAACTCATGCTCTGGACCTCTCACTCTGACAGAGAGACAGGGAGTCAGGTGGAAGAAAAATGAAGATTCACATCAAAATGCTGTTAAGAATCTGAACATGTGAAATTATACCAAAAATGGGCCTAATTTCAGAGTTTGTAAAACATTTCATTCTTGGATTACCCACCGGGCAACTTGTACAGGGTTAGAGAAAAGAAGTAACGGGGCATGGAAAATAAAATTGTTTTCAGTCATGCAAAGTTGTGAGGATTAAATGAATATTCTATGCAGATTACTTAATAAAGTGTTCAATGAACATTAGTATACATTCTCCTTTACTCCCCTACTGTCAACTACTCTCATTACTAGGGGAAAACAAAACAAAACAAAACAAAACAAACAAAAACATTAGGTCTAGTAGATTGCAGAGAAATTTAGACAGGGGCTAAAAGTTTTGGGCTTGTCAAGCATACAGACCTGAGTTTAAAACCTGGTTTTGTCACTTAGGTTTTGTGTTTGGAAAATTGCTTAACTCCCGAACCTTAGTGACCTTATCAGTAAAATGAGGGTGATAATAGAATCTAATTGATAGGGCTCTAAGGATCACAGACAATGAACAAAAAATGACTATCACCATATTTAGCACATAGAAAATATTTAGTAAATGTTCGCTCTTCATACTAGAAGCACTTAACTCATAGGATTGATGTAAGGATTAAAATAATCCATGTAGACTACAGTCCAGTCCTTAGAGTATGTGGTATAAAGTAAGTTCTCAATAAATATTAGCTACTACTTTTAGTATTAATGCATTTAAAAGCAATAATGAAATATTAAAACTAGGTGTAGGACAAAATTATTGTATATATTCTTCATTGGGTTAGGGTGGAGGTAGTGAAGATTGCATAAAAGTTATGAATGAAATTATAGCAATCGCTTCTTCTGACTGTTGCATTATACAAGTCAGATATTGCCTCTAACTTTTTAATAAAATCTCCATGTACTTTTGTTTTTTCTCAAGTTATAAAATTGGAAAGCTATGTGGGATTGTTTGGTATATGCTTTTAATGTAATTAACTTTTGCAGATGTTCATTGAACAAAACAAGCTAAAAAGACAAAGCCACCTTCTGCTACAGAGCTCTGCCCCTGACCAGCAGCTTTTGAAAGCTTTAGATGAAAATGCAAAACTCACCCAGCTCCTTGAAGAAGAGAGAATTCAGCATCAACAAAAGGTATATTTATATAATATATAAAATATATGTAAAGATATATATATATATGTAAACAAAATGAGAGGGGTCTTTCCAGTTATTTATAATTCCATATTTTGCCTTAGTTAGTCAGTCCTTCCAGTCAACTTTTAGGAAAAAATACCTACCAAAAGGACCTGACTAATGCCTAACTAAAATTTATAGACTTACACGGGTCCTTAAAATGTCCAAAGGGTCAGAAGAAGCAGAGATAGAAAGAGCTTGGTGATGCACAGTCTGGAAATCGGTGAGTTGATAGTGTTTTTCAGGGACTGCATCCATTAAGAAGGTGTATTAGTCTCAAAAACTTGTTGGAGGGCGTAGGTTTTATTTAAAGGGAGTAAAAGTCACGTCCATGTTAGCAGTAATTGTTTGCTTAGAGAAAATTTCTGGTTTTGTAAACTTGCACAAATGTATATGTTTAAAGACTTCCTAAGTGGCTATTTCACTTTGAGTGGAGCTGCTCCAGCTGACACAGCGTACCTCTGTGAGCTAGGCAGGAAAGGATAGTTAGTCATTGTGGTAGGTGGGAAAGAGGGGGTGGGAGAGGAAGAGAGGTGAAGAGGTGGAACAAAGGCTTTCAAATTAAAGGACCACTTAAGAAAAATTACATCAGTATTTGTACCACTTACAATGTCCCTGGTTTGTGAAGGAACGGCTGTTAGCTGCTATTTGTTATCACCTGTCAAAGTCTCTTTAAGCAACAATATTGACATTTAATCCCTGGAAGTTCTGATGTTTTCACAAAGTTGGTACTGAGGCAGGGTTGATTATTTTTCTCATTAAGAAAGGTTGGTATATGTATAGGGTACTTCTGGATGAATAGGCAAGAAATCGGGAATGGTGATTGCCCCTGGGAAAGAGGACAGGGGAAAAAGATGAGAGGGAAAGCCAGCCTGCCTGCCTGCCTGCCTTCCCCCCTCCCTCCCTCCCTTCCCCACACTCTTTCTCTTTCACTCGCCCTTTCTTTCGCTCTCTCCCTCCCCTCCTTCCCCTCTTTTTCTGTCTCTTTTTCTTTTTCCTCCTTTCTTTCTCTTCATTCTTTCCTTCTTTCTATCCTTCTCTCCCTCCTGCCTTCCTTCCCTTCTTCCTTCCTTCCTTCCTTTGCCCATGCATAGAAATTACCTTTTCAAATAAAGAGAGAAAGAAAACATGTGCCTTTTATTCAGCTTTTGGTTCTGAAAAGTCCAACCACTTGCAGTTAACTCATTTGGTAAATAATACCTGCCTATCACCTGAGTTGGACTGAGGCATAGGACTAAGTTACTATACCCCAACCTTGTTGAGGTGCTGAAGATTATATAGAATTTATTAATGAAATTATAGCAACCATTTCTTTTAAAACTGTTATACTGTACTATATAGTTGTTCTGGATAATCTTTCATGTATTTGGCTTAAAACATTTCTTTCCTGTCCATAAGTTCTCTTGCAGATTTCAGCAATGTTTTACACATAACTGTATTGTGTATTGTTTTTGTGATTATAAAAATAACATATATTCATTCTAAAAAATAAATTTTAAAAATATTGAAAGTCATAAAAAAAGATCAGTTACCCAAGAATCCCAAAATTTGTCACATATCCAAACTTTATGTGTAAATATATAATTTTGTAAATGTACATATTGTTAAAATTAAAGTATGCCATACATATTATTGTATAACCTAATTTTCAGTTGGTAATATATCTTCCTGTTAGTGTAAAGTCAGCTATGTGTTTTTAAATGTTTGCATAGTATTTCTTTTAATGAAGGCACCAATTAAGTTATTATTGATGGATATTTAAGTTATTTCCAGTTTTTCGCTGTTATAAAGAATACTTTCGTGGGCATATTTGCACATTTGTCTGAATATTGCTTTCAAATAAATTTCTAAAATACTTTTACTGGACCTAGAGTCTTTTCTCTAGTTTTCTTTTCTTTTCTTTCTTTCTTTTTTTTTTGTTTTTGAAGGGTTATGATATATATTACCAAAATTTTCCCCAGAGATTTTTTTAATACTACCAGAATTTTTCTCTTGAAAATAGGTACAAAAGGATTGATCTTGTAAATGAACTTTTAGGTATTATTTTATTTTCAAGACATACTTGTAAAAATTAAAGAATCTGTTACATTAAATCCTCAGTAAATTTATATTGAATCAAATAGCTGGTATGATTTTAAGTATCATCTGCATCCTAACATTTGCATGGTTTTTAGGATGGATTGGTGTCTTTTTGCTATGAAGTACAAAATCAAAAGGAAACATGTATTTTTCCCCTTTCTTTTCTTTAATAAAGGAAAAACTACCACTCCATAAAGATTTGTTTATAATTTATAGGTCAAGGAATTAGAAGAACGATTGGAAAATGAAACACTCCACAAGGAGATACACAACCTCAAACAGCAACTGGAGCTTTTAGAAGAAGATAAAAAGGAATTGGAATTGAAGTATCAGAATTCTGAGGAGAAAGCAAGAAATTTAAAGCATTCTGGTAAAAGCACTGAGTTAGGCTACTGGAGTCTTTAATATCTGTGAATCTCTCATGCCCAGTACAATTCCTGGCATATGGATGGTCCAGAACATTTACTGAAGGCTGTGGACAAACATCGACATTTGTTTTTCAGTTCCTTCATTTCTAACTATTACAATTCCGTAGAGTGGCCACTGTAATCACATGATTCACAGAATGATTCTTTTTTAGACTCAGAGCCTTTGTGAGCATCACATTCACAATTAAGCAAGAAAGATACCATTAACATGGGAATGCCAAAAACATCAGCATTTTCCACGGCTTCAGAGAAGACTAAGTACTTACTTCATTTGGTGCATTTTAAAAAAGAATTAAACTTTTTAGATTCAAACTACCTTCATCTTTGGGGTCTAATTATACACGTGAGGTAATACTTTTCAGTATCACACCTAGCAATAAAGTGGGCAACAATATATGTATTAAATGGAAAAACTTTTAAAACACCAGGGGATACTGAAATCAAAGGATTTATTCTTTCAGTTCTAGAAGGCTTAACAGGAATGTGTGAGTTGGATTACCACACAGGCACAAGAATAAGTTTCTGTTGGGAAGTAGGTAATTTAAGGAGGCAGGTCATTCCCTCTGTAACAGTTTCAACATTCACTTCAGATATTTTTGGTTAATTTTATACTAGAATTTTGAAGTCTCTGCAAAGAACCATATAGGCTTTTTTTTTTTTTCCTTTTAAAAACATTCAGCGCTTTCTAATCCATAATGGAAATTAATTACAATTTCTTTTCAAAAAATTGATCCATATTCAAGAAATATTCCATTCTTTTTAGTGACCGTCAGGGTAGCCTGTGGCCAAAGCCGTCTTTATTACGAATGGAGAGGACAGACACTAGGGATACTTGAGGTTCAGTTTAGCACGTGTTTATTTTGTACCTGCTGTGCATATACCCATTATCCTAGGGTTCTTTAAGAAATGACGGAAGAGAAGAAGCCAGACCTTCTTTCCTTGATGAACTCCAAGTTCCTTTAGAGAGATAGATGCATTCATATGAAGTAGCTAGATGATTCTTGGGGTCAGAGAGCTTAGTCCATACTGCCCGTTTAAGTGTTGAAGATAAAAACAAATGGACAGATCATTGGGAGGTACAGTCAGTCATGGAAAATGGAATTACTGGGGAGTGGGGGAGCTAGTTCCTGAGTATTTCCAGCCCATTTGCCCATATTATAGGTGTTTGCATCTGTGATACAAATTTAAATTGGCTTCTTAAAGTCAGGAGCTATATATATTTTTTAAATGCAATTTAATTGAGATATAATCACATAACATACAATCATTCAAAGTGTACAGTCAGTTCACAGTATCGTCATATAGTTGTGCATTCATCACCACAATCAAACTTTTCATTATCCAAAAAATAAAGATTAAAATAAAAAAGAACATCCAAAACATCCCACTCCCCTCCTCCTCCCCACATTGTTCATTTACTTTTTTAAAATATACAGTTTAATTGTGATGCATTTACATACCCTATAGTCACAGGAACTGTGTCTTGAATGGCACTAGCACAGGCTCCTTGTTGGTGCTTAGTAAATGGCTGTTGCTTTATGACTTGAATGCACGAATAAATTATATTTCCAGAATGCTCTTCAAAAGAGCAAAAAGTTTTTGAGTTACAGATGTTTGGGAGTATGAGTACATTTAATAATGAATAAATACTAATAAGATGTTTAAAATCAAGGACTCTGGTATTTGCAGTTTGTGAAGGAACATGCAGGAGGAAAGTTTGCAGCTATTAAGATTCATTTTTAAATGTCATGTTTAAAATTAATTCTTGTGTTTATCCACTTTTAAAGTCAAGTAATAATTTCTTACTGTTTGAGTAGTGTACGCCATTGTTAACAAATATTTCTTCAGCCTACTCAGTCCTTGCTCTCCCACCCATTCAGCCATTGTCCTGAGTTTTTTTTTTTTCTTTTTTATGGTTGCATCCATAGCAGATGGTAACTTTTTAACAGATGGAAGTTCTGCAATTTCATATTAAAATTTCTAACTTTGCCTTAATTAAAGGTACTTAATTTTGAGAGAAGTTATGTTTTTTTCCTGTACTTGTAAAAAAACGATCAGTTACTTATTTCAGCTCTCTTCTGAATGTTTGCTCTCTGTGCAGTTGATGAACTCCAGAAACGTGTGAACCAGTCTGAGAATTCTGTACCCCCACCACCTCCTCCTCCACCGCCACTCCCCCCTCCACCTCCCAATCCTATCCGGTAAGCACATCTAGGAAGACTGCTTTGCAGCAGATGTTGTTCCTTATCAGAAAACCTGAAGTTTATGTTAACATTACCCTTTTTGTTTTTTTAATATTGGCTTAGACTGCATCATTCGATAGACGGTATAAAGTACGAAAGATGCCAGCTAGTATTTCCTTCGGAGAACTTTCTAAAGGCCAATAAGTATTACTCCCTCTTGAAACATATATAGTAAGGGTCTGAAACACTTGGGAAAGAAATTCTTATGTTCTCCAACACTATTCTGTTGTAGATATACAGATTCCATGTAGATGTTCTGAACCCAGAGCTAGACATGTTTTCTCATATCATTTCATTTCTTCCCAGATACTCCATTTTTAAAATTTTAATCCATGACTTGAGAAGATTTCCTTTAACTTTAAGATGAAGGAATTTTGAGCTTCTCTGGAATGTTTCATCTTTTGTTCTCTCTAATTTGAATTTTAAAAGCTCTAGTTTGTTCACTTATTTTAAAAATAAAAGCGCTAAACTAGAACTTAAATTAAAAGTACTAATTATTATAAACTAGTACTTAAACCAAAAGTACTACTTATTTTTATGCCTAACTTCATATTTAAACCTTTAATAATGCTAAAAGAGGAACCTTCCATAAGAAAAAGAAATTAAGTTTAAATTCTTGTAATAGGAAATCAGATATGCAGATAGGAATTTACTCTTTCTGAAACTTAAAGTGACATGAGATATTATTGAGTGCCTAACCTCAGCACAATACATACTAGGAAACCTAGTCTCAAAATTTGCTGTGTTTATCATTCTATGTTCCACTGTCCAGCATTACAAAAGACAACCTATGTGTCTTGGCGATAACTTACCACTTCATGTCATAGTGTTAGCTGCTTCTATATGATTTGTTCTTGAACAAATGGCCTTTCAACTTTTGCTGGTTTTTTATCTTTCATTAATTCATGTGATTTGTTTAATCCTTTCACACAGAGAGGCCATTTATTCATACTTTGCACCTTTGCTGATCCGTCTGAATAGAAAGTGTAGTATGTTCTTCCCACACATTTATGAAAATGGGACTTTGCTTTCTAAAAAGATTCTCATTAGTTTTCCTTACTGTGTAGGGTATGACATAATCTGCTTTAAACCATTGAAGTAGTTAAAGCAAAATAAATTTTACACGTAATCGATCCAAGGGTGAATTGAAAGAATTTCAGGTATTTTAAATTATTTCCTTCCTGGGTAGCTAAATCTGTAGGATATTTTCTGAATTTGACGTTTAAAACTGGAAATTCGTCATTTTTATCTTTCTTCCAAGGTCTAGAGTTTTGAGCTGGTAAGAAAGGTCACTTCTGTCTATGATGAGGGAGAACTATTAAAAAGATTACAGTCTTGCTGTTGGCCTTTAATTTTTAGTCTCAGAGACCTTGAGAGCTCCTAGAATTAAAAGTAAAGTATAACCTAAAGAGAAATTTTTTTCCCTAAGAACACTTCGCAGTTTAGCTGGGGATGAATGTAGGATTCAGGACTATGTATATCTAAAGCCTGAACTCTTTTATAAGACATAATTTTTCAGTAAAAAAAAATTTTTTTTTCCTGCTAGAGGGTATTTTCTTCTCTAAGAAGTATATTTACATATATGTTGAGTTTCAGTGGACTTTGAATCCAGTAATCAAGATTATCCAACTTTGTGCCTGAGCAGTTTGTTTTATGCAGATGCAGATCATGGATAGAAGTGAAAGTGGGGGGGAACGGGGAAGACTAGGCACTGGGGCTTCTCTAAGTGGCTTTATTGCTTTTTCCTCCTCTTCTCACACATTTGCCCTAAGGACAAGTGGCACAAAGAAAAGAGAGGAAGAAGGCATACCTTGGCCATTTTGTACTACTAGTAGTAAAAGGACAGGTCATTGGTAGGGGTGTCTCATGAAGAGAAGGGGTGGGCATGAAAAATGCTTCTCAAAGAACTTCGAGGTGAAAATTGTCCACTGAACTTTTCCATCTTAGGGTGGCACTTTGTTGACACTTTTGTCCATTCAATTGAATGTGGCTGTGAAATGAGGCAATGAGAGCCAGAGTTCTGGATTTTTGTCTCAGATGTCATATCCTGGTCTTTTCATATGTCCTGTAAACCCACCCTGTCTACTTTCTCTATAGTCCAAGTTCCCATCTTGACAGTTCTTTTTTACTGCCTACAGATAGTGTATCCTTAAAACATGTATACATTTATTTTTTTTGCATGGTTTTGAATTTTATATAATTGGAATTTTACTATGTTCATTTGTGTCTTCCTCTTTTCACTCTGCATTATTTTGTAAGATTCATCCTTGTTATTTTGTGTAGCTGAAGTTCATTCATATTCTTTGGAGTATAATTCATTTTTGCCCCTACATTATTTATCAACTGTGGTGCTGATAGGCATTTGGATTATTTCTACTCTTTGGGAATTAAGGAAATTCTACATGAACATGCTTGCACACATACCCTGGTGTGCAAGCGCTCATATTTCTCTAAGGTGCCTAGAAGTGGAGTCAGTGGCTCATAGGATGTATATGTCTTCAACTCTACTAGATAATGCCCAACAGTTTTCCAAAGTGGTAGTACCAATTTGTATACCCACTTCAGTTTGGGAGTTCCTGTTACTGTAAAAACCCACCAACACTTGATAATATCTGACTTTAAATTTTTAGCCTAATTGATAAGTGTGTGGCAGTAGCTCCATGTGGGTTTAATTTGTATTTTCTTGTAAACTGATGAAATCAAGCCTCATTTTTTGTTGTGTACTAACAATTTGGACATCCTCTTTTATGGAGTGCCTGTTCAAGGTTTTTCCCCCCATTTTTCTATTGCAGTGTCAGCTTTTTCTCATTGATTTGTAGAATTTCTTTATATATTCTGTAGCTTGTATTTTTATTATTTATGGTGTCTTATATATATGGAGGTTTTAAAAATTTTTATGTGGTCAAATTTATCTTGATTTAGATTCTATGAGATTTTTTAAAACATGGACTAGAAAGACAGTGGTTTAAATATACCTTATCCCTAAGTATTTGGTCTGCTTCACGTGGATTCGGATTTTCTTATGCCCATATTTCACAAATAGATTACTGAAACATAAAATACTTTTTAAGTGAAGCCTATCCTAATTCTTTCATCCTTCCCTCTCCCTGAAACATATTACATAGATGGCTCTTTGTGAATTTTAGATACGGATATTTAATTTTTCCAGTGTCTGTTTTACGTGGTAAATATTTATGCATCATATTAGTAATCATAGCAGTCCCCTTTCCTCCAGTAATTAGTTTTATTTTATTTTATTTTGAAATAATTTCAAACTCACAGGAATGTTGCAAAAATAACACAAAATCTATACAGAGAACTCCAATATACTCCTTACCCAGATACTCAGGTTTACCAACTTTTAACATTTTGCTGCTTTTGTTGTATCATTCTATCTCTCTATCTGTATTCTGAACATTTGAGAGTGAGTTGTATACAGCACCCTCCTTCAACACTTAATATTTCCATAAATGTTTCCTAAGAACAGGGATGTTCACTCACATTACTACCTTAATAAGGTGGTACTTAATCAGTATTCAGTAAGGTACTTAATAATTACAGTTATCAAGTTCAAGAAATTTGACATTTATATAAAGTTTATAGTCTTTATTACAGTTTTTTCAATTGCCCTAATAATGTCATTTTAAAAAAAATTAGTTTGATTTTATGCAGAAAGGATGAGACATCTTTCTCTTCCTTAAAGTCATGTTTATGTTATTAAAAATAGTAAGTAAGCTACTTAAGTCCCAGTTATACATTCATGCACCTAGAGAAGAATTGGATTTTTATTGCTTACTTGGAATCTGAACATTTTATTTCTTGAATCATGAAGCATCCAGTAATCTCCTATTGATCTTTTTCTTTCTCCCAAAGATCCCTCATGTCCATGATCCGGAAACGATCCCATCCCAGTGGCAGTGGTGCTAAGAAAGAAAAGGCGACTCAACCAGAAACAAGTAAGCATTGCCTCCATTTGTTCTATTTTAAGTTGATGTGTCCAGTTTATCAACAACTCATACATTTGCTGAGTTCTTAGACTATGGATATTTTGTTGGGGAAGAGGTGTGATGAACTTAGCTATAAAAATGAACAAGCTACAGTCATTGCCTTCATGTAGCTTATTATCTAATGGAGATGAACATGTACACATCACTGTGATGTGAGACATACTGGGAATGTAGGGTTGCTGTGGGAATGAGTTTGGGGAAGACTTCCTAGAATTGCTATCAAATGAGCTGAGACCTCAGAAACACCTACTATGTGTCAGATTTTATGCTGTGTATGGGAGATATAAGGTATAGAAGGTAAATATATAATTATTTAAGTACAATTTTTGATAAGTGCTATAGAGGAGTACAGGGTTCTAAGAGTTTAAGGATGTATCAGAGTGGTGTTTAAGCTGTGTACTTGTAGATTTTGAAAGTCAAGGGAGGGTGGTGGTTGCATAGGCTAAAAGCATTTCAGATGGAAGGGATTCAGAGTACAGAAAGAACCTGGCATATTCAGAACCTGGAAGAAAGTTGATACGGCTAGAACGTGGCATGCGAGAGGGGAGGTCCCATAGGTGGGCATAGCCAGATTCTGGAGAGCCTTATGGACCATGGTCAAGATTTTGGAATTTACCCTAAGGATAGTAGAAGTTTTAATTAGGGGTATAACATGATGAGATTTGCGTTTTAAAAAATTCACCGTGCCTGCAGCCAGAGAGCAGAGAGTGAACAGACTGTAAAGGGGTAAGAGTGGATGTGGGGAGACCAGTGCCGTGATTCAGATGAAAGTTGTTGATGGCTTAGCTGCAGGTGGTAGCAGTAAATATAGAAAGAAATGGATGAAGTCCGGAACTCTTCAGGTAGGTAAAATTGACAGGACTTTGCAATTCGTTGGATGTGGAGTTATCAAGAATAACACGGAGAGTTGAGAATGGAGGAAGAAAGGCCTTGCTGGTGAGCAGAGGCCTCAGTGGCTAAGTGCAGAGTCATTTCACAGAGCCCAAACAGTTTGGTGTGTAGCCACGGTGAGAGCAAAGGCTTGAAATGCTGAGGCCAGATTTTGGTCCTTTGTGACTGAGAACGGTAAAATCCAAATTAAACTCAACAACGTTTGCTCAGTGCCTAACAGAGATAAAGCCCAGTGGATTTGCCTGGTTCAACCCCAGACTGGTGTAAGCTGCTTCTAGGCCTCCTATTTCTCCTCCAGATTTCATTGCTCTAGACCAGATATTTTCACATTACTGGCCACATGGCGTTCTGAGATCTTGGGTCTAATCATGTTATCCTACACCTCATGACATTTTGATGCTCTTCAGTGCATCAAGAATAGAGTCCAAACTCTGTAGTCTGCTTATATCTGCTTTTAGTTCAACCTCATTTCTCCTTTCATCTATCAAGCCTTAAGGCTGGGCCATAACTTCCAAGGCCTCTGTGCATTCTCTCCCGTCTTCCCTTGCCCTGCCCTTCCTCTAGTCAAAGCCTTTTCCTTGGGCAAGATGCTGATCTAATGCCATCTGCCCTGTGCAGATTCCAGGCAGAACGCCTGTGTGTACCAGGCTCTTTCCCCTTATCCTACCCCTGTGTTGGAGTCATTTCCACATCTCTTCTCCTGAATGGATTGCAAACTCTTTGAGGGTTTACTCATCTCTTGTCACCGCCCGTAGCTTTCATGCATGTTGAATGAATTCAAGTTTGGACCTAACCTTTTCTTTTTCAGCCAGGTACCTCGCAGCACCATTACAAACAGAGAAAGCTGTTTGTTTGGTTTCGCCTGTGTAAATTGATTCTCTGTGCCTGCCTCCTGCAGCCCTGGGGAATCTGTTCCTCTGAAGAGGAAATGGGGCTCAAAGGCCAATTCTGCTTTGCACTCAGCATTGCAGGACTCAGAAGCAGTTCTGCCTTTGATGATTTCAGGGCACCCCTGCTCCTGGGTTACTGGCTATTAGCTTCCCCTGACACTGTAATTTAAATGTTGTTTCGGTCTTGTTTTGGGACAATTGATGTGTTTTAAATGATCAGGAGGGCAGTCGGAATAAAATGATTTTTCCTCAAAGTAGATCACATTATCAGCTTGTCAACCTCAATAGCACCCTTAAATAAAAAAATATTCTGAACTTCTCACCCCCCAACATTGGGAGATACAGTTTTTCTTACAAAAACGATATTTCATTTACAATTCATGAAATGCAGCACTATTTTCTCCCACATTCTTGGGCTATTGGATTGTTATTTGAAGAATCTAAGTGGAGAAGTGTAATTCTCGGTTACTCCAGGAATTTTAGCTTGGAGCAGCCCTAAAATCACACTGCCTTCGATGAAGTGGAGGCACACATGGCTGGAGCAGTAAGTACCCTCTCTGTCTGGCGAGGCAGTTATTTATAGTTTCTTGTTCATAGTTCACACTAAAAGATAATTGTTGAATGAATAAATCAATAAGGATTAAATACATGATGAATACATGTAGAGCATCAAACAGTGGGATCGTCTGACTCTTAAGGGTTTGCATTTATAACATGGGGACTGGTTTCGCTATCACAGTGTTTTATGTTATTGCTCGCACCTTATGATGGCTCTTAATATATAGTTGGTATGCTTTTCAGAGCATGAGCGGAGGAGCTTTCATTAGGAGATTCAGGCTCTTAAAAGCTGATGGAAAGTCAGGGGAATATTTTGGAAGTCATTTTAAGGTCTGAATATAAGAAATCATTCTAAACTTTGAAGTGAATAGCTCTAATCTTGAACAAGAATGCATTTATTGGGCCAGTTCTAGAATTTCAAAGGTATGTCTGCTGTTTGTCACATACTTAGGCCATTAATTTGTGGATATCTTCTTAATTCTTTGTGCCTCAGTTGGCTCACCTATAGAATGAGGATTTTAGTAGTACCAGTTCCAAAGTGTTGTTGTGAGAATTAGTGAGCTTCACAGCAGAGAAAGTGTTTAGACTAGTCCCCAGCACACAGAAAATACTTAAAATATTAGCTGTGAAATATAATGGAAAAGGGACCAACCCATCTTTGGAAGGGCATAGGGAGCCTTTTTTCAACAGGTTCTTGTGATTATTCTAAGTAACTGTAAATTTTCTTAATTTTATGACCTTAATTCAAATCCAAATGTATTCAACTTTAACGTGTTCTTTAGAAATTTTGTACATCATGGTAGCATGTCATTTTTTATAAAGCCTTTCTAAAAAATTTTAGTGAAAGTAAAAGTAATCCCTTGGAATTTAAAAACTCATTTTAGTTTCTAGGTAGTAACAAAATGTTTTATTGCACAAGCAGGTAATGGTTTTGTCTGTAGGTTTCTTTTTTAAGGAACTAACTTATTTTTCAAGTGGGTCTTAAAATTTAAGCCTCGGTTAATTACATGCAGCTTTCTGATCCAAGACTGACCTTGAAGCACTAAGTCAAAGAACATTTGATTTTATTTTCCTGTGGCAGTTCAATAACATTAGACCTGTTGCCTTCATTTATCCCTTTCCTTTAATCTCCAGTATCCTGCATATTTCTGTTGTTACCCTGATTACATGCTTTTGTGAGACAATTACCAACTGCGTGATTGCAAAAAGAATTACAAAACATACCATGAGCTCTCTGTTGGTGATTCTTGCAGATTTATTAGAACTGCTTTAATAGTTTGGAAGAGTATAGATTGCTTTTTGCTAGTTCAAAAACAGGGTCAGCGAGAGAGAAGGCTTGTGTTGCTAACATCGCCCTATATTGCGCCTGAGTAGGGAATCTGGTAGGAGTGATTTCTTTCCTTAAGACCAATTAAGTTTTTACATTTGAAAAAGACTGAGAAATTAAAGCCTGGTCTGTAGTCTGTACACAATACAGATAGTGGCACTTCTCCTGAATTATCACTATGATTCTGGCAAGCAAATATAAGAAACTACTTTAAATTCCTGCTATGTTAGATGCTGTAGCAGATTTGAATGGTGTTGACCATAGTTCTCCATCTGTCTCCCTTAATTAGTTTTTGTATGGTGCATTTAATCGGGTTTCAGTCATTCCTTACAGCGTGCTGATCTGTTCGTAGGCAGTGTTCCTATTGCCACACAGCTCTTCCCAGCCTCACTCAAAATGGCAGCCTTTCTGAAAACCAAATGTTTTTGGAAGGCATTTTTTAAATTTCCAGGAATAAATTCCATTCCCATATCAGGAGCTTGAATGGCAGAGCTGAGTTTTGTCCCTCCTGATTTTGAACACGGTCAGCAAAAGTACTATGTAATGCATAATAGGTAGTCAGATAATGAATGAATGAATGGGTGAATAAATGAATTTCAACCCATAGTAACGTTCTTGTCTGCCCCTTGTTGATGTTTGTCAGCCATCAGCAGAAGCTGCCTCCGAAGATGCTAGTTACAGGCACATGGTTGATCAATCCCCAGATTTTCCTTCATTTACTGGTAGATGCATTCTGACTTCGGTGGCCGTATTTCCCACATCGCCTGGCAAAAGATACTCTATTGACCTTGAGGTCTGAAAAATGTTTGAATGTTGAGAAATTTTACCTCTCATCATTTCAGTGGCTTGGGAGGATGACAGTATTTGGAGTCAGGACTGGACCAGAAAGTCTAGATATTATTATGGTCAGCGTAGTGGAGTTCCCATCCTGTGGTGCAGCGGTGGCGATAATGGAACTGACTGGACTCTCAGTTGCTCTCCCAGGCTCTTGTATAAGAGGAATGGCTGGTTATGGAGGGTAATCAGAATATTATGGGAATGCTCAGGAATGACTATGGTTTGTTAATTTTCTTGGGGTATGGTAAGAACATGTTGGAAGCAATGTGGTTATTTTAGGTTATTTGTTTTTCTTATTCCTTTGTTTTGTTTTGAAATATTCTTTAAAAATTTTTTTGATAGAAGTTAAAAAAAAATTAGTTGGAGTTAAAAAAAAAAAACAGAATGGCTGGCTGTCAGGGTTAGATTGAAGTCTGGTCGTGTAGCAGAAAGGCCTCTTAGCACAGACCCTGACACTGCTCCTGATTAGCTTCAGGATAGAGTTATGATTACCTCTGTTTTGAAGCCAACCTTTTAGTCTGTTCTGTTCAAATAGTAAAAATATTGATAGCCATTTAAAGCCAAACCTTGGGAAGAAGTCAGTCAGTAGATACTTAACGGTGTGCTCACCATAAGCCAAGGTCCTTATGAGATGTTTAGGCCCAAATATATTGGCTGGGATGAATTTGATGGAGGTAAACACAAGATCTAGATTTGCATTAGTGGTGATAAATGTTCCAAAACGGTTCTGTGCTTTTGGTAAAGGTTTTCTGCAAGAGAGACAAATGTCACTCACTATTCTGATCAACAGATTTAAACTCACTCCAGTTGCATTCACGTAATTGATACAACAACTCAATAGCTTTATTGCTTTTACAGCAAAATTGTACAAAGGGTAGACAATAGGCTGTTGCATTTTTTAATCAGATTTAATTACTTGATTGTAGTAATTGCTGGACCTGTGTTTTCTTTTAACATTGACAATTTTAAAAGATTTGAAAAAAAGTTTCCTTTAAATGTTTCCTTTCTGTGTGATTCCTAAACAAAAGGAATCACACAGAATTCTTTTGACTATGGATTTCTGTTCATCTTTTGACTATGGATTTCTTCCAACAAGGAAAAGATCTGTTTGGTCTTTTCTTCAAATGGGCTTTTTGATAGATATTCATTCTTTGGGCTGATTTCTTTGACATCAGAGGTACTGTAAGTTATAAAAACATCTTTGAGGCAAAGATGATTATTTGGGATTAGGTATAAAGTTAGGTTTTTAAAGACCTGGAGCAATTCTGGTCTATAATTATGCTCACAAATAGAACAAAATCCATTTTAATTGGTTAACACAGATGAGCCAGTATTTATTTCCATGCTATGAATTTGATCTTCTTTTCTGTAACTCTTATTTTTCCAATAAGATCTTTGACTTAAAAAAAAAAATTGCTAACGGGTACCTGTTAACCTTAGAAAATCATTGGTATTCTGTGACTGTCTGAAAAATGACTGTGACTAATTATATAATGCAGCCTTTCCAGGTCACCAAATATAGGAATTAGCTGTTTTCTTGTAACATAAGATGATTTATGTGTGTGTTCTTTGAACAGCTGAAGAAGTGACAGATCTGAAGAGGCAAGCAGTTGAAGAGATGATGGATAGAATTAAAAAGGGAGTTCATCTTAGACCAGTTAATCAGACAGCCAGGCCGAAGGCAAAGGTATGGAGTGGCTCAATGCTTTTTTCTAACCCCCTTGATGTTTCTTTTTTTTTAATATAAAAATTTGAAATCTGATGAGAGCTACATCAGGGCTGACTGTCAAGTCTTAGGGTAAGACTGTCATAAAGGCCTTTACTTCCTCATAAGCATGTTTCAGGATGACTCTAAATGACCTATGGTAAACCTAAATCAGTATAGAAAGAAGTCATGTTATTGCAGGATGCTGTCATCTTCTTGAAGGAGACATGGATATGAACTGTTATACCAAGCAAATTGCAATTGCTACACACGTCTTATCCTTGAACCCTGGTTCTTATTATAACTCAACAAATATTTACCGTGTATCTACTATATGACAGGGATATATTGTTCCAGGCACTAGGGATAAATCAGCAAATAAAACCGACAAAAATCCTTGCGTATGCGAGGCTTCTAGTTTCATGGGGAGAATAATAATGGCAGAACAAGACCTAAGACAGGTTTTGAAAAATAGTGATATTTATGTGCTTGATTTTCATTAATTCCACAGACCTATTCCAGGTCATTTGAGGAAGAAAATTTTGTGTATTTAGATATATCGTCAGCTGTCTTCTAAACCAGTGAGTACTCTAGGATCTGCCAAGGCTCCTAGGGTCTGGTTCAGACCTTCTGTCTTCCCTTTATATGTCCCACTTTCTTCCCTTTATATGTCTCACTTAAATAGACCCAGTAATTGAGCTTTTGATATTTTTCTTGAAAAATGTTTTTCTTTCCTCAGTCTAATTAGGTATCAACAGGTTGGTTCTCCTCTTCCTCCTCCTCCTCCTTCTTCTTCTTTTGTAAAGCAAACGTTAGGATTCTTACTCTCAAGGATGCCTCTCTTCTTCCCCAGCTGTTTGAACGGTCCCAAGTATCATGAGAGTTCAGTGCAAATTCTGCTGGGTTTTTAACGTTGCTACTTTGTCACAGGCGGGCAAGAGGGCCAAGTGAGGTGGGAGTGGCCACAGTGTGGACTGTGCATGGAGAGGGGACTAGAAAAGGGGAAGAATACCCCATTCCAAGTGCAGATTTACACAGAGTGAAATGGAGACTTTGGCCAACCATGCAGAGTACTTCAGTCTTGTGCCCGTGATCTGGAGGCAGTTTGTGAGTGAGGGACTGAATGTCAAATTGGAGGAGCAGCAGAGTGTGTGGGGGTGATCTGGTGTTTCAGAGCTTGTGTCCCTCTCCACTGAGTGCTGGTGTCTGGTGAGTGAGCCCTGAGCACCGGGGCTGGGTTTGGGCCCTTGCCCTCTCACCCAGCTCCTCCAGGCTTTTTCTCTACAAGGCGGGGACAGCACCTGCCCTATCTGACTCACAAGGTTGTCAACAGGATCAAATGGAATAACGGATGTGAAAACACTTCAAAATGCAGGGTCTACGCAGAACCTTTGAAAAGAATACACTTTTATAACTTTCTTTTCAAAGACATTATGGAAAGAATAAGCAAAACCAACTATTAACTAGAGAAAAATGTAATGTCATAAAGAAGTGCAAAATTCGTTTAGCAAGAAAAATGTTGGAAAATTCTTAAGTCATAAGCAATCAATGCTCCGTAGTTACTTTCATTTTCAGAATGTCACTTTGTACTTTTTCTTTTTTTCCCATGGCTCTTCCAACAGTTACACATTATTTAATGTCAGTTCAAAATCTGGAAAGCAACTGAACAAGGACCAGTGGACGACTGGGTTTTTCGCTGGTAATCATTAAACTATGTAGATGTGGTGCTGAATGACCTGGTCAGTAACCTTTAAAACAAATGGTCACTGCATGCTCGAGTATAGACTTGTCCTCCTGTTACTGTCAGTGCTTTCCTGAAATGCCACAGGTTCTGAGAGTACGCTGTCGAGGCTTCAGAGGGCTCATGTAGTCGGAAGGTAGCTTGAGTGGCATGGCAGCACTTTGGACTATGCCTTCAGGCAGAGCATTTGTTCAAAAGTCACAGCTTGTCACCTGAACAGTTTATCTGCAGCAGAAGTCGAGCCTGTCTCGAGAATACTAATTTAATGGCATATTTTCTGAGTTCCTTGATGTCGTTGATGGTGCTGATGTGGTTAAAATTCGCACCTTAGAGCTTACGACTGGCACTGATGGCATGTCTGCGTCCCAGAGAACTTGCACTCTGAGGGTTTAACGCCTTAGTCTGATTTGTACATGAGCAGCAAACTTCTCTCTCTCCATTTTTTTTTCTTAATTGCAACAGAATCTCATTCTTTTATTATCTTTTGAGAGGAAAGGATGATTGGTTGCTATTGATCTCCTCCCATTTCTTGATGGGAGAGAAATAACCTTGCTTATGGGAGGTTTGGGAGGTTCCTTTCACTATGTCTTGCAAGGTTTATCTACATCTCTATCCCTTGAGAAAGGAAGTGGTACAGGGGGAAGTCAGAGGTCTTTTTACATCTTTTGCATGAGGTCCTTATGGCAAATTTTCCCTCTATCAAATTAGCTGAGGGATCCACAGAGACTTAGATATTGTGGGGCAGGCGAATGATACCCAGAACTTCATTTCAAATTATTTTTGTTCATGGCGTAGCCGGAGGAGAACTAGGCTTTTAGTCAAAACAATGGACTCAAATGCTACCTTCCCCAAGGCCTGGCCTTCCTTATCTCATAAGAAGGATGAAGTGATTAGAATAGGTACCCTCTGAAGTCCTTTATTGCTCTGACAGCCAACGATGCTGACATTCTCCTGTAAGCAAGGTTCCTCTCTGCTTCCTGCTCCCGACTCGACCCTACTGTGAATTCCTGAAATGAGATGTACCAGAGCCCTGTGAGCTGGCCTTTGCCTGGAGCTAATGGAGCTGAGAGAGGTTTCCTGCCCTGGCTTGCTTTCTGCTCTGCACTGCCTTCTTTCCGTTCCTCGCTTACTGGCGGAAGTCCAGCAGTACATATGGAGAAGAGTTTATTGTAAAATGTGCTGAATATTTGGAATTAAATGTCTGAAACCTGGTGTTTACCATATCTTTTCTATATATGATGATAAGTAAAGGGTAGCAAAATGATTTTTAGAAGACAGTAGCTTGAGTCCTTTTGCTTTGAATATAACTTCTAATTCTCTAACTGCCACTTGAGAACACTAACATGGTAATATTTTTTCCTAACCCTAAGACATAGGCCTAATTTTAAAAAATACAGTCATACATAGCAACAATATATTATTTCATGTCTTTAATAAATGTCATGTAGAAATCTTTGTTTAATATTTAAAAACTAAAATATTCAGGTGTTTTTTTGTTTGTTTTTTGTTTTTTTTTAAATTGTAGCCAGACTCTTCAAAAGGCTCTGAAAGTGCAGTGAATGAACTGAAAGGAATACTGGTAAGAATACATTTCAGTTTATTAAGTTAACTGGGAAATGAGAAAAAAGTATTTTAAAAATGTTTCATTTTTATTATTGTTTTTGAAAGATTTTGCTTCCATTTACAATAAGTCATTTCTTTTGAAAATTCCGTTGATTGTATTTATGGGTTCCTCCATCACAGATGTTAATAATGTATCAAATAACACTTTCTTGTTTCTATTCTAAAAGGCTTAACCCTAATCAGTTTCAGATAGTGGTTATACTTTTGCCAAAATTGTTATTTCTAGTTTTTGCCTTCCCATCCTGGCCATATGTGAGGATCAGTTCATACTTATTAATAACAAATACATCAGTGTCCCTAACATGAAGGGTGGTTTATTTTGGGACATGAGAGTGAAATTCTTAATTTATAGTAAAGCTGAGCTCCTACCTAAATACATTAGTGTCAGGGTCACATTCTGGTTGTTTTTTTTCTCACAGTTAAAAAAATTTTCTGGATGGCAAATAATAGAATAAAATAAGACTCCCTCTCTTTATGTCACTAATTTCATTTTCCAAAGGTAATTCATATACATTGGAGAACACACTTAATGCCCATCTTGAATGATACTTCGGCTTTCCAAAGAGTGAGCCTTTGCCAGCAGAGTAAATGCCTGCTGCCCTCTTGAACAGTAACTGTCAGAGACAAATGCCTCACTTAGAAAATGTTTCAGATACTAAGAGCTCTATTCTCAGATCCTGTTATAGTCCCAATACCAGTTATTATGCACAGTAAGTCAACGAACCTGGGGGCAGAGGTACAGGACTAAATGTGCCCATGTTTGTTGATACTGTGTTAATTATGCATTGTGTGTAGACATCCACATAATTGTGGTAAACAAAATTATTTTCATCAAGCATGTCTTTAAACAGTAGATTTAACTCAGAATGGCTTAATTAGTTTGCTTCAGCTTGTAGGTGAGTGGGATTAACACTGAAGGGGAGACATATCACTGGCTAACAGCCATCGTCAACCTGCAGAACAGATCATTAAAGCCATGGAGAAAGTACATGGTTATTTTTCAGTGGTTCCTTTGATTAGATCATTTTGTTATCCAGCATTTTGTGAAGAGAACTCCCTATGGACAGTGCTTCTGTTGTCTTCACCTTAAGATGATAAATCATGTTTGTGCAGATTCTCCAGGGGCACTCTGAGGTCCTAGATATAGTTCTGAATCGTCAATGAAAGAAGAAACCATACTGCGTTTGACTTTTTAAGAATTTGATTGGTTTGAAAAGTCAGACACCATATGAGCTACTTATGATAATATTTGATTATCCAAGATATCCATTCCCTGATAATGCTGGATGGTAGCAAGTTTACTGAATTACAGTATTGCTCTTGAAGATCATTCTCACTATCATTTCAAGGAGAGAAATCTGTGAGATGTTTGTGAACTAATTTACAAATTATAAAATTAAAAAAAAAAATCTTTGTTTTCTGAAAATTGCTCCCATCTTCCTTGCCCTGGATTTACCATTAAATCTCTCCACCTTGTCTGGTATTAATGTGTCTCCAGCAGCTAGTATTCTGGCAATGTTCTTTCTTTGCAATGAGTTTTTTTGTTTATGTTTTTGTTTTTTTTTTAAAGCTCATGATCCTTTCCTCTCCTTTTTTTTGCCAAATAGCAAATCCACCTCCCCCCCATATAAGTTTTCTTTGAGTGAGGGGGGACCATTTGTAGCTCTCATTCTTTTGGGGCCAAGAACTCCTTAAAAATTCTTGTAAGACAAAGAGAAAGGAAGCCTCTAGCTCAGCCTGCCAAGCAAATGGTGCTTTATTGGTGCTTCTTGCTGGGGTCCAGACTATGAAGATTATCAAAGTTAGTACCCAGGAAACACGTGATACCAATCTTACAGTCATGGCATGTGCGAAACAAGCATGAAAGAACTTGTGAAGCCTGCAGGTTGTGTATGAGGTGGAAAGTAGAAAGTGAGCATCTGTATCTTGAACCAAGAAACACTGTTCAGTTCCCCAGTGGAACAGAAACCAGGAAAAATCTCGGTATGGGGATTTTATTGCTCGAATGGAATGGGACCTGAACTGTAAAGTATATCCACAACTTGGACAGTTTTCCTGGTGCTGAGAGTTAGTGCACAGATAGAAAGCAAATCTGGTTTAGGCGAATTGGGAAACCTTGCTCTATTTTTAAGCTGTATAGTTTTCAAGCCAATTTTAAAAGACTCATTGTTGATCAAACTCATTTTTCCAGGCCTGTTTTCACTTAACTTTTAATGCTGTGTATTTTGTAAATAAAATGTGTATAGTCCTTTTGTCATAGCCACACAAGAATGTTGAAGTCCAGGAAACCACTGGAGTCAGCCCAGGCATTTAAAGGAAACTCTAAGTGGAAATGGCTGTTTCTGAAGAATAAATCAATGCAAATTAATCCAAAATTGTCAAGTTCAGTTGGCTCCTAAATCAAAGACACAAAAACAGCTTTTAAAAAATTCTCCTATGGGCCTTTTCCCAGTATTTTTAGTAGAGTACCCAGAAACTATTAGTTTTTCCATTTTACAATTAGATTTGTCATTATTAACAACATTTAACTAATGTGAGGACTAGGAGTGTTATATGATCACAGTCATTCGAAGTAGAAGAGAAGTTCTGGTTTGGGAATTAGATCTAAATTCTGGGTCCAGATCTACCACAGGCTTATTGTGGGGCCTGGTCCCAACCCTGAGGCGCTATAAAGGGAAGGGATTGTATGCACCACATGGTTTCTAAGGTAATTTCTGATTCTCAAATTCTATGACTCTAATTTAAATAATTAAGATAAACTTGAGGCTTGATTAGCTAGATTCCTTGATCATTTCATTTGAGAATCATACAGAGACCTTTCTTTCCTCCATAAATGCCTCTGTATTTGGAGCTTGCCTCATATATTACCTGAATCAACTACAGCAGTCAGTAAATGGAAAAAGAAGTTCAATAATTTGAATTTGGTGAAAGGATTCCTTCAGTATCAGGTGTGATCAGAGGACAGCTCACTACAGTCAGGAATTTGGGGAAATAATGCTGTAACCCAAATGAAAAATAGAGAATATTGTGAAAGGTAAATTCATCGATAAAGGATATTCTTGCAAGATATGTCTTTGTGTATGCACACACACACACACACACACACACACACACATCTTTTCCTTGAATTAACTCTAGCCTTTGGGAAGATATACAGAATGTCCTTGACATTCAAGTAATGTATTCCTTTTATGAGTTATTATAATAGTAATGGTTTTAAGTTTTTCAAATGCCTGCAGTTCTTTTTAAAAAATTATAATCACAAATGATTTAGGACTAATTGTTCTAGTATGTTTTTAAACATTTAAAGTGGTTTTAGTTCTGTTTTCTTTAATTTGTCAGTAGCAATCTTACCTTATTAAATGACTCTTCAAGGTATAGTTACAGATCTGTATTGTTAAACAGTAAATAAACGAAATCATCTCATTTTTATTATAAAATAAGTTTCTATAGGGTTTTATGCAAATCTGATACTCCTTTGAGTATATCTAATGAATTTTTGCAGTAAATGAAAAGCAAAAATAGGTGCTTCCAAGGAAAAAAGTATCATATGCTTGATTAAAATATGAGCCTTACCTAAGTATTTTGCAGTCAGTTTTTGTTGGGCATCTGACAGCAAAAGAATGTAATCTAATAATGTTAGGCAATTTTCTCCTTACAACAGATGGATGCCTATAACTTTGAACATTAGGAAAAAAAACAACTCTTTAAACAAAAATGACCTGTATCATTTGAAATTTATAACCACCTGATTCTACAGGCAGCTTGTTTGGCCACAGAAGAAGCATGGGTTGCCATTTTTAGTCAGTAGAATTCTTAGAATCCTTCAGGAAGTTGGCAGGGGGAAGGGAGCAGGATTAAGGCAATCCACAGTGAGATCAGAAATGACAAAGACTGGCTTGGCTATTGGCCTTCTAGAAAAAAACTTGCCTTCTGACTTGGGCACAAAGTCTGGCAAGTTACACCAGACTTGAAGTTCTGATTTGCTCTAGTCAAAAATTGTGGTTGTCCTGGTGTGTTTTTTGTTTTGTTTTGTTTTTTAGCCTGAGGCACAGTTGAGGAGGACCATATCAAAGTAGTAGTGGGCCTTTCTTAGGAAAGACACATGGGCCACTCGCTATGGTATGGTGCTAAATCCTTACTAACTGTAAAGAAATACTTCACCCAGTGTTCTGCATAACCGCTTGGCTGGTAATGGACATAGAAACCCATAGTTCTCCCTTCGTAACACACTTCCTAGGGGAGCCAGGCAAGGAAACCATTGCAAAGGTCTTTCTCTTTCTTCTTGAAAGCCGCTCTCAGCTTCAGCATCTCTTGTCTCCTTCAGTATCTTCCCAGTCCTGAGTACATTCACTTCTCCTCTGTTGGGAAGATGGAGTTAAGATGCCCAACACTTCCTTGCCTCCCTGCATGACTATAACCTTTCCTCTTTCACACTGAAGTCCAGGTGTGCTCTGTGCAGCACTCCTTCGCACGCACTGCTGGAGGGCATTACGAGCGTCCTCTGGCATCCCCACCCCACTGTCACCAGCCATGCAGACAGGGTCAGTCTGTGTGAAGAATCAGCCACACACATTTCAGTGCCACAAGGATTTGGGTTCAGTAGCACATGGCTGCCGTATCAAGATAACCTTCTAAGGTGAGTTTATTATATCTGTTCTCTTCTCCATGCGATCTCCATGCGTTGGAGTCTTAACCATCAATGTGCAAGTTAGTACCTTTCCACTGCTCACTTGCATGTAGTTAGCTCATCAAGAGGTGTCCTGTATTGTTCTTTTGGTATGAAAGATAGTGTCAGTGTCATCAGTTGCATCTTCTTAAATGATCCAACACTATGTGCTTAAAATATGTGTGTATAAAAAGATACATATATGTAGAACAAATTTATTTCCTAATTCCATTTAAATTCTGTAATGTTTTGTTGTTTTTACTTTTATATTCTTTTGTATATTGTATTAAGACATTAACCTTTTTGTGTTTATTTTTGTTTTGTTTTCACTTTAGGGGACACTTAACAAATCCACTAGTTCAAGAAGCTTAAAATCCCTTGACATTGAAAACAGTGAAACTGAGTTAGAAAGGATTTTGCGCCGCAGAAAGGTGACGGCAGAAGCAGATAGCAGTAGTAAGCTGGTTTGAATTCTCCACAGTCCTACTCTTTACCTCTGAAACATCTTTTAAGTCCCTTTCTAACTTGAAATTTTGTTTTTATAATTATTAAAATACTTTTTAATGTGAGTGAGAAGTATTGGAAGGGGAAAGATACTTAAGGATATTTCATAAGAACTCAATGTATTTGTGTTTATCAGTATGTTTTTTAAATTCATTTGTGGGTAATCGGGCTTTTATAGATCCAGTTTGCTTAATGTAAGAGGTTCCTGTGTAAAGACGTTCAGCATGGGCTTTGGCAACAGTGCAACTTTGAGTACAGGCTCCAGAACCAGACTTCCAGCATTTGAATCCTAGCTCTCCATTTACTACTGCTTGCCTTAAGCAAATTGCTCAGCCTCTCTTTGACTCAGTTTCTTCATCTGTAAGATGAGACTAATAAAAGCCTTTACCTCTGAGGATTATTATAAGGATTAAGTAAGACAATATATGAAAAGTGCTTAGCACCATGCCTGGTTCAAAGTAAATACATAATAAATAATAGTGAATTATTAGTAATAATGGTAGCGATTGCACATCAGTTACACAGGCAGAGAGATCAGCTTTACTTTTCACATTCCTTTATTGCTTCTGCCTGTGAACGAAGTGAAGGAGAAATTCCAGCTCTGTCATCAACTGTAAGTGTACCATCTGAGCAAGTCTTGAGCTCACGGTTTGCATCCGTGACGTGTTAGGCATGTAGTAGACGTCAAAATCTGTTCTAGAATTAATATTGTCTGTCTTCAGTTTTTTTCAATCAATGTAGTAACAGAAATTAGCAGAAACTTTTATGAGGTTTCCCCTGTGGCCAGGTAGAAGGTTGGCTTTAAAAAACTACCATAAAAGTAGAATGAATTAATCATAGCTAATGGGTTAGACTCAGTTTATATCCTCTCTTCCCTTCACGTTTAGCCACTCCAATTAGTCCATCTTAACTTTTTAAATCTTGAGACAAGTGAACCAAATTTAAGTTGCTAGAATATTAAGGATTTGAGCCTTTTGATAATCAAGCTCTAGTTTTCACATAGGGACTTAATTCAGACAATTGAGTCACTTTCCTTTACCCAAAGGCAGTGTAACACCAGCCAGACTCTTTATTACACAAAGATGTAACCTTTGGTTTCTTCTTTTAAAAAATTCAGCCCTTCAGTTTTTAGCTTGGTTTGGATATTCTGCTGTATAAATCCTATAAGGATCTCCCCTACCCCCTAAAATAACTTTTTTCTTAAGACTGCTTTACAAGCATTTACTCAGCCTCCATAATGAACTGTTGTTTTTCTGTGATTTTGTGAGTGCTCGAGTCACCCTTTCCATCATTTTATTCTTGAAGTTCTTGCAAGGCATCATTATTCCATAGGAATTCGTGGATGCCATTTTAGCACTCTTGTCATTAACATTTTGTATTTTGCCACTGGCCTTATTTCTCCAGAAACATTCTTATTTCACTTATGAACTTGGTCAAACGTGCAACACTCGTTTCAGAGTTATTTTTCAATGGGAGAAATGAGAAAACATTTTCATTTTGGTCAATATGGAACTTTGAATGGAAGAAGATAGGAACACGATTTAAGCATGGTGAGGCTTTTTCATTTTATTTATTATATTCTGCCAATATACAAATATCCAATGTATTATTTGAGGGAAACTAGAATAGAAGATATATATTTTTTCAATGGAACCATTAATATATGAATAAAGAAATAAGAAAAGTAACTGGTGAGGTAGAGGGGAAACACATCCTATGGAGGATGACTTGCAGTTTAGCAGAATTTTTCTTTGGAGCTTCCTGGTAGCCAAGACAAAAATAAAAGGAAGGAAACAAACATACAAATCAATGCTTTTAGGTGATACAAACATTTTCTTAGCATCCAACTCAAAGAGCTATTTTCCATGTGAATCTTTTTACAAAGGTCATGGAATGACATAGGATAGTGAAAATTCTAGTAGGGGTCGGGGTTGGAACAGGGAAGCAAGGAAGATGCAGAAGAACCGATGGAAGGCAAATTACAGAGATTAGGAGTTTGATAGATCAGTTTGGGCTTCAAGTACACTTGAATCTCTTGAGAATTTTTCTTCTGCAAACAAAGGCTTATGGGAAAGCTTAAATATGAGGTCACAAGTGGAGAAAGGAAGTATCTTAAGAGAGGCAAAGAGAGGCAGCCTGAGATTTGCAGAATTCAGATGCCAGGTTAGTGGGTATCTTCCCCAGGGACCAATGAAGTACCTTTTCCTTTAGAATTATTCCTATAGACCTGATGTTCCCGTGTTTTACCTAGGCTTGTGGTCTACCAACCTGACATTTCAAAGAGTAACAAGTGGCCTCTTGGAAAGCATTGGAGGGCTTAAACAGGACACAGAAATAATAATCATCTTAAACATATGCTTTTTCCTTTATTTCTTTTTGTATGTAGACAAATAAGAGCTCCAGCTCAGTTCACCCACTCTCCCTCCTTTTCATTGTCGCCTCAGTTGCAGAACAAGCAGCAGGCGTTGGTGTATTCAGGACATATTGTTTAAAGCTATGGAGTGTTGCAGTCAAGTTATCCAGGGGCAGAATAGAGTTGATCTGTAGCAAATTTTAATTCAGCTTCATATTTATATTTTCAGGAAGTTTCTTTCTTGATACCCCCTGTCCCTCTCTCTTTATTCCCACATCCCCATACAGCATGAGGCTCAACAGCTGGGAGGGAAAGGCCTTTTGAACCACTCAGCTGTGTAACAATCTTGTGTGCCTAGACAGTGGATGAAATAAACAGTGAGGAAGACAGACACTGTTGCTTTGTGGGCTGGGGCTTTCCAGTGGACCAGAGGGGACTGAAGTCTTCCACATGGAATCAGGCTGGAGGAGGGTCCCAAGAGAACAGCTCAATAGTTTTCCAGCCCCTCATAGGTAGTTTTTCAAGTTAGAACTTCAGTTTTGGAGTTGACAGTTTATCCTGTTGTAGTACACCAGGCTCATTATATTTAAATGCAAGAATAAAATTCTAGAACTTTAAAATGATCAGGGATCAGCTATCATTTTGGATTGTACTCACTTGTACTTTCCACCTAGGGAGGTGATCTGACATTTCTTAAGGGGAAAGAGACCCTCAAGCTTTGTCCTCTTTCTTACTGGCACCTTTCAAAGTTGTCCTCTAGCTTCATTGTTAGAAGTTCGAATGTTGTTTGCATGTTTGTGACATGTCATAAATCTCTCCATTTAAAGAGGATTCCTTCTGAAGTTTCAAAAGGACATAGTAGAATCTTGCTTTGCGAAAAACTGCCTTGGAGAAAATCTTTCTACCTAGAGGTAGGAAAAAAATCATGATGGTGCTTAGCTTCAGTGCCCAGAATTTTTTTTAGCGATATGCCAATAATTTCAGTAACAAGCCCTGTTATATTTTTTGAATTGTGCCCCAAAGAGCAGAAAAGTCCAAAAGGTAAACAGCCAAACTCTTTGCCATTTAATTTTTATAATCCTGTGTCTGTATTTTAGGAGGAAATAAATCCACTTACTTCTCATTCACATTAAAATGAAAATGTTCATAAAAGCTGTTTAACGCTCAAGAAGCCTTCATGAGCCTTTTAAAAAGAGCCTTTTGACGTCTTTCCATTTACTGTTTAAAATGAGGAGCTGAGTTTTGGGAAGAATTAACTCTTGAGAGGCCAAATGGTTCAAGTAGGGCTGTCGGAAAGCCATATTCTGTGAGAAGAAAAGAGTTTTCACAGTTCCAGTATTACTAAGGACTTGGTCAGTGAGGGAACCATGGCCTGGGGTTTTGTGTTTCGTGGTTTCTTAAGGGTCTTAAACAATTCCTCAGCCTGGTCCCAGGGCACCGAAAAGCTGTAGTATCATGAAAGCAGAGCAAATTTCCAGTAGGAACATTTCTAGCATGCTCTTGAAATTTTAACAAATTTGGCCTTTTCATTTCTGAGGGATTTTCAGCTGATCTGTATTTCAGTACCATATTAATAAGCATTACACAGAATTATTAAACTTGAGGTATGTGTTTGGTTTTAAGGTCCAACTGGGATATTAGCCACCTCAGAGTCCAAATCCATGCCAGTGTTGGGTTCTGTATCCAGTGTAACAAAAACAGCCTTGAACAAGAAAACTCTGGAGGCAGAATTCAACAGTCCGTTCCCCCCATCACCTGAGCCAGGTGAAGGGCCCCGTAAATTGGAAGGATGCACAAGTTCCAAGGTTACATTTCAGTAAGTAATGATGCTCTTTATTCAGTAGTGTGTAGAAGAATCTGTGATGACTAACTTGTATTCCACTTTGGTTTGTTTCTCTTTGGGGAGATTTTGATTTGGTTAGCCAAAAAGTACCCTTATCCCGTCATTTGATGAACCAATTTCTGATTAAGCTTAGCTTAGAGGTCGCATTCAGATCCAAAGCAAATACCAGTGTAAATTCCTTCTCCTAAACTGATTTGTTAATCAGGGGGTTCTTCTACACAAAGAATTGACCTGGATGATAACTATTTTACATCAGAAGATACTTAATCGTTCTTTCAAGATTAAATGTTCAGATGATCCCTTTAAATGGTTCATAAGCTGTCCAAGAAGATCTGGATCTTTAAGAGGCCACATTGAAGGGTATATTTTACAACTTTATTTTCTGGTCTTTAGTTAAAATTGCTCTATCCTGAGAAAGAAAACATACTGTGTAAAGAGTTATATACATAGATTTGAATCTTCAGAGTGGCACTTTGATTGTCAAAGAGTTAATCCCGCTACTGAATGTGTTTCAGACAGCTCTAGTGGAGCATCAATTTGTTTTCTAACAATGGCAAGCTCTTTTTGAAATTAGTCTACAGTTTTACCTTAATTCTCTTGCTGTATGTCAGCTCATTTGTCACTTAAAGAAAAGGAAGAGGTGAGATAAATCGGATCAGCCGAATATTATCATCACGGTTAATTAAACCTCTGATTTCCTGTTCTATCAGGAGAGAAAGGACCCCCCACCCCACCCCACCCCCTTTTTTTGTAACTCTTGCTGCCTTAGCTCAAAGGGTGAAACCTGGACAAATGGAGGTGAAGTTCAATTTGGATCTATTTTTGCCAACTGGTATTTTCTTCCACTCTTGCATTTCTCTCATTAGTACTATTAACTTTTTTTTCTCTCTCTCTTTTGGAATGAATAGCCTTCTTTGCTGACTTACAGTTTTATTTAATTTCATTGTGTTTAAAAGCACATTTCTCCTGCAGTCATGTGTTTCCTTTCTTTTGACTAGAGTCATTTGAACAGTTGAAACAGAAAGATGATCTATATTCATTCTTCATCTTTCCCATTAAATTTGTTTAACACCTAATTTGACATCAACAATCTGGCTACATTTGAACCAATATCCAGACACAAAAGCAATTTGACTGAGACAGGTTAGTTTCGGAGAAATGCTTCAGTATGTGTGTATAGATTTTTTTCCCTTTACCATTTTACAGAGATAATCTTAATCAGAAAATACTGCAACTCCTTCCTTTTGTCTGCCTTTTATTCTCCAAAAGTAAGTGGAAATTACATTTCCAAGGAAGGAAATGAAATAATTGCAGGCCCAAGGTCTGCAAAATGTGTGTTGAATTGACAGTGAAAAGGACCCATGTGTTGGCAGACGCAGTTGTTACATGACGTAAAGGCCTTGTGAAGCTCAGTTTATTTCTCATCTTGCCTGTTCAGTGACTGCTTAAGAGACACATTTCAATTTAATTTACCTACTTAAAGCACTAATACAAATGCTGCGTGCTGCTGTATTAACTTTTAAGCTTTGTAACGTAATGCTTATTTGGTTCTTGACATTTTTTAGCTAAAATAACTAGTGTCATGTATTTTCATATTGACAGTCATTTAGAAAATAAGGGCAGCTTTCTAAAATATCTGTTTCTTACGTACAATTAGTCTATACAAATGAGTTTGAGAATTTTTTGTAAGTGCATAGTAATTATTCACTCCCAGACAGGCAGACGTCATTCATTTATGCTTAAACCTAGCTATTTAATGACTAAAGGAAGTTTAACTTAATGTAGTTATATGCAAACCTTAAAGTAAAAACTCCTCTTATCACAATCCCCTGAAACCTGCTTAACTGCTGGGAATGAGAAGGGTTATCTTCAGGGCTGTTTCCAGCTGGCCTTGACTAGTCAGTTTACCCTGTTATACTAACCATAAGGTAGAGGCAATCAGCATGGTCTTCCCTCATAGACCTGAACTGGCAGAACACTTTGAAGCCAGGTCAGTAATTAAAAAGTGCAATGTTCCCTTTGCTGTTTAAAACTGTCTTTGCACTGCACCTTTATTTTGACTTGGGGAGATGCCACCGTAGTGTTTCAGGTGTATGGCATGATCAGCTCCTGTTGATAGGGAGTTAAGGTCTAGGAACAGTGCCTGTCACAGTAGCCTCCAAAACACACACTATTGCCTGGACACCTCCTCTAGCCCCCACTGCTCTGACCTTCCTCCACTTGGGCCGCTTTGCCCAGGTCGCTTCCCACCTTAGGCCTTTTGCTTTTCCTCTCCCCTCTGCCTGGTGTGCTCTTTCCCCCCAAAGCTGTATGGCTCACTCCCTCACCTCCATCAGTTCTTTGCTCAAATGTCATCTTCTCTATAGGCCTACCATGAACCTAGTTCTCCCCAAACCCTGCTTCCCCCTTACACTACTCCATTTTCCCCTTTAGCAGGTATCACACTTCTAATGTATTACATGCTTTTGAAAATTATATTTATTTTATATTATCTGATTCCCCTGCTGGAATGTAAACTCTATGGGTTGGGATTTTTTTATTTTTTTATTTTTTTTTTCTGTTTTGCTCACTGATATATCTCAATGTTTGGCATACGTTAGGCTCTCAGTAAAGACTTGTTCAATAACTGAATGAACATATTTTTAGTATCAGTAATATAGTAGAACCTCAATTAATTTCTTTACACAATTAACCAGCATTACCCCATTATTCAACAGTCACACATATGATCAAGCTAGAGAGTAGAGGTTTTTTGTTGGTTGGTTGTTTGGTCAGCTTATTTTTTTAAACAACATTTTTTAGATACCTAGGAGTCTTACATTCAGGTCAGTCATCCATATCTTCTTTATCTTTGTGCAAAAGTTACCAGAAATGACAGTATACCCAGTTGTAAAAGAAAGATTCTGCTCTGCCAGTTGATTGGCCTCAGATAACCTACTAAGAAAGGTTTTAAATGAAAGAAGAGAAACAAAGATGTTTTCTGCATAAGATCTTCACTTAACCAGAACATCAAATAACATGTAGCCATCCCTGGAAAAAGTTTGTTTTTTCTTGTAATAAGTTCCTAAAATCAACATATATGTGCATCCCAAATAATTGAGTAACTCCTGTTTGGCAAGTTACAGAGTCAGAAATTTGCTGATTTGTTTCCTAGGGACCCTTGAGAAGGCAAGACAGTTGAGAGACTTTTAATGCTTAATTAAAATTAACCATCTTGTCACCAACCTAAAGAAAGGAAAAAAAAAGTCATTTTGTTGTTGTTGTTTGTTTGTTTTTAAGGAAAAAAGAAGAAAAAGAAAGGGAAAGATAATCAGGGATTGTGGAGGCCTAATTGTTTTTAGTTCTGTTTTAAAAATAACTTTAAAAATATTTGTGTCCTGTTAATGCTTTCTAAGTATACACTATTTAGTCATAATATTTTAAATCTAACAGTGAATGTGAATTGTGTTAAATCTTACTGGTTATAATTCAGATGGGAATTAGGCTGGGAATCTCCCTTAATGCTGTTAGGGGTAAAGAGCTAGCCAACCCACTGAACAATATAAATCAGATTTTTGCTTCCCTTCCCTTTCCTGTTGATCTACAGTAATTGATAGTGTTAAAATACTGTAAAATTAGTTGACTGAAGCTAATTAATGGGTGGGACAGTCTATAAAATTGGGAAAACTCTAAATTATAGAATTTTTAAAAGATACTATTTTATTACTTTCACACATTTAAGTAACTGAAAATAAACCAACCAAGTGTTGCACAGGGACAGAAAAACAAGAATGATTTGTATTTTATTAGTGACAGCCAGTAGACGGGAGAGGGGAGTAACAAGGAAACAAAATGTGAATGGTTTTTGTAAACCGTGCCTTTCTGTATGCACAGGGCAGCAAGCAGTGCTGGGTTATTGCCAGAACCTGGGCTCTTCAGTCAAACAGACCAGGGTTCAGGTCTGCTGTTTATTATCTTTCTGACCTTGGGCAAGTTATTTAATTTATGACTGGAAACCCTTGTGTGGTTATTATGTAAATCAGATAATATATGGAAGGTATCTTGCTAAGTTCCTTTCCTATTTTATGTTAAAATTATCATGCTGGACCATGAGTGGAAAACTGAGGACAAAAATAAGGGTTGAAAGCTAAGATATAAGACACCAGGGTTATTGAATGGGCCAGGTGACATTGGGTAAAGTCATGTAACTTCTCTGTGTTTTATTTTCTCTTTGTTTGTATTTGTGTTTTTTTCTAATCTAAAATCAAGGTGATTAGATTAGGTGCTCTCCAGAGTCCCCCTCAGCTCTAGCATCCCATGTTTCCCAAATAATCCCTATCAAGTGTGGTCACTTGATAAAGGTCACAATTAGGATAAGGAACTAAAGGTAAGAAGGTATTTTCTACCTACAATGTGTCTCTAATATAGATTTACAGTAAAAGGTAGGCAACCCACAATTGTAAAATAAATAATTTTTTACAAACCAACATCAGAATTTGAAAAGTCCAGATCAACATGTTTGTTCTCCTGCTGATAGTACTCTTAGGGGTCAAGATGTTTATTCCAGCTATGCCACTATTGCCCAAATGCTTTTAGACATGTTTGGATAGAGGAGCCTGATCACAGAGGGGATACATTTGGCAGCCTTTTCTCCCTGCTATTTTGGGGTGGAGAAAGTGGGTGAGAAGTAATGACTGCCTGCAGAGCCTCTACTGGTCTTACAAGACAGTGTCAGTATTTATTTTGATCAAAAAATGATATGGCTCATTTTAATCACCTCTATATGTTTGACATATGTTTCCAAATGACTTTGGCTTTTGAAGGTGGATTCAGTTTGTGGAAATTGCCATTGCAAATCTTTACAAAATGTGGCATAGACACTTGACGTACCTCCCCGCTATGCATACAGAAGAGCACCATGCAGCCGTCAGGCTGAAGCTGTTGTGCAGAATCTTTCCCTTTTCACTCCAGTTGGGCTAACTAGTCCCAAATTTACACATTCTGGGGTGTTAACTAATGGATAACTAGAAAACTAACATTGTTATGTGTTTTCTCTCTTTTTAGTTAATATTTTTATTAGGCTTCACTGTACATTCATATTAAAATAATATTCATCAAAGGGGCTATATCTCAAATTACAATAGGCAGGATGTATGTATTGGATTTATGGATGGAGGCTATGTTTAATGGAGCTGAACTCCAGTTTGGGGGTTGAGGATTTTGGAATTTGCTTCCATAACATTTTATTGTTACTGCATTTCACTGACATTTATTAAGCCAAGTACTTTTATATGTTATTTAATTCTCACAAATCTACAGATTGGCTATCATCCCCTATTTTATCGATGAGAAAATGGACTCAGATGAGGTAAACAACTTGCCCAAAAGTATACTCTTAATCAATAGTTGAGTCACATTTCAAACCTTTTTTTATTCTGTCTCCAAAGCCCATGACTTTTGAAGTATAGCATATGCATTAAGTGTATTAAGAGCTTAAAGAATGGGAGAGAAGGGAATGACCATAAGATTTCTTCTGTAGAAAGCAGTGATTCTACAGTGAAATTGCTTGATTGGCCCTATGAGATCCACACCCTGCTCCTCTGATACTTAGAGGTAGTGTCATCTCTTCCTCCCCCATCACCTTCCTAAGGCTCACCTAAGCAAATGTAATTTAAAAGTTTGTTGCCAAGGGAAGAAGATGTTACTCAGTAAAACATCAGGAATTCTGAAAAGGATAGCCAATCTGAATTAGCAAAAAGTCTTAAAGAATAATTGGAAAGAAATTGTTTTACTGTTTTAAATGCCAAATGTCCAGTAAAAGGGCATGCTTCACAAATAAACTTTGGAAATTACCATATCAGAACACTAGCAAAATCTACTTCAAGCTTCAGCTTAAGTTTCATTTACACTTTTTTTAATGGACATTTCAAACATGCTGAAGAATAGTTTACTCCCCAAAGTCAAACATTTTGAAAATACCTGAGTCGAATCATTGGATCAGAAAGGTACTGTATCAAATGACAATATCATGGTAATTTAAAGATTAATCACTTTTAATCCTGTTGTTTTGAAAACATACTTCTCAAGCCCAAAATAAATTTTATTACTGATACACTTTGCCATGCTGTACCTCTTTGAGAGAGCTCCAACTTTGGTTAGTTACTGGTTAGTTCCCTAGAGTGTCCTTTAATTGTCCATACGTCATCAAGTTTTCGGACATCTCTGTTATAAAGAGAGGCAGGGCAAGTAGTCATTCAGGATGAAGAAGCTGGTGAGCAGATCTTAAAAGATTTCTCCATCACAGTCAGGCCAATGCCCAACTCATGGTCTTGCCATATTGCACTTCTCAGAACAGTCTCATTTAGAAGTGGCCCTGCTCGTCCACAGTGAGCTTTGTTTGTCCATGTTTGCTTTTTCTGTTAATTACTTTCAGGAAGATAAATATCCTTCTTACAGATACAATTAAATGAGGCAGTCATCCTCAAAGATGATGTTTCATTTCAACTAGTAACTTCTATGAAACTTTGTTTCAAAAGAGAGAACCCATTTGAAAGAGAACTCAGATTCCATTCTGCATGCCGTGATTTGTAGAGATTTCATAGCTGTGTCCTCATCTGTTGGCTCTTCTCACAGATCCTTTTAAGCCCCATTTGCCATAGACCCTTCCAGGAAACACTTCTCCAATTCATCACGCTCTCTTCAACCCCACATCCCCCTCAAAGTACAAACTTTATCAAGCTCTTTTAAATTTTCATTTTGACCACCAACAGATAGCTAGCTTGCTTTTTGTGTTTTGGGGGTCAAAACAGGTCAGATTCTGCTTTATAAGAATTTTTAAATTCCATGTAGCAATTACAGGACTTCAATTTCTATAGAAAAAGTCCATTTCCAGTGAAGCCATTTTTATTTTAATTTGCATTTAATTTCTAGATCTGTAGTGTCTCTGAATACATGTATCTTTCAGCCCCACACAGATTTATTTTTATAAATAAGAGTTCATCTTGTTTGGGACATTAACTGAATACCAAAGGGTGATTGATAAAAGACAAATTTTAGATGTCTCTTGGTAAGTGGGAATCAGTCAGACATTTCTATTAAAGGAAAAAAAATCTAATTGCCTTTCAGGTTTTGAATTAAAAGTAAGACTGGTTTTATCATTGACTTCTAATTGGTCTCTTCACTTTTATCTTATTATTTCCATTGTGAAGCTAATATTAAAAAAATGAAATAGAAAAGTGCTGATTTTTTTTTTTTTTAATTGAACCTGGAGAATCAGGGTTTTTGAAATGTTACCAAATAGAAATTGAAATTCTTAATTTACTGTTAGGGAAACTTGGCATAAGAGTCTCTCTCAAACATTGATCTCAGGTGGGAATTAATTTGGTTGGCCATGTAACCATTCCTTAAGGGAGGTTTGGGTCAACATTTTGCTCAGATGGAGACTGGGGAAGTTCTTTTAGCCCCTGGGATGGAAAGGGTGGGTTTTCTTCCTCTTACTCCCACCTCCTCCATTTCCTCATCTCCTCCTCTTTCTTTCTTTCTTCCTCTCCTTTTGTGTGTGTGCACATGGAGTGGGGGCACCTTCCCTGTACTTAGTAAACATTTGTTCTGAGAGGAGACTACTAGCTGGCAGAATGAACTGCATGGAAGTTACTGCTTAATCTGATGCTCTTATACAATTAAAGGATTTGCTCTGCTCTCAACTGTAATCTTAGTCCTGCTGAATTGTGTCCCGACACTGCAGGAAACGGCTTGGCCTCAGCAAAGCTCTACCACAAAGCTTCTCCATGTGCCTTGTACATGGACAATTAAGTTTTAACAACAAAATTAGCAGAACAACTGGATGTTCTGCAAGTTGAGATCCCCTCACTTAGTCTCCCTTCCCCCCACAAGTAGTTACCCTGTGGGCTGTCCAAACGCATCCTGTCTGTGTTGTTTTACAAATGTTCTGAGAGGCAGTGCAGACAGCAACTTCTCCCAGGTTAATTGTTGACGATACATTACACCCACTGTAAAAATAACTGATAAAATGCTATTGAGTATTTCTCAAGGTGACTGTTAAAATGCTATTGAGAGATTCTGTATTCTCTCAAAGAATTAATTGCCTGCTAACATTTGCTTCCAGTTGCAAGCACTTATGATTTTAAGAGACTTTGCAAAGAATATATCATTTCTGCATGAAAAACCAAATTGCTTTTGGTGCTTTGTAGTTTTTTAAAAAGCCATCTTTCAATAGACTCTGTGATAGTTGTGTTGCTTTTTATTTGTATATAGTGGAGTAGACGGTAGATTTTTTTTTTTTATTCAAATAGAAGTAGCTGACTAGAACAGAAATGTAATTTCAGATCTAAGAATAAACTGACCCAACTTCTGAAACCTGATAAACACATTTTATTTGGAATATACTTTATCATATAACTGTAAGAAAAGTAGCAAACCGAATTCTTAGTGATTTCCCATCTTAAAAGAGAGTTTAAAGTACATAATAGAGTAAATTTAAAGAAAAACTTTAAAATATTTTTTTAAAATATTGTCCAAAAAACTTAGAATGAAAAAACAAGCATTTTTGAGCATGGCAGCTTTTTTTTGAGAAGCCATTGTTACATATGGTGAGTTTTGTGGAATACTTTATGCCTCTTAAAGTATTTATTTTCAGTTAACACTGGGCTTTTAATGACTGGGAACTAAATGGAATTTCCATGATGACTTAAAGTTGTGCAGAATTACAAAAAGCCAGCAAAGTAGCCCAACAGATACCACACAACTTTCAGAATCTTTGCCTGAGCTAAAGTCAACTGTAGTCCATCCGCTACCGGCATCGCATTTGCTGGACAGAATGGTTCAGGGTCCCGAGTCTCCCCGGGCCAGTGGACTTAGGAATATGTCAATGTCGTGATCCAGCATACACTAGAGGAATAAAGGAACTGGTCCATACACCGTTGTGTGGGATACAATCTGTGCACTGGGATGCCTGGGCTGCAGTTACTCAACTGAAGAAAATATTGCAAAATATAGTAATTGCCCAGCCATTGTTACATATGGTAAAAAAGGAATTCTTGTTCATCTTAAGGGCAAATCAGCATCTAGAGGCTGATGTCAGATTTTTAGCCATGAGTAGTATTCTGTTGTTTAACTGTTATTTTTAAAAAATAAAATTCTGTTTTTCCCTAAAATAGAATTAGAACCAAACTGACAAATCAGTTTATCCTTTGAGCTAAAATGGAGTTTAAAAAATACACAAAGTCAAAAAGATAAGTGAGCTTTGCTCTACCTTCATTTTATATGAAAGTATTAGAATTGCTAGTAATATAGAAAGCTCTATGTTAATATTTGAAACTTTATTTTGTGAAGTTTGAGGACAGTGTATTATAAGCTCCTGAAAAATAGGATCTCCAAGAGAAATGATAACTACCTCTGCTATAATACCATACTGTTCAAATGCTGTAGTACCTGTGTAAAAGGCTTGGGGGTGGGGGTGGGGGGTGGGGAGAAAGTAGAGCTCATTTTTATGCTAGGGAAAAGTATATAACTGACTTCCTTTCTGGAGTTTTCCCAGGAAACTACTTTCTAAAGACAAATTTAAGTCTTCCCGTTTTCTGTCCTTGAAGGTGGTAAATATGATTGCAGCTTTATCCATTTTTATTGTAAACGAAACACAGTTCAGACTGTCCGACTGTGCGTCATTTGTTGGATGCCTGCCACAGACTAATGCAGACGTCCCACTGGGAGACCAGAGAAGAACTATACTTTGATTCACCAGATTGTGTTAAATAGTCCAGCTGTTGTGATTTGAAAGATAGTTACCTCAGAAGTGAAATAGAAATGAACTTGGCATTTATGCCTCAAACCATTTTTATACTGTTTGGCAATCAGCTTTTCAGAGGTAGCATTTTATAAAATAACTCTCACCACTTAAAAGTTTCATTCACTGTAATGTTCAAAATGTCCCACCTTTATATTATCAGTAAAATAAAGCTTCAGTGATATGCAGAATTTGCATGAAATAAGCATTTCTCCCTTCATTTCATGAGCTTTGATTGTATTCAATTGAGCTCAGAACCAGTCTATTAGGGCTCTTTGGGGCATTAGTTAATTTGAATTGCAGCCGAAATGTTAGCTGGAATGTTGTTGAATGTAATTGGAACATGGGAAATTGATTTTGAAAAGAATTTCATTGAATGCGAACAGTGATGTGCTTTTTAAAATTTAGAATGCTGAGTTTTTATCTCTTGCACAGATTATCTTTATCAAGTTCAGCTTTGGCATAACCATTTGCAATGGTTCTGATTCTTCTGGTATTAGTACAGCTGGGACTCAGGTTGTTCCTTATACCAGCTAGTGGTCCTGCCGGCCTGAGCCCCACATTCTGACTCTCTAACAGTTGGGGAAAAGTAGCTGCTTTCCAAAAGGGCACCTGAGTTGTACCTGGGCATCAGGTTTAGTACAGTGGCATAGGTTTGTATATTGTCTCTTAGCTTTTATTTTTTGTTTTTGTCTTAAAATAATCTTTGAGCACATAGTCTGAAATCACCCAAGAAAAATATCCATTTGAATGAACCATAAATGACTACCAGTATCAAATACAGCCCAGCAGTATGCTATAGTAGGATCAAAATATTGGACAGTGAATCAGAATTGCACAATTTGAATCCTGGAGCTGCTGCTAACACATCATGTGCCACAAATCACGTAACCTCACTCTTGCATGGTGTCTCCATCTGACAAACGAAGAGCCTGAACTAGCTCACCTCTGTGGTCCCTTTCAGCCTGAGCATGCCACAATTTTAGTCATACTTCATACCACCTAGAAAATTTAAATTTTACTTGCAGATTTTGCAGCACGGGAGAAGGACTGACATTGTTTACCTTACTACTGAACTTTAATTCCTTATTGGTAGTCATTGTCCTTAGATGCTGAATTAAAGTAGGAAAATTGAACAGAATAATAGTGTTCTGCCATTCCTATTGTATTGCGGCAGTTGAGCTCCTAGGATTTCTGCTTGGGGACACGCTGCAGGTTTAACCTTCTAGAAGCTGTCACTGTGGCTGCCTAGACCAAGAGCCTGGGTTCTTGGCACTGTTACTGGTGTAGTGCACAGGCTGTTTGAAGGGGTAGCAGTGGACGTAGAATGAGGCTTACCAGAAAGTTCCCTCATCCCAGAAGGAGCCCTTTGCAGGGGAGAAGAGAAGCCAGCAGCAGTCCCTCTCAACTCCGATTAGCACAGAGGTAGCTGGGTTTTTTAAAGGGCACAAGAAGGAAGGGAAATTGGGAACTGGAAAGTACTGAGAGGGTGTGGGAGTGGTCTGGAAAGGAAAAGGGGAACTGGAGGATTGTTGAGAGGGATTTGGAAAAGGTCAGGGGGTCTGACAATGGGCTTCCAGAAGGGAGTCAGGCAGTTGTGCAGTCTTTCTGGAAATAGTGTTTTTTGTGGTTTCGACAGTATTGCCCCATGTAAGGTAAGAGCTCAGGATGGGGTCAGAGGTCCACTCAGGGACATGGCCTAGCATCAGAGAAGTCCTCATTAAAATTTGGACAAGATTCTAGGGCAAAGTTTGGACAAGTTCAGGGGAGTCAGACAAGCAGAGTCTCTTGCAAGGATTCACAATTCTGAACAGGGACTCAGAAAGAAAAAAAAATCAGTCAACATGGCAAAATTATCGTGTGGCATCATCATCTCGTTTCCAGGAGAAAATGCCTTTTATAAACAGCATGGTGCTCTGGAGAAACAGGAACAGGGAGACAGGAGCTTGCTGCTGCTGTTCTTGCTCTGCCACTGATGAGCTGTGTGATTTTAGGCCAGGTTCTTCCCCTCTCATTTTCCTCACCTGTAAAAGGACAGGTTGGCTAGATGAAGACTACAGTCCCTGCCAGCCTTAACCCACTGGGATTCCAAGGCAGTGGTCATTATGTCTACAAAACCAGTTCTTCTGCTTCTGAGGGGTGGCAGTGGACATCGAATGAAGCCTACCAGGGGGTCCCCTCATTCCAGAAGGAGCCCTTAGCAGGGGAGAAGAGAAGCCAGCAGCAACCTCCCTAGACTCCCATTAGCACAGAGGAAGCTAGATTTTTTAAAGGGCACAAGAAGGGGAATTGGGAATATGCATAGATTCAGGATGGGGTCAGAGGTATTATAATAGTGCAATAATATTGCACTATTGTGCGTAGTACAATGATCAGTAAAGCGTTTCTCAAATTGTAGCTTACAGGTGACTTAACAGATTAATCTGCGACTGAGAACAATTCTTTGGACTGAGACAATTCTAGGATAATCTCAGCTGACAGTACAAAACTGAGTTTCTAGTTCAGTCGACATTTATTTATTGCCATGTGGAGCTCTGAAAGCACTGCCGGGAAGTTGTTAGTATCCGGCTGATGAAGAAAGCTTTTCCTAGGATGTGTTTCCCACCCCTTCACCTGCATACACACGTAGGCATGGAAGCATCCGTGGTAGCTCTGTAGAAGTGATGAAGGTCATTTTGGGTTGATGGAAGTTGTTCATCTAGAATGAGATAAATATTTGGCTTTTGCATGCTTCAGGCAGATTGGCTGGCATAAGTTATGGTGGGCTCAGAGCCAAGATCCTGAAGCAGGACTGATGACTTGACCTACAGACTTTATTGTGGCTTTGAACTATAACAGTTTAGCTAGGCTGGTATCACATTTCCCAGAATTCTCCTACCCACACGTTTCCAGGGTGGGGTTGGCTACAGGAGAAATTTGCATGAGATTTAAAGGCCAGAAGTGAACCAATTAAGCAGTTGCCCTTTTCTCTCTCTCTTTTTTTTTTTTTTTTTTTTTTGATGCTCTGAAGGTAGCTATAGGGCAGGCGCTGTTACAGCTCATCTTGTTGGCATGTGACAGTAGTCAGTCTCGTAGCTCCTCCAGCTTCCCACCAATTCCCATATCTTCTTTCAGCTTCTCCAAATCCTGGGCCAGGTGCATGTGCAGCTTTGTGGGGAAGGGCTTCAGCTTACCCTGCACGTCATCTGAATTGTCAGGACTGGAGGTGGCAAGAGACAGATGCAGCTCCAGTTTCTCCTTGCTCACAGCCCCTTAATGTCCATCTTCCTTCCCGTCTGCCAGAACTGCTGACTTCAGGCCCAACATGAAGCAGCAGACACACATAGACTGCCTAACAGGCTCCCTCCATTGCCTAAAGTCTAATTTCTACAGTAAATCCCTTTTATCACTCATAGTGGCTCTGCTTCTCTGATCAAACCCTAATGGATACAGTCTTCCAGGTGTCAGAGAAAGTTGAACAACAGGTACCACTGAGGAAAGTACATTCCAAGTCATGAACAAAGCAGGCTAAGAGAATGGTTTTTGGAAAAGGATGCTGTTGGGGATTAAATCTTAACCCCCACAAAAGACAAATTCAGGTCCTAACCCTGGTCCTGAGGGTGTGAACCCATCTGTAAATAGGACTTTTGAAGATGCTGTTATTACTTAAGATGTGGCCAAACAGAATGAGGGTAGACCTTAGTCCAATATGGTTGAAGTCTTTATACACAAAAGAAATTGGATGTGGTAGTAGAAGGCAGAAGTCAGTGGAAATCAGAGGAGCAGACACACGGAGGACTGCAAGAACACTATAGACTTCAGGGGGAGGCAAGCACTGTGCATGCCTTGCTGTTGGACTTGTAGCCTCCAAAACCGTGAGACAATAAATTCCTGTTGGTTAAGCCAACCCATTGTGGCATGTGTCACAGCAGTCCTGGCAAACTAAGACACATGTCTTTTAAACAGCATGCAACTTCAGGCTAGGCTGTCATAGTGAAAGAAACTGATCCCCAAAACATAGTCACAGATGTCTTGAAAAGTGGGTCCTTGGCCAAGAGGATGAGCAATGTCATGGTGTTTTCTAATGAAGCCTGCTTTGCCAAATCCAGGCAAAAATAAAGGAACTTGCCCTTACTACAGCATAGCGTTCCTCCCAGGCTCCTAGTTGCCTCTTTGCTTTTACCACCTTCAAGGCAGAGTTACTTGTTAGTGACACTGATAACCAAACCTTATGGTTTGTATAACTGGACAGCCAGATGGAGTAGATTTCAAGCATTTGGGCAAATCTTGTGGAACTGGTCAGAAAGTGATCAGATAGTATGATCGTTGAGGTTGAGTTTTTTGCACCTGTGGCTGGGTCACGCAGGCACGTTCTCAGTAGCTGAGCATTTGTTCTGTAGCTTTTGTTGTATGAGAGAAACCTCCAGACTTGCCCACACTAAGGCTTTGTTTCTCCCCATTCATTCTGTGCCTGTTGCAGTTAGCTTAGTAGTATTCACTAATTTGTTTACTCCACAAACACCAGGATCTGAGTAGGTGCTTGGGGGTGGGGTGGGGGGGTTGTTGGGTGGTAATAACGGAACAGAGCTAAACAGTCCCTGTCTCACGGATGCTTGCATTTTATTTGAAGAGCAGACATTAAACAACTAACTGCATCACTATTTAATTTCAGTTGTGGTTAAGCCCAAAAAGGGAGAAGCATTAGGTGGTAAGAGAGTGTCTGACCGTTGGATCTGACCTGCTATGGGATCAGGGAATAGCAGAAACCAACTTCCTGGTGGAGTCCCGGGAAGATACCTTCCCCTGTAGCTCTAGGACGTGTCCTGACCCCAGAGGTGGGACCGGTGGTGCTAGTAAATGCCTAACATTCAGCTCCCTGGAACAAAAGGCCCAAATCCTAGTGTTTGCCAGGAAGACCAGAGGAGCGTGACTAGCCCCTGCCCAGCCCGCCAGAGCTGCCTCCCCCGTCAGTAATCAGGCCAGCAGCCCAGGTGGGCGCTGACCATGGCTTCTGAGAGGAGTAGGTGCCCACAACCTGATTTCCTGACACAAGGCAAGAGAAGCGTGTTTTTCAGGGATTGCTCTCTTTCCTCAACAAAATCGTCACCCGTTCTGCTTGAGAAGCAGTAGCTTCCTGCATCAGGAGAGAAGAGAGGAGGCCTCCTTATGGGAAAATAAACTGCATCTGAAAGTCACTAAGGAATTTCTCAAGATGCCTGATTCTCCTTTTCAATAAAGTTTGTGGTGATTTAGACTTTTAGCTTCTTTTCCACATCCTCCCATCTGCCCTTGGCCCTCCCCCATCCCCTGAAGTCTGACCAGGTCTCTTCTGGTCAGTAAAGTCAGCAGCTGCAACCCCCTCGGCTGCCCACCAGTGAGCAGGGCGATTTACTTCTCCTCATCCACGCAGTCTCCTCAGCTGATCTGCGACCAGATGTCCCCAGGGGTACAAGGGAAGGGGGTTAACTGGCTCCTTCCCACAAGCAAGGGCATGGCGGGCACTGGAGGGCAGGCGGCGAGGACTGCCTGTGTATTCCTGAGCTTTGCGCTGCCTGAGAAGAGCATGTAATTATGTAGGTAGGTGCATTTTGCTTTTTAATGCTTCTATAGTTAATTCTCTGATTTTCCACCTTCCTTCTTCTGTGTTGTGCTCCTAATATGTAATTTGATAATTTTGCTTTTGTTCATAGTTGGCATCTCAAAGACAACTTTGTGAATGTTGGTTAGACTTAGAACATTTGTTTTTTTTGGTTTGTCTGAATTCGGGAATATGAAAGACACATACTTTCTCTCTCTGCTTTTTTTATTTTTTATCTTTTTGATTTAACTGTTCATCCCATAGGCCTCCCAGTAATAGTGGAAGCAGGACGAAATACATGGGCAGTGAAAAACAAGCTGGACCAGTTGTAGTTTTAAATCCTGTTTCCACACATGAACCCCAAACCAAAGACCAGGTGGCTGAAAAAGATCCAGCTCAACCCAAGGAGGATGAAGACGAAGTTAAACCAGAATGCAAAGACGACAGCATTGAACAAATAAGAGAGACAGACAGCTCCAACTGCTGATTCATGAAGCAGAAGGCTGACAAGTTTGGAAGTCCTTTTCAATAAGCACATGATTAGTTTTGGTGTATTGGCAAGGGCTACAGACATTCTGTTCTTCTAATGTATTCAGAATACAGGTTCTTTTCTGATGTCACTTTGTAAGTTAAGTAGTTTGATTATAAACATAAGTAAGCCGTTTAGCAAAATATACATTCTAGGTAGTTTTTGTTTTTTGGTCTTTACTGGGGTAAGGGTTTTCCTTGTTACTGTGTGACTTGTTTTAGAAGGTTACAGAAAATGCAGGTGTTGGTACCTTTTTAGGTGATGTACATACCACTCAACAAATGTAATGCTGAAAGTCTGTGGCACTTGTGGATAACTGGATAAACACAAATGACCAATTTAAGGTCATTTAGAGCCCCCAAAGAAGTGTCTGTTTTAGGCTTCATCCTCTTTTGATGGAGGAACTGCAGTAGCATGGAAACTGTTGGGCATTATGGCATACAAATTACTTTCTGGGGGATACTGAGATAAGTTTAAATTCAGGAATTGGCATCAACCTAGTGGTTCCATAGTCAATGTTAATTACATTGTCATCAGTGGAATGAAAAATACATGCTATTGATCATGTCCAAAACATCCCAAGGACTTCCAGGGAATGTTCTAGGGTTCTGAATCTAGAATTGAGGTGAATGCTAAAGTCTAGACTTTGAATTTAATACAGTATCATCTAGGTGAGCCGTGAGTTCTGCACTAATTGTGTTTTCTCATATACTAAGGTGGCACGAATACCCTATTTTACCACAGTTCTCAAGTACAGTGAAGTGAAAAACACAATTTTCTTGCTTCACTGATGTTCTGTATTACACAGGGTTTTCTGTTTTGTTTTTTTGTTTGTTTTAAGAAATTAAGTGGTAGTTAGACTCTAGAAATACAATATTGCAGGCTACCACAGTGAATAAATAGAAATGTAATCAGGGATTTTTTTTTTTTTTTTAATCTTACACAGCTTTTCAAAGTTGATTGTTTCAGAGTTGGTGTTTATTTAAAATAAGTGGTAATGTACTTAATGCATTTTTTATGACAATGATTCAGTAATGGTAATTTTACTGTTAAAGAAAGTAAAAGGTTTAGTTTTGTTAGCATGGCTCAGCATGTAGCTGTCAGGTGTTTCTCACCTAAGGGCAAAAGAAAATGATAGTAATAATTGCAGTGGTTGTATTTTATTTCTGCACGTGTACTAAGCATAGGTTTAAAGAGGTGGGTAGTCAGGTCAATGTGCTTCCTAAATTTGGAGATAATTATCTTTCTATAGATTTGTTATGCTTGACTATTTCATGTTCTTCCAGTGATGGTTTTCAGTCTCTTATCAGTTTACTCATGGGGAATTAAAATGTAATTTTTATTTCCATGGAATTAAAATGTAAAATATGCTTTTCAACTGTAATTTCCTCTAACTGAATAAGACTGGTATAAGATATGCTAACTGCAGACTGTATTAATTCACTTAAACAAGTTCTGTTATGCTGTGATTTGAACTCTCCTACCACAACTTATTAAAAAACACCAACAGTTTCCCATTTAAAGGTCAATTGTGGTTATTGTCATTTCCCAAGTTTGATATTCTTAAATGGGATAATTGTGTGAGTTGTTAATTTTAGTAATTTTTAAAAATCCACAAAATGGTTTATTGGGAGGAGTTTTATCCCATGTTTCTTTATGCTAACCTCCTTCATCAATCTACCGGCATACATCTTAGATGCATTTAGGAAATAAAGATACATGTGCTTGTCGTTCCATATTTTATCACCCCCATCAACAGGATAATATGGTTATAATGCACCCTCATTTCGCGAGTAGAAAACTGATTCTTGGGTGAGATGCCTTAGTTGGAACAGACAACACTTACTTAGTAACTGGTATTTTGAGAGAGACCTTGCTCTTTTTTAAGCTGCTTACTTTCCTTCACTATAATCTTAAAATATTTAAATTAACTTGATGTAAAGGTATTCGATGCAGGATATTGCCTCCTTTTTCTTCCTCTTTTCACTTCAGTTTTGAGGAAGTTTTTGCCCTTGCTGGTATGCTACTGTCAGCAAAAGCAGTTAGTCCCTGATGGGAAGGCCTGGGAAGACTAGTGCCGGTATCGAAAGGTACTTTTCAACTATTTGCATAAAACATTATAGACATCCTACTTATACATTTTTTTTTACTTGGAAGGGGCTGCTGTCTCTATGAGTTTTTTTCTGAAAAACATTATTTATTCCTCCGTTTGTTTAGGAAATGTAAAATAGGTCTCATCCTGTACAGAATTTTCTTCACTAATGTTGATGCATTTTTTCAGCAAATTTTATTGAGATATACTAACATACCACATAATCCATTAAAAGTGTACAATCAGTGTCTCTCAGTGTCCTCACCTAGTTTGCAATCATCATGATATTCAATTTTAAACCACTTTATTGCTCCAAAAAGAAAAATAACGGATAGACATAAAAAAAGAAATCCCAAAACACCACTACCCCTTATCCCTCCCTATTACTGACCCCTAGAATTGGTGTGGTACACCTGTTACTGTTGACAAAAGTAAGAGGTACTTTGTGCTCTTGCCACTGAAGAAAAAGAAAATGTCTTCTTTTCTGGAAGAATAAGAATTTCATTAAAATTCTAACACCATTTCACATCTGATCTAGTCTTAGATAACTTAAGCCCCTCAACCACAGCAGTCTGGGTGGTTGATCAGCACTGTGAAAATTCTGACTGGTTAACAGGGCTATAACCACCTAGCCTTGGCCTGAGTAGAAAGGATAGACATTTTGGCTCTGACTACTCACTAGTAGTTCTCCTTCCTTACCTTCTCTGTTAACAGTGAAATGTTTGTTGGGAATGGAGTAGATCCTTCCAGACCATTTTTAGGTTGTGTGTCAGGTAAATGATAGTCTGTATATCATTGAGTCTTAAAAACAAAATCTGGATGATTTTCCTAAATGTGCACTATACATGTTAATCATCTTCATCATGGAACAACTTTAGATTACATGCCAATAAGTTGTGGAGAGCAGATAAGCATCTGTTGTTATCACCAATCTTAGGAGGATTATCGAGCACTGCTCACTTACGGATTAGATGAGTCTGGACTTTCTTCCCAGCTCTAGCTTTCCTGTATCTTACTGTCATTTTAAAAACTCTGGGATGACTAGTTTCTTTTCCTTCTTTTACACATAATATTTTTCTCTATATATGTATAGTTATCATTCTACAGAAAACATAAGTCAAAAGAATACTTAGCACTTTAAGAAATTTAAATTAAAATGCTGCCTGTCCGTTGGAGAGCCCAATTCTCAAGTGAGATTAAGGTGAGTAAACTGCGCTCTATGTTGAAATTAAAGTGCTGACCTGGTTGAGGTATTAAATCACCTCTTTGGCTAACTTAATTTAGTTACTGGGTTATTAACTTGTGCACGTTTTCTCTGGTTTCATTCATTTAATTACAATTTGCGTCACAGTTCTGGGGCATAGTCCCATATGATCTCTCACAGATTGTGCACACATGCACACACGTGTGTTTGTGTCTGAAGACATGTGCGAGGCCTAAGTGAATGCCCGCTCAGTCATGTTCCTCTTGCCTCTAAAATGAATTTTCCTTCCAGGTTTCTCGTACCCCACTGTCTGTTGCTAAGCATCAAGAGAGGCAGCAGCAATTGCAGACTGTGACATGGTTTCCCCAACTTAGAGTGAGGCCAACTAATTTTGCCCCATGCTCTGGGAAAGTCTGCCACTGGGCCGGTTTCAAATCACAGCTTTGAGAGTAAGGCCTTGGCTCTACAATGAGGACAATAAGTTCCCCTGTTATAGTTACTGTTCAAAAGGAAAGATCCTTGTGCTTAGTTAAAATTTATAGAATGTATCAGAAATCAAAACTCAGCCTACTGTCCTGCAGGTCAGTACATACCAATTTATATAATTTTTGGAAAAGGCAAATAGTAACCTTTTAACAAAGGATCTAAAGCATATAAAGCAGTTATTATAGCTGTAGGTGTGTTTGAATGTGTTTATTTTCGATACTCCTCTGCTATAGCCCCAATACTGGCTTACAGAGGAGGCAATTCAGTCACCATATACATAACAGCCATTTCAGTCACTTGCTGGTTGCTTGTTAAATGCCATAGCATGAATAATTGGGCTTTTAATAGCCTTAAGAATATTTATTCATTCATTAATATGTTTGTTCATTCATACCCATTCATGTTCCAAAAGGATCTAAAGAGATTCACAGAGGTATAAATAATATAAGAAAAACTAAAATTTTAAAAGAAGAAGGAATCAGGAAAAAAGGAATGAAGGGTAGGAGAGCAAGATGGAGCTGTGAAGACAGTGAAGCTCTCCTACTTCTGCATGAGGCTGGCTACAATAATGTGTCCACACTAGTTTTTAGCACGAACGTAGAAGAAAAAAACAGATGTGTACCCTTTCTTGGCCCACAGAGCCTTCAGTTTATCTTGATTTTAGTTTTCATAGATGTTCTAATTTGTAAAGTGGGAGGTGCTTGAATTGAGTTTAGAGTTGGCAACAAAAATATTGGCGTCTTTTACTAGGTGACAACCTTTAAAAATGCATAGGAGAGCTAGCGTACAATCAAAATCCTTATGGAATGTGATTGCTGTAAAACAAAGTTCACAGGTAAAAATATATGTATTTTACTGAACAACAAAGTTAAAAGAAGAAAACAATTGCATGAGTTAGTGAAGTTTTAGAGCAAAAAGAATATGGAGACGTACCTCAGACCTGCCAGTCTAATAAAGCTAAAGGTGTGACTAAACTGGTGTGTACACGGTCCTACCCAGAAGATGCTCCTGTTTTGGCTATTTCAACTTCTGTGGGGAAGACAGGCTCCAGGGGCTCAGGCAGCTCGCCAGCTGCCGCCGCAGCCTGTTCAGCTTCCTCGTAAAAGTTTAAAAATGTGTGTTCTTCATTAACACCTATATATATAAAAAAGCAACAATTAAGTTTACAGTCTCACCCAACAGTGTCAATTTTAAGATGTTACGTGCTATGTGATTTTAAGGAGATGGTTTTCAGAATTGTTGAGAGGGGTCACGTGGCAGTGCTCAGCAGGGCAGAGACCATCAGAAAGGATTCTAGAACCATATCAAATGGGGTCTGCCTTTGGTTGTACGTTGACTGTGCAATGCAGTTTTTCTGTTCAATTCACATTATACCCCAGTGCGACATTCTGGAACATTTTAACGTGCAGTGGACCTTGGGCACAGCCTTAGACAGAAAAGGACATGAGGAAGGCGATGAGCAAGAGGAGAGGCTGGTATTACACATGAATACAAACTGTCACCAGCTAGCTCCTCCAAGGCAAATGACTGCAGACTGGGGTTGTTCCAGGCAGGTACATGTAGGTAATGACAGTGTTTTAAAGGCTGAGCTTTTGCCAAGACATCCTACTGCAAAGCGGGAGTAGAGAGATTTGGTTTTCCACTATCTGGCCCCCTTAATATTTATTGGCCACTGCCAAGGTCAGAGAACTTCTAGTTAATCCATAAATCCATTCTGGAATGCTCTGGGGCCTGCAATGTCACCAGGACAGACTGGGCCTCCAGTCTTGAGAGTTCTTTTTGATATCCTGAAACTGCTGTTTCCCTTCTGGTGAAGTGTGGCTCGAAATGTAAGTTGGCCAAGGACCCTAAGGCCTCCACAAGTCAGACAGGACATAAAACATAATCAGGTGGAAAGTGGAACAATATAACTGTACCCACTTAGAAAACCAAGCCCTTGTTTTAAACACAGACTAAAAACAGAAACTTTTCATTGCCCTCACATGGCTCAGAAATAGTCTCTCAATTACGTCTTTAGTTTCTGTGACTCTTAGGGTGTGTTTCAAGATCACTGTTAATGTTAAATGTAAGTTTACAATCATAGTTTCTTTTGGTCTCTTTAAATGTTTCTGCATGCTATGTGCCTCCTTTTGGAAGTCCAGCAGCCTTCGGGGAAAAAAGAGCTTTCTTTAAATAGTGGAGTCATGTTTTGCTAAACAAATAATTCCTTAGAGAGAAAGGAACATAAGTAACAAAAATAAAAATATATATCTGGGGTGTTTCTCTCCCATAGATAGTACACATGTGCTATACTACCTGTTGAAATTTACAAAGGTCTGATTTCATAAAGGATTGGTTTATTTCTCTTGAGACCTTAGCCTTTCAAGGCACAATGTTAAAATTAACATGCTGCCTACTTGTTTTAAGTAAAATGAGTTGTTTCCAAGAACCATCAGGAAAATATCTGCCTTTAGCTTTCATGGGCTGTGCAGAAAAACCTTTGGTATAATTTGGACCATAACAAAAGGTAGGCTTGGAGATTCCAATCAATTGATTCTATTGAAAAGCATCATGCAGCCTATTCCGCAAGAAAAAGGGCTAGAGTTTTAAACATTCAGGTAAATAGATAATCCATTAGGACAACAATGTACATTGTGGCAAATGCCATCCTAGTTTTGTCAGCACTTATTTTTAGTCTTCGGATTCCCCTGCCCTCCTGCCGAGGGGTTTCTATTCCGCCTCTTCCCATCTTTGTTCTCTTATTCATGGCTAAGTGAAAACAAAGCAAGAAAGCAGCGCATACCCAGTGTTCCATTCTGGACAAGTTCTTCCTCTATAGTAAAAAGGCGGTTGTATTTAGTCACCCGTTCGCCGCGAGAAAGACCTCCCAACTTGATAAACCGGACACCCAGTCCAACGGCCTTCAGGGGGAGAAAGAGCTTTCTTTAAATAGTGGAGTCATGTTTTGCTAAACAAACAATTCCTTAGAGAGAAAGGAACTTTGTCATGGTGTGTGTAGGGGTGTGTGTTTTATATATATAAACTTAGTTTTTATCTTTACACAAGTAAAGTAGCCTTCCTACATGCCGAAAGTGTCAAAAGGTGAAGAAATAGTGTGGCTATACATAGGTGCTTTACTGGTATGTAAGCATGCTGATTTTATCTAAGAACATTCTGGCCTTTCTCACTTCGTTTTAGGAGGTAAGATTGGAAGTGAACAACCCAGTCATTTAAGTGTACCCATCATTTTTCCTGGACTTCAATCTTTCTTCTTTTTAAAAGTTCAAAGATTAGCTCTTTGCAAAAGGTAGCTGTCTGGGAGGAAGCAAGTCTATTTCATAAAAGGTTACATGACTTTTTCCACCAAAGACTGCATTTCTCTGAAATACCAATTCGTGCTAAAAGCAGGGTTTTGGCAATTCTGCAATTGACCAGCTTTCAGCACTTACCAAATCGACAAGGCTATCATCAGATGACTCGCCTTCTGTGCTTCCAAAGACAGCGATGTACTTCTTGCCTATAAGCAGAGAAATTATTTTCAATTTTATATAGCTTAGAAACAATTTGCAAATATATAAGGCTCTGGGATCAAAATTTAAAATTTGCCAGAGATTAACAAATTCCCTGTAAAGAATCAATTATTTGACTAAGAATTCTCATCCAAACACACACACACCAATGGAATAGAGTTGAGAATCTAGAAATAAACCCATACATCTACGGACAATTTATTTTCACCAAGGATTCCAAGTCCATTCAATGGGGAAAGAATGGATTCTTTAACAAATGGTGCCAGGACAACTGGATCTTTACATGCACCACACACAAAAATTAGCTCAAAATGGATCTATTACCTAAATGTAAGAGCAGAAAGTATAAAATTCAGAAGAAAACATATGGGTAAATCTTCATGACTTTGGATTGAGCAATGGAGTCTTAAATATGACACGAAAAACATGAGCAACAAAATAAAAAAGATAAATTGGACTTCATCAAATTTAAAGTTTTGTGCATCAGAGTACATTATCACAGTGAAAATAAGAGAGAAAATAATTTGCAAGTCGTAACTGATAAGGATTTAGTATACATATATTTATACTAAATATACATATATACTAAATATATATGTACTATACATATATAAAATATACAGATATATAAACTATACATATATATAAAATAATTTAGAATATATCTCTATATTCATCCTACAACTCAGCAACAAAAAGACAATCTAAAAATGGGCAAAAGACTTGAATAGACGTTCTTCCAATGAAAATAAACAAATGGTCAACAAGCACTTGAAAAGATGCTCAATATCAGTCATTAGGGAAATGTAAGTCAAACCATAATGCAATACTACTTTCACACTCACTAGGATAAGTATAATTTTTTTTAAATGAAATCACATGTTAGGAAGGATGTAGGGAAACTGGAACCCTTGAGCATTGCTGGTGGGAATGTAAAACAGTGAAGCCACTTTGGAAAAACAGCTTGGCAGTTCCTCAGAAAGTTAAACATGGAATTACCATATGACCCAGCAATTCCTTGATATTACCCCCCAAAGAATTGAAAACAGGCACTCAAACACATACATGCACACACATGTTCATAGCACAACTGTTTGCAGCAGGCGAAAGGTGGAAACAGCCCAAATGCCTGTACGTGGAAGAATAAACAGAATGTGGTATATCCATCCAATGGAGTTTTATTAAGCCATAAAAAGGGATGAAGTACTGATGCATGGTACAACATGGATGAACCTCAAAAACATTACGCTAAGTGAAAGAAACCAGACACAAAAGGTCACATATGGTATGATTCCATTGACATGAAATATCCAGAATAAATACATCCAAAGAGATAAAAAGCAGATTGGTGGCTGCCAGTGGCTTGGAGCAGGGGGATATGGGGAATAATTGCTTAATGGGTATAAAGTTTCCTTTTGGGGTGATGAAATTGTTTTGCAACTAGATAAAGGTGGTGGTTGCACAACATTGTGAATGTATTAAATTCCACTGCATTGTTCGCTTTAAAATGGTTAGTTTTATGTTATATGAATTTCACCTTAATAAAAAAAAAGGGGGGGAGGCATTGTGGGAAAGTTACCTCACCTCTCCAAGCCTTGTTTCCTCCTTAGTAATATGGAAATGATAATGTTGACCTCAGGGTCGCTGTAAGGATTAAATCCAATTCCAAAATGCCTGACCCACTGACACTAATTAAAGGTTCTCTCCTCTGGCCTCCCAGACCCGCCAGCATTGGAGCCCTGCTTTTCACCTGTCCTGCCCCGATCCCCAGTGCCTGGCATTCTCCTGAATCCCCAGTTGATGGCTAAGGCCCTGCTTCTAACCCGCCCACCTGCCTGCCTGCCTCTCAATGCTGCCTGTTGGTGGTGAACCTACCCTGGCCCCAAGGTCTCTGTACTGATAGAAAACTATCTGCCTCTGCCTGGATCTTCTTGTTGCCTGCTTTCGTAACTGCTGAAGCAGACCTGCTTCTTGCAGTGGATGATCTGGTTCTTAAACTTGGATCCCTCCTAGACTTCCCAAAGTTTATGCAAATTAAGATGGCTCACTGGTGTCTGAGTATATGGCAAGTAGCTAAGTTTCTTTTCAATTGAGTAAATACTACATCCTTACTATATACTTCAGCTGTGTCTATGTGGAAGAAAGAGCTCGGGTCCCTCTTCTTGGGATGCTGAGGAAATGAATCTGGAGCATAAAGTGAGAATAAATAAGAGGAGAGAATTTCCAATAGCTTAGCAATGTGATGCAGACTAACCACATTTATCTCTGCTGCTCTTGGGCTGGGCTTGAAGCGTTGCCTCTGTGGGTGGGAAGCTGTTCTCCTTAGCTTGAACACTGCATTGTGCCTGGAAACCTGGCTGAGGCAAATGGGTTCTCAGGTATCCCATGGTCCATAATTCAAACCTGGAGACTTCTTCAGCAGTAAGGGTTAGGGTGTCCCTCTAGGTTTCCCTAAAGTTTTTCTGTATTCCAAATTCAGGGCTCCAAACAAACTGGTAAATGTTTTTAGAGCTATACCCTTTCAGAATAAATCAGGCCTTGGTCCTATGCTTAAGGGGCAGAAAGGCGTTCCCTACTGTGAAGCTGACAGTGGTGGCCCTTGGTGACGGGGATGAGCTGACAGACTGCAGCACTGAGGTCAATCAGTAGGCTGCATGTTATTTTCCAGCACCAAATCCCTCCCAACTGGTTGGAATTTTTTTTTCTTCCAAGTGTTATTCAATGATTGTATTAACTGTGAAATACTACGTATTTTTGACTTTTTGTAGAACCAAGTTAAGTTCATTATGGATCTTTCAAGTCTATAGTTTTACTCACTTTCAATGAGATTGGTTATTTCCACAAGGTCAGACATCGTAGTTTGATTTGTATGATTTATGATCAGCCCACTGGCTTTGGGGCTGCTGCTGTTTCCTTCCTCTAGAAGTTTAGAGATACTTTTGGATGTAGTTCCTGCAATTATGTAACACCTGGAACCAAGAGCATTCAGGATGCTGTCCCACTGTTCAGAATCCTGGGTGAATATTTAAGAAGTGATCATTATAATGTATTGAACATGATCTCGAAACACTAGGAATCACATAGCATATAAAGTCATTGTACCAGTTTGTATATATTATGTCCCCCAGAAAAAGCCATGTTCTTTGATGCAATTTTGTGGGGGCAGATGTATTAGCGTTGACTGAGTTGGAACCTTTGGAGTAGGTTGTTTCCATGGAGGCGTGGCCCCGCCCATTCAGCATGGGCCTTGATTAGTTTACTAGAGCCCTATAAGAACTCAGATAGAAGGAGCTCTTAGCTGCAGGTAAGAGACACATTTTGAAGATGGCTGTTGGAAGCTGACACTGACATTTTGGAGAATGCCATTTTGAAGCGCAACCTGGAGCAAGCAGATGCCAGCCATGTGCCTTCTGAGCTAACAGAGGTTTTTCCAGATGCCATGCCTCTCTCCAGTGAAGGTACCCTATTGTAAATGCCTTACCTTGGACACTTTATGGCCTTAAGACTGTAACTGTGTAACCAAATAAACCCCCTTTATAAAAACCAATCCATTCTGGTGTTTTGCAAAAAGGCAGCATTAGCAAACCAGAATAGTCACATACTGACTATTCTGAGACACAAAGCACCACTTTCTTTTGTATCTGTGGCTGAAGGATGCCTGCTACCACAGCCACAGAAATTAACAAGCTTCATGGACAGAAAGCTGAAGTGATTTAGATTAAAGATCTAGTGAAGAAAATGTTAATAGATATTAAGTGCTATTCTCCTCATTGATTCTGGCATTCTTCAAACCCAAGTTATTCCCATCCCCTGTATGATTCATAATGCTGCTGAAGACTAGCTGGTCATGTGATTTTGCTGTTATTTCTGGTAAAAGATCACTGAAAGAAAAAAGGCAGCAAGGGCTCTATTCCCTCTTTGTCCCCACCCCTTGTGGTAGATTGAATGATATTCCCCTTCAAAAGGCATGTCCTTAATCCATGTTCCTGTGGGAGAGAATTTATTTGTACATAGGACATTTGGGGATATTATTATTAGTTAAGACATGGCTAACTGAATTAGGGTGGCCCTTAATCCCTAGTATGGGAAGCCTGATAAAGAAAAGACCACAGGGAGAAGTCGGAAGTCGGTGGAAACAAGAAGAGCAGTAGAAGGAAAAAGAGATTGCCAGGGGTTGGGAGGCAGCGATGCAAGCCAGGAACTGTGGCAGCCAGCACCAGAATGCTACAGATTTGGGGGAGGAAGCATGGCCTTGCTGATGCCTTGATGTTGGACTTCAAGGCTTCTCAACCGTGAGCCAATACATTCCTGTCATTAAGCAAACCCACTGTGTAGGGTTTGTCATAGCAGTCTGGCAAACTAAGGCCACCTATTTTTATTGCAGAGATCACCATATCAAATGAATGTTTTCAAAATGGAAATGATATACAGAGTCCTCTCCCAGCCATTGTACCAGAATTCAACCTATTCCATTAAAACAGCCCCTGCAGCTACATCCTATCAGGTTAAAAAGAGCTGTGGTCAGAGCTTCAAGACAGTCTCATCAAAAGGCAGATCTGGCAACATTAACACTTTGATGGGTCTTTCCTGAGTGCTATCGTGTAGCATGGGGAGTGAAAGAAAGATACAGAGATTGGGACCGAGATACCCCCGGAACTCCAAATGAGATCCAGCACTCATATAACCACCCCCCCCCAATTTAAATAGCTGAGTTATCGCATAGGATAAAATAGTGTTTTGTATATCTGTTCAATATATCTAATGGTTCTCAAATTCATAAAATCAAGATTTAAAGTTTTGGACTTTGTTTTAAGTGGGTTAGGAGGAAAGATGATCTTTTATGTGGGTTAGGAGGAAAGATGATCTTTTATGGCACATAAACACTTCTCAGATGCATTAGTTTGAATAGATCACAAAACTTCAAAACTGCAAAACTTTTAAAAATATGGTTTTATTACTTTTATACATATGTAGTAACTGGATTTAGGTTAAAAATCTTTGGCCTAGTAGAAGTTTCCAGAGCACATAAAAAGTGCTATATGTATAACCTATTGAAGTACCAGCTAGCACAGTGGGCTCAGCCTCCATCAGTTAGGTTGCTTGTAAATATAGACATACTCCTTAAGTGCTTGTTTCATTCCCTAAACAGTTATACTCCTATGTAATTGTGTTTCTGCTGGTCATTTGCTTAGTAGGTGCCTTTTCTCATAAAGGCCAAAATAAAACAAGTCAGCTACTCCAAATGGCCACATGTTTTGAATGACAAAGGTCAAAAAAAGAGAGATTTTATTGATCTATGTTTTGTTATAAAATTTAAGATGAGTCCTGCTTACCTCCTTCCTGAAAGGATCAATTAAGGCAATAATTGAAGGGTATTTGTTGATCAGATCCACATACAGGTCAACCATCTCAGCTGCATTTTTGTATGTTCCCATCATCACTTCATACTTCCCTTTACTCTGATACGTGCAAGGAAATTATTAGAAGATAAATGGTGATTTCTTCAAATGTTAAAGACGTGATTCAAATTCAGATAATCTTATAAAAGACTGTAAACCAATTCTTTTTGGGTCACATTCACCTGGGAAATCTCTGCATTTTACTTTAAGTATCTGTGAAATATTAACCTGGGGGAAATCAAGTCACTGTTTAAAGAGAAACAGCTGTGCTTAATCGGATTCTCATTCCTCGTGATGACCTACAGAGCTCATCCCACTGGCTTCAGATAATGCCTTTTGCACAAACACACAACAGGTACAGAGTGGGAAGGGAACAATGTCTAAATTAGGTTTATGATGTGGTGCCAGAATACCCAGCTGCCAACACCAAAAATTTATCAAACAACAAATCAAGTAGCAATGCAGATTTGCCCACTCACTAGAACCCACTGTCTTTCAGCTTGTAGTGAACAAATCACTGTTTCTCCTCCTGTGAATGTCCTGGAATATGAAACCAGGGCTAAGCTTCTGAGCTACTAACAACCAATATGAAATGTACGGTGACTTATGTGAAGACATTTCTTTCTCAGGTAGTATGTAACGTCTAGACGTAACAATATTGTCTTGAAGGTGGAATTTGAGTATAACCCTATTCTTTTGAAACCTGGAAGGTCTCCAGGTCATTAAATATAGATATAAACAGGGATGATTATATCTTTCAGCAAAACAAAGCACCTTTCCTCCCACATATTTTTAGGGATGGCACCTGGGATAGATACATATATATGTGTGTGTATTTCTTTAATCAATAAAAAGTACAGCTTTATTAGAGAAAATTTTTAAAATCCCCATTATTTCCAATATTATTTTTCATTTTAATTAACTACCATTTATAAGAGTAAATGAATAGGTGGATAACATTCCTGTAGGGATAGTTTTATAATATTTAACAGAGCAAGCTAATGTCAACACTGTTGAAAAGAAGTTCTGCCCTGCTTCTTTATTTGATGAAAGACTCAAATTGAAATTTTGACAATTGTATTGAAATAACTGTTAGAATAAAACATCTTATTTTCTCACAAAGTTTAGAAAACAAGTATTTTGAAATTTTAACATTCAAGGGATTCATCTCCATGAAAGGAAAATGAATTCAAAAGGGAGAGTATGCTAAGTAAAGCATGAGAAATGGGTCTCCTGTGGGTTTAATGTTTTTCTGATTAAAACAGATGTGATGTTGGCATTTTTGAAGTTTGTGAACACTGAGTATATTGGTGTTTTTCATATTGGCCAATGGAGATACGGATAAAAATATTTCATGATTAAAACGAAGATTATTATTCTCATATATATATATACCTTTGGCACTCAAAATAATATTGTAGACATGTCAAAAATTATAATGCAAGGGAAAAAGGACAATGACAAAAGGGCACCTGGGATATTTAGGTCCTGGGAGGAAGGCAGAATGGAACTGAGTGGCTGTTTGGTTTGCTAATGCCTTCCGCTGCTGCTGCTAATAGAATGGATTCCACTGGAATTAAGCAGGTTCCCTAGAAGTTCATAATTGAAGGGATTTTATATGCTTTTTTTTTCCATATTAAAAAGCAGCAAGAACTTTAGTTTCCTTACTGCAAAGCTTAAAAATTGTATCTTGTCAATGAGGAAGTGCTAATGACTTAACTAACATTAGGGTAGGAATTATCTGATATCAAGCTAATATAATACATTTTACTGAAGATCAGCAATATATACCCATTCTAGTTAGTCCCAGCCAGTCAGTATATTCATAGTTCTTGGTACACATTGCTGATGAAAACATGCAATTATTTTTCTTAATGGTATGCCTAGAAACCAGTCGTTACCCATGAAGAATAGGAAATTATTTTAAACATTCCCTTATGTGCTTAGTTTCTTTAGAAAAGTAAAGTACTTTAAGAAATTGGCCAACATTCAGGGTTCTATACATTGTTCAAAATTTCTTTTGTAGTTAATTTAAGAATCTCAAATTAAAGCAGAATCCTATTTATTCATATCTCCTGAATTTGACATTAATTATCAAGTCACCATAAATGCATATCAATATGCTGGGCATTTTACAGAACGTTAACTGGGCATTTGTGTCTTTGAAAATGGGAAGTACGTGTATGTGTCTGAGACAGAAAACTTCTAAGAGTTTTCCTAACATACCAGTTTTCCACGTTTAAAGGTTAATTGTTGGTGCATTATCTGGAGGAAGTGAGGACTGTTATGAACTTGTTTGCTTCTTGGTTTGACTTTTTTATTCTCTTTGTAAAATAACTCCCTCCAGTGAGTCCACAGCATAAACTCCAAGAACCACATTTCTAGGAGGGCCTATCAAGTCTCAGTTATAACTGATCTACTTTTCATGCTTAAAAAATTCAGCATTATCCAACCTATTGCACTCAGCAGAAAATACCAGTTTGCCAAATTAATTTTTCAGTCGCTTTCATAATTATAATGTAAGCAACCCATTTAAATCATTTTTATTACAGAATTTGTATATGTAATTTTACTAAGAAATTTTCTGTTACTAATTTTTTAAATGATGTGGCTATGTTTTTCTCTGGTCATTGGCTAATTTGGCTTCCTCAATTCCATTCATATGTGACCCTGTCATACAATATTAATTTAAAAAAACAAAGGATCTGTTTGGGAAATATTCAGTTCACCTTTTCTTTTGTGTACTAATTTAAAAATAAAGGAACCTTCACAAAAGCGAAAGTTCTAGAGTGAAAACTTACATAGTCCATCAGCTCCTGTGCAGCACAGTTGATGGCCAGATGCAGATTTGTTCCCAGTTCCAGCCCCAGGTTCGCACAGATTCCTTGTATTAGGAGCAGCGGCTGCTCTGTGGTGTCATAGTTAATGGTTAAACAGCCAAGATGGGACATCTTGCCAGTGATCTGCGGCTGCAAGAGCACAAGAACAGGATCAAGGTGCTTGGGACATTCTGTGACAGGCACAGCTCCCAACCAGACACAGCTCTGGAAAAAGGGAATCCTCAAGTCCCAATAAATCCTACTTCTGGGTCCCACTCATCTCCTGAGTCTTTTGGACACATGATTTATCTGTAGTATCTGGGAATATTTTTGCTACTCCTGAGGTTTTCAAGTTTGATCTGAGAGCACACTTTTCTCTCTTCACCGGCTCTGCTGTTGTACACGGGCCTAATCTGAGCTACAACCACCAGATGGGTGGATCTCCACGCTCTTGCTGGAAACATCCATCCTGTCTGTCTTCTTCCTCCAGTCCCTTCTCCAGAGTGCCCTCTTCTGTGTTCCATTTTCCTTTAGAAGGGCATGACTGTTAAAGCTCAAAATGAAACCCTCCTTCAGGAAAGGCTGTGTTTTAAAAAGGATTGAAGACTTCAGCTAAAAGGATGCACCACTGAGGATGAATTTCAGCAGAAGAGGATTTGAGGACTCACATGACCCCAGGGAAAGCAGCCATATGCCTCTATTGCAAGGTCAGCCTTGACGTGCTCTCGTTGCAAACTTCTCCTGTGCAGTTATAGTATAAGGTGAAGCGACAGCAGGCATTCTGAGGGTGTAAGGTGTGTAGGGGTGTGTGTGTGTATGTGTGTATGTGTGTGTGTTTACCAAACTCAAGAGCAAACATTAACCCAGGTACAAATATTCCATGTTTACTGGTGATAACACCAGCTAATTATAAGAACTATCCAACATTTTTAATGTCCATGAGAGAAACTTTTTATTATTTTTATTCAGCAAACAAAGGAATAGCTGGGGAAATTTTTGTGCATGTATCAACTAAAGAGTTTCATTACAGAATCTTCTAAATTATGAAAGCATCACTAAATCCCAGATTTGTTTTCTGTAAGTACTTTATATAAAATAAATATTTACTTTTTACATCAACTCGATGAAGTAGGTGCTATTACTTTCTCCATTTTACAGAGAGTTAAGTAATTTGGAACAGATTTTAATCTGTAGAGTCTATGCCCATAACTGGTGCAGCTGCCTCTCTAGAATCTAGAATCTAACTTGTTTCTAGCAGGAAAAAAAAAAAGTAAAGCTGAACTTGGGGAAGGGGCTGATCTTGGTCTAAGTTAGTTTCTTAGAACTCATGAGACACCCTCGCTGCAACAAGGGGAACACACTGAGATTTGGTTACTAGTTGACCATTCCTGACCTCTCTTGCAAGACCTAATGTGAGCATGCTTTTCTCATTCCCACATATACAACTGTTAAGTCTTTTACTTACTGCCTTATTTATTCACATATCTCTCTTCTCTCCCCAAATTTTGAGGAGGAACTTAATTTTGATCTCTACCAAGCCCTCCCCTTTCTTTAGCAGCCCTTCTTGCTGTTGACCTCAGCAGGCTCTGAAGTCCCTGGCCTCAGGGTAGGTAAGATAGAGATTGCAGGCTTGAGAGCAAATATTGCAGCTGCAGACCACCCTCCCTCATTGGCATTATCTGTAGGCCCTTCTATTTATATTGCTGAAAGTTTAAGGATTCACTAGGTGTATCTAGCATAGCACTTCGCATCACCATCAAAGTGATTGACCATATCCAGTCGGTCTCCCAAGGCTCTCCCAGCCCCTGTGGCTGATTTTCCGATTTTCAAAGAAGGCTCCTTTGCCTGACTTGCCTGACACAACCTGAGTTCTGGCTATGGTTCATCTGAAACAGTGTTTCAGTGCCTTTGAGGGACCAGACAGAAGAAATGGCCATCTTTTTGTGCCTTTATGTTCTCTCTTTGGTAGTAGTAAAATTAAAATCTAAAATACCCTTTATGCCTTTCAGCTAGTTACCAGAGAGTCAGCTTCCCAACACCTCACCTATAGGGTTTCAAATGTAATCCTATTCCTCATAAATGCCTCTCTGAGCCCTCCGGGATTCCAAATGACCAGACAACTGCCAGCATTACTGGAGAGGCAGGGGCCCAATTATATTCCAACTCCAGGAGCTGCCTTAGTCAGTGCTCTTGGAGCAAGATCATGGTATACTCTCCATTGGTTTTCGCCCTGTTTTGGAGCAAGATGACTATGGGAGAAGAAAAGGGACAGGGAATATAAAAATAAATTAGGTCTTACAGAAGTGTGCTAAACAAATACGTATACTTACTTGACCCCTTTTCCCGCCATTATGCCCTTTTTTCGTCTCTGCTTTCGGAGAAGGGAGCTGTGGAACGGAAGACAAAAGCCCGTCACTTGATATTGTAGACATACCCGTGGCAGCAGCACAGCTTTGCTCTGTGTCCTGCCGGCTGCTCAGGGGCCGGGTCAGTCCCTGCAGTTACACTCTCACCCACACACCTGTGCTGGGACGATGACAGCCACTCCCCACTTTTACAAACCCCAAATTATTTCTCACATTCTGGCATATGTTCCATTTAGTTCATCTGTACCTTCTGCCCCCAATCACATTTCTAGTCACATAAATGGGATCTTCTTCCTTCATCATGTACTGCAGTGCTCTCCTCAGCCCTCTCCTAGGCATGAGGATGCAAAGTTTCTTCCTAGCCCTTCAGACAGCATCACTGTGGGATTTACTCTTACAGCACAGGGTTTTGGATATCCTCAGGGTGCAAATGCTTTCTCGTGCAAGGGTGAATTTGACTTCGGAAAAGGCCAAAGGTCATTAAATCCCATCAATCCAGTGTGTGTGATGCCCTTTGAGGTTAAAAGCAAAGGTAATTCCCAAGGAGGAGTTCCCACAGTGCTTGGGGGCACTGACAGCTACTGCCGCAAGCATTCTGTCCTTTAAGGGGTACATTTTAATGCCCACTATTTACTGGCTGTATAAACTGGGCAGCATGAGGGTCAAGATACACACTCAAGTAGGTGCAAATGCATTATCCTGCTTCTTTTCGCCAAGGAGTCATCTGCGGTTGGTATTCTCTGGTAAAAATAACATACTTGGGAAGCAAATCAATGTGCCAGGCACTAGAGACACAGTGTGATGTGCACACCCAAGCAAGCCTGCAGTCTAGTGAGGCAGACTAACTAGCTGTGAGTGAGAAGCCGGTGGCAACAAGGGAAGATGGTGTGATGGGAGTGCGGAGCAAGGGCACCTCGTTTGAGTAAGCGTGGGGTAAGGGGACTCTGAAGAAGGTGACACTCGGATGAAGAGTGGGAGCCTAGCCTTCTGCTAAAGAGCGCATGTATGACGTCCCAAGCTGAGCGCATGGCCTCCCAGAAGCAGCGAGAGCCCAGGCAGAGACCACTACAAGTGCGGAACCCCTGGGCTGCAGTGGGGGGTGTGGAGTACATGGCCAGGACAACTATACTGAGGATTTTGGACTTGAACCTAAAGGCAATGGGAGGCCATGTGACATGATCAGGTGAATGTTTGCAGGATTCCCTGAATTGGCTCGGAATAGCAGGCATTGAAGAATACTGTTGGCTTACATTATTATTGAATTTCTCAGGTTTTTCATGTCTTCTCAACAAGATATTAAACTCCCCGGGGGGCAGGGGCTCTGGGCTTATCCCTGTGGCACCTAACATAGGGCCTTGCGACAATAATAAATAATTGCGGGAAACAACTGATACCAATTTTGGTTTCCTATTTAGCCAAATGTACCATGGGTAATGTATCATGTTAACACTGGGGGAAACTGGGTGAGGAAGAGTATAAGGGAACTCTTTGTATGATCTTTAAAACTTTTCTGTAAGTCTGATATTATTCCAAAATAAAAAGGAAACACACACACACACACACATTTTAAAGCCACCAGCACGCCCAAGATTGAATCCCTCTCCTAGAGTCTGAGGTCCAGCCCCACCATATCACTGGACACTGCTCTAAACAGAGTACGATGGGACAACCAGTGACCCCCATAGCTGCCTCTCATCCTGCCTCCATGATTTGCCCAGAGAGGGCAGCTTGGCCAAGGGCCCCTGTATGCCCAACACCAGGATTCCTAAGTAGGCAGTCTGGCTGCTAAGTCTGTTCCTCAGCCACTATGCCAAACTGCCTCTCACATCCCAGAGGCCAAATCCTTTACTTCTTTGCAAATCTTAAGGGATGATCTTAGTATAGCGTCAGATGCCTCAGAAATCAAAATGAGATTGTTAAGAATCATTAGAAATTGGATCCATAGCCAATGATGGAATGTATAAACTTGGCTCATATGGGAAACCCAAAGCAAATGAATATATTTCCCTTATTCATAACAACAATATTGATTTAATTTCATAACAAACTACCAGCGAGACGCTAAAAGCTGTACAGGTGTGTGTCAGTAACTGGACACCAAAGAAGCTCTTGACATACCGTTTCAATAGTTTTGTTAATATGTCTCTGAATTTCCAGAAGCATCTCCACACCCTGCAAGTAGAATAACCATAATCTTCCACAACTGCAGTCTAGAAGTTCTCAATATAAAAACTTACACCATACATGACTATTTCTAACTCAGATTATTTGTTGGGTCCCTCATACAGCAGCCTGGTTAGTAGGTAACATGGTTTATGAAATCAGACCCCCACTTTCATTCAATTGAGTATGAATGAGAGGTTCGTCTTCCTCAGTAGCTTCTCTTCACTGTAGGGAACTGACCTGGTTTGGTTGGTTGGAGCAATTAACTTCAGCCTCATTCACAGCCTCTGACCAACCCTGACAACCTTCTTGCAAACACGTCACTGGTCACCAAGAGGTTAGAGTGGTTGGATCGGTATAAATCCATTGCCACTTTAAAAACGGAAAATGTATTCTGATAGCGGGGTCTACAAATGAAGACAGATCAAGAATGACACACCAAGTGCTCTGGTACCCAAATAATGTAAGATATTAACCAAAGGGAAGATCCTGGCACCAGGCTCTGAAATTCCAGTTTTCTAAAGCTGATAAATTGTGAGGTAACATTGGTTTTCTTTACAAAAGAATACTTATCATAAAGAAATCTTAAGTTTTTTCCCAAAAATAGTGATTCCACTATCATCCATAAATTATCACTCAGTTTATTATAGGGGGAAAAAAGCTTCCTGTGCTTTTTCCGGAAACATGCTCTATAGAACATGGAACACTTAGTTCTCCATAATGCCTAATTGGAAGAATATTTTTGTGAGGCTTTAAAGAGGCACATTGACCCATTCAGGCCACTGAAGAACAATGCAGACACTAACAGCCTCTGCGCAGTGAGGATGTGATTTAGGATTCATTCATTCCATAAATATGCATGGCACATCTCTGTGTGCCAGGCCATCTACTGGGCCCTGGCGTTGTTACTTCACAGAGGGGGCTGCTAGGAAAGCGCCAGCTTCTACTTGCTGCTGCCATAGTACATAGGACAGGAAATAAAGATATCCCTGCTCCCCCAAATAATGGCCCCCCAGTACTCTCGAGGCCTGCCAAGTTACTTGCCCATGTCTTCTCTCTGAGTCACTAGCTCTAATGAGTCAGAGGTGGCAGGTGGTCTAAATGTGTTCTCTTTTGTTTGGGGTCTTGACTTGCTTCCCACTAGCCACGCTGATTTCCTAAAATATTTGTTCTCATTTTCTATTTAATTTCCTCTCCCTTGAAGTCATAAGCCTTGGGAACCTACACTACACTAAAAACTCACTGATGATGGAGTATGTTTGTGTTTTTTTTTTGTGTGTGTGTGTGTGTTTTAAGACAAAGCAGCCTGAAATAATATAAGGTACTTGTTTGGCTGTTAATCCGGGATGGGGTATACAAATCACTTCTTTCATTAAATTCAGCTTCCCAGGCGATGACTTCCCACAGCTGATCAGAGAAACCATTGGCAAAGGTATAGTTAGCTTTTTTGGCTGTTCCTGAAACATAGGAAAAGAAAGGGAAACCGAGAAACATGATTCATTCGTCTTGAGATTCTAATGGGTTCTCATAATGGAATATGATAGATACGTACCTGACTGTGCTTCAGTAATGCAATATTTAAGTAGAGAGGATTATTGTCCAGCATGGCACTAGTCTTGGCAACAGCTAGTGACACAGCCCCGATGGCCATGCTGCCACAGAGCACAGGTTCAGCTGGTTCTGCAGGTATAATAGGTTTCTCTACAACAGTATCATTTCTCCCTGGGGGTGGGGGGGTGGGGGGACAATAGTGATAAAAGATTCCTTTTAGGAAGTTTGACTGTAACGAAACTATTCTTTTAAATGTTTTAATTATAGAAGCGAAGGCCCAGCAAAAAAATGAAAGCTGAGGTTGGGAAAAACATATTCAACTGGACCCTTAAGTTTTCTGTTTAATTCCACTTACTATCCTCTAATGCTCAAATAACCCTCAGCCTTGGATTTTGCTTCACTAAGAAATTCTACGCCATTCAGTATTAACTCCTTCAACAATCCCGTGAGGTAGGTCTTGTTATCCCACATTTAGACACATGTAAACTGGGGCTTAGAGAGGTTAAGAGACTTGCCCGGCATCTAATGGTGAGTGGACAGAGAGAGGATTTAGACAGTCTTCAAACTTCAAATCCTTGTTTTGCTGTATTCCAGCCTAGCTGCTGCACACCCAACTTTCTGTTGAACATCTCTTCATGAATATGTCTAACTTGCTATCTTTCTTCCCATCCCCAGACCAATGCCTTATTCTATGTTGCTGATCTTTAGAAATGCCTCCCAGATACAACCATCTGCTCAGAACCCTTCCCCGTCTCCCCTCTAATATGTTCTCAGCCACCCCACCCTACCAGAGGTCCTTCATATAAATCTCTACTCTCCCTTATCCTCTTCTTCCCCATAGCTACTGCCCTGGGTCAGGTCCCCAGTGGAGATCAGATATTTAAGCACCTAATACATACTAAGTCCTTACTGACCCCTCCTGCTTCTCTTAAGTTCCAGGTCCTCTCAGTCAAAATGCACACCCATGGGCAGCTTCTACCTATAATTCAGCAGTAGCCATCCTAGCTCTCCTAAGAGAAGATTGGTCTAACATAATTCTTCTGTCTTGGGCGATACTCTTCCCCTCTCTGGGCCTTAGCATCTAAATCTATGAAATAAGAGATCTTGTCTCTTTGGTCCCTTCCTGGATCTGGTGCTCTTTTATTCAATGGAACCCACATTTACTGGGTGTTTAGTTTGTATCGGCACTGTGCTAGACACTGGCAATGCCAAGGGGAACGAGTCATAGTTCATGTCCTCAAGGAGCAAGTGCTAGTTGGGTAGACAGACAAACACTGTTCCAATGCTAGCAGCAGCTCCAGAATTAACATATTGGAGAGGCTGAAGTTTGCAGTCTGTTGGAAGGGGTGGAGCAAAGGGCTGTGACCACTTAGATTATATGCTTTAAAATGGCAAAAGTTTTCCACAGATATTTTTACTAATATGTTAAATCACACTGAGAGAATGTTGGTTGTCCCTATCAAAGGATATCATTACTCTTTAAAGTGTGCAGAGGCTTTTTAATGAGCTAATGGAAAATTATGTGTGTGTGTCTGGGGGGTTTAAAGGTTCCCCTGTGCCACCCGCCCCTTGCATTGCCACTGTGCAGTGCGGTGTGATAAGTGGTAAGGGTGGGATGAGGTGAAGTCCTGCTCTCCCAGCATAGCAGCTTCCTACGAGGAAGTGGCAAGGAGGATGGAAGGCGCCTGGCCGGGGCCCAACCTGGGTCAGCAAACAGACTCGGGAAGGCAGTCCAAGCCTCAGTCTTTCTTCCTCACACACTTGCCACTAAAGGTTCTGCAGGATGACAGGCCACCAACCTTGCTTTTGTCCTTTCTTTTTTGCAGGAGGTGGAGGAGGAGCTGGTGGTAGAGGTGAAGGGATAGGCACTACGACTGAGTCTTCTGTGCTCTTTTCCAATTCTCTTTTCTCCTTCTCTTCTTGTACTTTATTTTCAAAGAATATCCTTAACGGCAAGAAAATATGGCATTATTATGGGATATTTAGGACTATCATTCTGTAATTTTGTTCATACTTTGGAACTGACTCCAGTTCATTTCAATAACTTACTTTGCTTTTTCAGCTACTTAAGAACAAATCAGCTTCAATTTCCAAGGCCAAAAAATAATTATGTCATTATAAAACTGTGTTAAAGAAATGAAATTAATTTTGGCCTGGAAATAAATATTTAAAGAGTTCAGGTGCTCATCTTTGAAACTGTGTGGGCCCTGTTTGCATTTTTAAAGTAAAATTTGAAGGCATAATTTGGTTAAGGACTCTTAGATTTTCTTTTTGAATAAATGACCATCAAAAGACAAGTGAGTCAAGAATAGACACTGAAATATAGCACTATATGTACTTCATGACTTTTTGTTTGTTTGTTTAAAATGGTTAAAAAACCTTGAGAAATCCTACTTAGATATATCACATAAAATTTCAGGCCCCCAAAAGAAAGGGAAGAGACTAGAAGCTTCCCTAGACAAAAACTGAGCAAACGCAAAACAAAGACATAGGAATCAAGTTTGCACCTGACTTGCTAATAACCCAGATGCCAGGAGGACATCACCTTTGAGGTCTGGAGTGAAAGTGATTTCAACCAAGGATCTTATGCTCAGCCACACTATCAACCACAAGGCCGAGTCCTGACATTTCCACACATGTGGGAACTCAAAAAATCAACATTCTACATACCTGTTCTCATCCTTACTTTTAAAGGCTGAAATTCAGCAAATCAAGAAAGAGGAAGATATGGGATCCAGGAAATGGGAGAACAATGAAGGGAAGGGATCTCTGTAGTAGGTCTAGAGAGGACACAGCCTAGACAGGAGGTTTTGGAGAGGGAAATGCCAGGAAAAAAGGAATGCACTAGAATAGAAGGTATGACACAGCATGGAAAAAACTAAGGATATGATAATGGCAAATTAGAGCCCCCCACAAAAAAAGGGGGGAAGGAAAAAAGGAATATTAAAAATAGCATTTAGAAACCCCAAGAAAAAAACTGTGTAAAAAACTTTTATAGAAGTCATGCTCCAACTCTGAAGCAAACTAAAAAATGACATTATTCACAAGTGAGCAAGTGATGATGCTTAAGAAAAGAAGACCCATTTGACCTTCAATATGGCCCAGAGGATGGTGGTGTTGGACCTGCACAAAAAGGAAACCTACTTTTAACACATGACCTGGCTGGGCCTTGAACAATATTACAGAGTCCTAAGAATGTAAACAGTTCCTTGGTTTTCAAATTTTAGCATCAACCTATAGACAATGCCTGGAAGACTGGGTTGTGGCTGCAGGATGGAACATCTGTGTTAGCAACTGTGATGACATAAAAAGACACAAGAAGCTCAGGAGGTGGGAAGTGAGGAGCAGGAAGTGGGGAAGGACATCTTCTGGGCTTTTAACCCGACTCTTTTCATGAGAAACTTTTACTGAATCCTAGGAAAATTCTAAGCATGAAAAGAGGCTGAAAAGCTTTAAGGAGTCATACACAGTAGGCTTTTAATAAGAGTTTGCAGGAAAAAAACAACATTTTCTGCTACATTTTGCTACTTTAACATAATGCTTCTTAAATGGACTTCTAACTCTGTCTTCCAGATACCATTGACCTGTTTTAGTGGCAGGTAAAATGGAAAGAAAATAGATACATATTTCATTTCATGTTTGTATTTCAAAGTGGAAGATTCACCTGAGCACCTGATCCACCTGGGTCTGGTTAGAGGGTGCGATGCCCTGAAGCTCCTCAGTGATTGCTTCGTTGACCCACCGAACGGCAGTGCTGACAGCATCCTTCCTTTCCAACTCCTCCGCTTCCACCTGCTCAGGTGAAGCGTTCTCGTGCACTTCAAAGTGGGACGAGATCACCACAGAACATATGTTCTGAAAATAATACAAATGGGCTCTGTATTTTCCCTAGCTCTCACAGCCAATAGGAAATTGAATTCATACAGCTTTTAACGTGCAGGATATTTTCTCACCAATTTCAAGCAGAAAATGAGAATATATAATTTTCTCTGAGTATTTCTATAGCTGTTCAAACATTGTGAAGCCCAACTTCAAGGAACATTTAAAATTATTACCTTGTTAAAATACCCTTATAAAAACCTTACATTGAACTTCATTTTTATCACTACTTCTCCAATAAACAGCTAAAGGAATACTAACAGATTTAATCACAATTATTCTCTGCCCAGCAATTGTAGTAAAATAATGTCTAATAGCAAATATATATCAGTATAACCTATTAAAATGAATTTTCTTTACATAGATCAGCCTACATATATACAGATCTATATAAATCTATACATCAAGCTATAGATTTGTAGAGCTGATCACATTAATTATGTGAGAGCTTAAAACTATTTTTTCCTAATTTCCTTTTTCTGTCATGGGTCATCTTCAAGTAGCTTGGCACATCTGTACCAAAGTTACACTTTACAGACAATAAAAGCCTCTGTGGTTGACTGTATGACTCATGTTTTATATACATGACTATATAAACAGTATTTATACATATTTCACAAACACTGAATTTCAAAACATTAAGATAATTTTCTACGATTTAGACAAGAGTTGCTAATAAATGCTGAGGGGCCAGGACATACTGAAGAATGCACTTAAGCTGTTTCGTACCTTGGCAAAATTTTGAATGGTGCAGAATATTTCCACTTGCAGTGTTGGAAGCCCCAGTCCATCCAGTACGTTTTTCCCCACTACTCTGCATATGGTAGGGGGCTTTGCAAGTTTAGAAAAGCAGTTTGCCTTCAACACAAAACACAAAAGTCACAATACAACATCTAATTTATCTTCAAAAGTTCATTCATGTTTACTCCTTTTAGTTTCTACGAACCTCTCCCTGAATGTCATTTCTGGTGCCAGGATTAGACTAACAGCTCGGTGGGACCTACTATTCCCGAAAGTGCTGAGATTTGGATTCGGTCTGATGCCAAGTCTCTGGTACACGGGGCAATTTGTTGTTTTTTGAACTCTCAGCAGAAATGAACATAAACTTCTTTAAGGCCCTGTGTCAATATTTAGCAAGCCTTCTTATAGTCAATTCACTAACTTTTCCCTCCGTCCAAGAGAGAGTAATCAATTGGTCTCTAAAATCCTATGGTGCATTCCAACCTAAGAAATCTGAAGTGGACCAATTTTTATTGATATTGTGATAATATTTACTGATTTAATTCTTTAAATATGTAATTTAATGATTTACTGGTATTGTAATGGTGAAGACGTATGCAGCAGCTGTAACTCACTTACCACTAGTTGGTGTAAAATCCTACATGCTCAAAGAGGATTATTGGGAACCTCAGTTAATAGTTTCATGGATGTGAAAAAGCAGAAGCCATTTAGAAGTGATCAAAGAAAGAGAATGAAGTAAGAGAGTGAAGCTGCGGTAGAAAGCCCACTCAAGGACCCTGAGGAAAAACATTCAGGAAAAGGGGAAAAAAAAGAACAGGAGAAGGGAAAGTGAAGACAACCCTCCTTGCCCTCTTTATTACCAGATAGTGTAGGGCTCTTTGTTTTCATTTAGCAGAGCAAACATCTGTTCTTTCAGTTCAAAATCCAACTTCAGTTTAGGTAACAGGTCATCTCACACTCATCAGCAATGTGTCAGCTCAGAGGTGGTGCCCCAAACAGAACTAAAGCAAAAGCTCATTTACAAGCCATCCATGCATTTTTTTTTTTTTAAGGATGGTGGTTTGTATATTACAGGAAAAATGTTACCTAACATACACTTTGTGTATTACAGTGAGTTCGATTCTACAAGTAATAGGCGCCTACAGTGTGCCAGATATTACATCAAGAGGGGAAAGGAACTAACGTTTTTTGAGTGCTTAATATGTACCTTGAAGGAGTGACTATGTCTTGTTTTTCACTGTATCACTTGCCACAGTGCCTGGCATATATAGGATTCCATAAATCTCATATAAATTAATGAATGTCAGGCACATCCATAGGGACTTGGTATACATTATGTCATTAAATTTTCAAAATAACTCTGTACAGTAGGTGGTATCATCTCCATTCCGCAGATGTGTAAAACTGAGTTCCAGAGAAGTAAACTGTCCAAGATGACACTGCCAACATTTTAATGATCTATTGAAGTGTAACACGCTGCCCCAAAACTTAGTGGCTTAAACCACTTCTTTGCTCTTGATTCTGCAATCTGGGCTGGGTTCAGCTGGGCAATTCTGCTGATCTTGCCTGGGGTGTTTCCATGCAGATGCAGTCATCTGGAGGCTTGACTGGGCCAGAAAATACAACATGGCTTCACACATGTGTGCAGGGCCTCGGCTGGGATGGCTAGAACAGATCCTATCCTGGAGGTTTCAGATCTTCCAGGACCTCTCTCTATATGATCCCTCTCTCCAGCAGGGTAATCAGGTTTCCACACAGCATGATGACTAGCTTCCAAGAGGGAGTGTTCCAGGAAGATGAGCCTCAACAAGCAGGCATTCATTAAGCCTCAGTTTGCATTACGACTTCCAAGGACCTATTGATCAAAGTTAAGTCACAAGGCCACGTCCAGTCAATGTGGGAGGGATTGCAGAAGAATGTTCATACTGGAGGGAGGGTTCATTAGGGACCTTCAATTTAACAGTCTGACACGGCTAGTTAAGTGTCAGAGCCAAGAATCCAATCTACATCTTTTTGATTCCCTAGTCAAAAAATGTTTTCAACCATCTTTCATGATGAAGGAACAAACACTATTGCTATTGCCTACAGGGTAAGAGAAGCAGAGAGGAAATGGCATTTGAGTTGAACATCAGAGGATTTATAGTATTTCAACAGGCAGACCAGGGGAGAAGTTGAGGGCAAATACTTCAGATAGAAGGAACAGGATAAGCTAACAGGAGGGAAGTGGGGAACTTTGGGCTTTATGGGGAATAGTAAGTGGTGCAGTGTGGAGGTCATGGGGAATAAGCCTTTTATCAGAAATAGGGACCCAGTACTATGAACCACACAAATGAAGGTGTTTGAGCTTACTCAGCAGCCAAGGGGAAGCCTCAAGAGGTTCTCAACAAAACGATGATGGTCAGACTGGAGTATTAGGAGCATTGATCTGGGAGCACTATGCAGGATGGACTCAGTAGAGAGACAAGGTGAGAAAAAGGATGGCCAAAACTCAGACCGTGACTATAAAAATGAAAAGGTGAGTGTCGTTTTTCCTTGTGCTTTTGTCCAATTTCCGTACATCCTTCAAAGTACAAGCCCAGACCATCCTGGATACTACAATCTACAGGGATCTTCCCCATCCATGAATTCCTTGATCTCTCCCTCAGTCTAGCACACCTTATCTTTTTCTCCAATTATTTTATGTATCATTGGCTTTTCTCCCTGATCAAGGTGTAAGTTCCCAGACAACTATACAAACCACTATCTCAGCTGCCTCGTAGACTTGGAAGAGCATTACACTAGGAAACTGGGGACCAAGTTTCTAGTCTTAGCTTTTGTACTAGTTGTGAGACTGGGCAGTTACTTTGGACCATGGTGTCTTTGTAAAATGAGGAAGTTAGACTAGATAACATGTAAGAATTCCTCTAGCATGAGATATCAGATAGAATGGAATTCAGAGTTAGACATTCACTCATTCATTCCCCAAATAGTTCCTGTGTGTCCACTAAGTATAGTGCCCTTTGCTAGGTACTAGGGACATGGACCTGGTTTGGTTTCTGCCTCCAACATTCACTGTGTCCCTTATGCAAATCATTTAAATTCACTGGGCTATAGCTGCTTTATTTGTAAAGCAGGAACCATAATTTTCAGATCTCAGGATGGTTCTAAGGATTAAGTGGGGTAACATAAGCAGCACAGCACAAGGGCTCAGTAAACAACATCCCACCACCCCCCTCCCCCCAAACATACAACCTTGGTGTGTAGGCCATAACCAAGGAAAGCAATCATTGATGGAGCATCCTGTGTCAACTGCCTTAACAAGATGTTGGCTTTGAACCCTTACAGCACATCATGCCTTTTTACAGCACTTAAATTGTCTGGTGTTATAGTATCTTCTCCTTGCTTTCCTTCACCACAGTGCAAACTCCCACCAGTCCCAAGCACACTACCTTCCAGATGGCAGGTGTTGGGTAGTACCTACGGATCTGAAAGTGAGAAAACACTGACCCTTTGTTTCCACTGCTCATTGCTTAAGGCTAAGTAAGCTACGTGCCAGATATCAAGTTGGGCACAGGGACTAAGAAGGTGATAAGGAAAGGGCCCTGGCTTCAAAAGGAACCCACACGCTGGCTAGTGAGGCAGGCTCAAAGGATTACAGTGCATGCAAGAAATCCTAAGGGTACACGATTAGTCGAGGAGGAGTGGGGAGGGCTTTGAGCTGAATCTTGAAATTTAAGTAGGAGCTGATCAGGTGGGACGGGCATCCAGGCACAGGAGGGCGCACATGGCAAGGAGGGGAGACTTGAAATAGGACTGAAATTTGGATGCACTGGGAGGTGGCAAGACACGAGGTCCCAGGGTAGGCTGAGGCCAAGCGGTAACAGAGGCCAAGGCACTGGCCTTCATGCTCCAGTCAAAAGCAGCGCGGTCGAGTCCCCTTCCCTCCACCTGCTTCCTTTCGACTGCTGTCTCTCTTGAACGTCCCTTGCCCTCAAGGTTTGCCTCCGCCTCCGCCTCTCCCCTTGCGGAATCACCCACCATGGCCCGTGGCCCGGGATCCCGCGGTGGCGCCGGTACGCATGCGCGACTCTGCGGCGCAGGCGCACCGACTTGCCGCAGCATGGGGCGGTGGGAGGGAGGCCGTAGGGGAGAGAATGCCTGTCCCAGGTCCCTACCAGGTGCCCGTAGACATCTGCAGGCTGGAGGTAGAAGGTGGAGTTGAGCAGCTCTTCTAGCCTGCGCGGAACGTCGTTCTGCTGGTAGTACTCCATCGCTTGCTGCTTCAGCTTCTGCAGCGCCCTAGTGGTCCCACAGCTGCGACCGCCGCCTTCTTCCCCCATGGTAGGAGATTTAAGGCTACTGAGGGGGTTAGCCGGGGCCCGCGAGCGCGTTCCTGTCGCTAAGCAACGCAACGAGAGGATAACCCCAGATCTCGCGATGCTTCCAGCACTAGGATTTTTCCAGTGGCAGGAGCTGCTCCCCTCTTTCCAAGGCCGCTAATGGCTTCTCGGGTTGTGTCCCTCCTCGCTCCCTCAGGGATTGGGGCCCCCTCTGTTTCGGGAGAACGCCGCTGTCCAGGCTTCGTTGTGCACCACTTTTCCCGACGTATGCCAGATGGGGAAACATCTAACTATCTCCTGAAGTGCTTTTTCGGTTTCGGAGCGCTTCCATGCCCCTCAGCTAGGTGGAGGCTCGCCCCCTCGCGGAGCCGTAGGAGCATGAGCCCCGACTTCCATCTGGGCACGCGGCCCTCGGGTGGCGCGCCGGTTCCCGGTGGCCGTGGCACTCGGCAGTCCCGCCTTCCCACCTACCCCCTTGTTTGTCGCGGTTAGATCGCTCCTCCGGAAGCAGTGGCGGCGGGTGCCTGGCTGGTCCACCATTGGGAGGGATGTAAGAACTTAGGGTGTCCTTACTGAGCTGTGGAGAACCCAGGGATCCGTTCATTCAGCCGATGTTGGTTAACTATCTTCTCTGAGCCGAGCAGTGTGCTTAGGCTGGGTATATATACTGTGATGTCCTGGGGAGAAAAGGCTACACTCCCTTCCCTGGGAGATTCGTGGGGATGAAAATACTTGGGGCGAACCTTAAGAGATGGCTATATGAACAGGCCTAGAGGTGGGGAGAAGCTGGAATGGAGGACCATAGGGTTGTGTTCCCTCTCAGCCTTCAGAGGCTGCCTATGCCCTGCCGTTTTAAATCCAGACTGTTCTGCCTGGCTTCACTACACTTGGCAGGTGTTATATGTGATTACAGAACTTCATAATGTGGGCGCTCTGCCCTACACACTTCTGCTGCAGGAGTGGGCTGAGATGGACAGGGGTTCTTGTTCTTCTCTTACCTGTGTGTGTTCCTGACCTAAGCAGATCTCTTAAAAGATCCATGCATTACTTTGCTCATCTGGAAAAATATCTTACCTACTCTGCCTGCTTCAGAAGTCATTTAAGATAAAATGAGAAAGTGAGTGAAACAAGCACTTTGAAAAAAAGTTAATTTCAGGTGCATGTGTGGATGTGGATATGGACGTGTATAAATACATTTCCATTCTACCTTTGTCCCTTTCCTCAGTTCCTCTGGATGGATGGGGGTGAACACCCAACTTTTAATACCTGGGTTGAGTCCCACACCTTGAAAGAAGCCAATGCTCGACAATCCAGCCAACCTTTCCTTTCCTCCAAACTCCTTCCCTATTTGAGGAAGTTCAGCCCTCAGAGATTATCTTGACTCATTTGACATTTTAACGGAAGATTGAAGTATCCTGGGCTGGGACCACCATGTCTCTGTAACCCATTGGCCTCTAAGCTCCATACGGACAGGGACTTGGTGTGTCTTGCCCACTATTCCTTCCCAGCATCAGTACATTACCTGACAGAAGAGATACTCGGTAAATATTTGTTGAATGAATGAATGAGTTTTGCACACAACAGATGCTCAGTAATTATATGATTTACAATAAAATTTTTTGGAGTTGGTAAATGATGAAATGTGTACACCTTCCTGGCTGGAATGAAGGATTTGTTTTTTAGGAATAATGAGGAATTAAGATGGGAAAATAGCCTGAGGCTAGATTGTGAAGGGACTTACATACCATTCTGTAAGAGTGAGAAGCAGCCATAAATATCTGAATATAGGATGGAGTCTTAGTTTGCTAGGGCTGCTATAACTCATACCACAGACTAGTTGGCCTAAACAACAGGACTTTATTATCTCACTGTTTTGGAGGTTAAAAGTCCAAAATCAAGATGTTGGCAGGATTATGTTTTCTCTGGCCTGTAGGGTTCTGGTGACTTGCTGCCAATTCATGGCTTAATCTCTGCCTCAGTCACATGGCTGTCTCTCTCCCAGTGTGGCTCCTCCTGTCTCCTCCCTTGTCCAAATTTCCCTGCTTATAAGGACTCCAGGCATACTGGATTAAGGCCCATCCAGATTCAGTTTGGCCCCATCTTAATAGGATATTTGAAGGTGCTGTTTACAATTGAGTTCCCATCCACAGAACCAGGGTTCCAGGCTTGAGCATGTCTTTGTGGAGGACTGGATTCAGTCCATAACAGATGGGCAACATGGAAGTGCTGTTTCAGGAAGCAAATTGGTAGCAGTAGGTAGGATTGATCAGGATGGTGTTCTACAGAAAGCAGGAGATGCAGGTAGAAAAGAATATAGATGTAAGGACCTAAAGTATAACAGTAGCAATGGGAGGAGATGGATGAGAGAGAGAACAGGGAGGATGGAAAGGGCTTTGAGTAATTGGATGTGGGGTTGGGGAACCAAATATGATTCTTCTGAAGATAACTTGTAGAATTCTGTTATAATTGACAGAAATGGGATAAATGAGAGTAATTTGGTTTTGATAGAGGGAACCTGATTCATTTGGTTTCAGATGTGTAGAGTTTGAGGTGTACTGGTATCACAGAGAAAAGGGAGGACTGAAGATACAGTTATAAGACATAATCACAGTGTTTAAAGTTAAATACTCTGAAGGGAAAAATTGAGCTAAGGACCTAAATTTTGGGGAAGGATTATATTTAGGACATAGCAAGGAAGCAAGGAGATATAACAGGAAAACAAACAAAACGGCTTAGATAAAGGAAAAAATACGAGTCATGGAGGCTGGGGCAGAGAGTTTGGGGAAGGGCAGATGTGCATGTTTGGGTATAGACATGGATAGGATAAAGTCTCAGAAGATAGACATCAGCATGTTAATTGTGTTATGATGGGATCACAGAGAATTTTTATTTTCTTCTTTGTACATATTGTTAGTAACCAATTTTCCTAAAATAAATATATTACTTTTATAACTGTGATATATAGAATCATTCCATCTTTTCAAATAAAAATACCATTTCTGTCTACTTCTGCCATTCACGTAATCAATATTTATGGTATACCTCCCCTGTGCCAGGCACTGTTCGAGGCACTGGAGAAATAGCAGTGAAAAAGATAACAGTCCCTCTTTTCAAGATACTTTAGTTTTCACAGTGCTTAAATTCCAGAAGTACTTACATCCTAGGGATCTATCGAGATGGTAAACTGAAATAATAGAAGTGAAGACATTCTGAAAAGTTGGTATACTAGGGATTTATTAACAACCTATTAGTATTGACATGCCCAGAGTAAATAAAATGATTAATCATGAATATTCCAATTTTCTTATTTTCCATACATGTTAGAAGCACTAGGTTTTTAGCTGTAAAATACATTCATACACATTCATATTTTATATATACTTAACACTTTCCTTGTTTTAGTACATTGGTGAATATATTTCCATTTCATATTGAGACTAAATGTCCAAAGGCATTTACAGAGTATCAGAGATTGAAAGGGATTGGCAGTTGGGGCTGGGAGAGAGGGGAAAGGATTAGGATATATAGAAACCTTATCCAGGGAAAAAGGATTGGACTAGCTTTCTCTACCTTTAGAAAGAGGAAAGGCAATCAGGGGATACAGCCATGACTAGTAACTTCCTATGAATCAGGTGCCTGCATTGGAAGGGATTTAGGTGTGAGACAAGGACTATTTGCCTGGGAATTAGAAAACCTAGATTAGAATCCCAGCGATCCCCAAGATCCTCTAAGACCTCATCAGTAAAAATAACGGGATGGGACTAATGTTTCCAAACCTTCTGAAGTATGAAGACAACAAAAAATTTGAGCCTTCCCCCTCCCCAAGTAATAGCAGTTGTATACAGTGACTATGAATTCAGTAGTACTTTTGAGACATTTGTATTTTATCAGTGGACACTCTGTACATGTGGAAAATAATATGCATATGGGTACGTCATTATTCAGTGTCCCGAGAGGGTTTGGTGCCTGTTTGGATTTGGGGGACCCCTTGGTTGGGAACCACTGAACTGGATCTCTCCAACTTTGATCTCTTCTATTTTATAGCTCTGATCCCAGATAAAATTTCAGGATGTATTAGTTTAATCCAACCTGCTAATTGAAGACCCTTCATGGAGGAAATTAACTATTCATCAGTCCTCATTTCAAAAAGAATTTCTAAGCTATGTCAGACATTTTCCTATATTAATGAGGACAAATAAAAATGCATTTTTCATTTTTCCTTAATTCAATTTCCTTAAATTGGAACTTGTTTGCCATGACTTTAATGTTCAGAAGTGATTGTTCAGGTGTTATTTTGGGGTTGCTATCAAGTGCTTGTTAATTCTTTCCTGCACTTGACATCTGTGTTGAATATCATTTTTCAGGGAGAATGAATGAGCATGACTGCAGGTGCCTTTAATCATAGAGTCGTAGAAACTGGAGGCAGAATAGATGGAAATTTTGCCTTTTCCCCCATCTAGAAAATGGGAGTAAAAACGCTAACCTTCCTCACCCAGTTGTCATAAAGGGGAAATATGTTTGTCAAGCTAATTGCAAATATAAACAGCTGTAAACTGAACGCTAAGAAATAAAAGTAGGAATGATTTGACTAATAAAAAAAGTTGTGTTTTATTTTTAATTTGATTTTTTTCTATACTGATGGCTCCTGGCAGTAGCTATTATGGTAGTAGTAACAACAACCACAACAAAATCCACAGCAACAACTGCCAGTTTTGATTGAGCACTTTTATATACCTGGGCTGTACTCACATCATCCCACTGAATCTGCAAAACCACCATAAAAGGTAAGTGAGTGGCCCAGGGTTACACAGTTAATAAATAGTGGAGATGGAATTTGAACCCCGATCTGGCTGACTCCAACGCCTATGCATTCCCGTTGTACTCCACTATCTTTCAAACCTAGAACTCTCTTAGTCAGATTCTGCTAGAATCTTATGTCAGCTGCTGCTAGTCTCTTGTCCATTATCTCTGTAGGAGCCAGTGGGGTTATTCACACTCAGGGCTTGGGGAAAGCCCCTGTAAGTGGTGTTAATCTTTGCACATTAGATTCACCTGGGGATTCTAGTAGATTCTTCTCGACTCTGAATACCATTAGAATTCAGCATCACGGAAAGATGGTGTCTATTTTGTTCACTGCTATGGTGTTGAAAAATACTGATGCTTTGGCCCCACCCAAGACCTGAGAAATCAGAATCTCCAGGAGTGGGGCCAAGGCACAAGTATTTTTTATACGTGATGTTAACGTGCAGCCAAGGTTGAGAACCTCTGCTCTGAAAGATATATCCATGGATCAGCTCAGAAAGAGAATGGCTAAAGCTTCACCCAGGATTGGTTTGATAATGGATGCAGCAAAGAGGGCTGCATGTATAAATTATGCAGTCATATATAAATTATTATCATTGGAGGCCTACATACTGGGTCTAAGAATCTGACTGCATGGGTTCAAGTTCTGGTTCTTTGGTCTCCAGCTGTGTGACCTTGTTTGGGTTACTTAACCTCTCTGAGCTCATTTCCTCATGCACTAATATTTTCTACTTCATAGGATTCCTATAGAATTAAAATTTAAAATCCATGTAAATTTCTCCCCACAGTGCCCAACACATAGTAAATAATGTTATAGTTGCCAAAGAAATTAACGAAAAGGGAAATACAGCATTTTTAGCAATTTTACAGTATTTGTCTGAAAACCTTTGATTTAGCTTTGTAGAGGAGTTCAAATGGAATTGAATTAAATGATAAAGGAGAGCCCCGTTTTAAAACCAATATTAGTGACCTTTTATTTTAACCTTTAACATTTGTGCAACATTATAGAGTTGATGTGGTATTTCTCTCTTCCTTCCCAAATAAAGCAGAAAGCTAGATCCTTAGTCCTAAGCTGAGTGTTCAAAGCTGGCATCCTATCAAAGTCTGTTTTGGATTCAGCCTTCCAGCCATTTGTTCAAAGGCCTTTGACACTGAAGACCATAAGATGCTGTTGGAGATGCTACTGCTGGCAGTTTAATTGGTATTTTTCAGGGTATAGACACACAATTTTCTATATAGGCAGAATGAAGCTGGAAGTAGGGCAATTATCCAGAGAGTTCAGACAGTAAAGAGAAAAGGAAAAAATCAGGCAAAAGAAATTCTTTAAGCAAGCTATTTTGCCATTTTTAAATGGATAATTTTTCTTAACTTCATAGAAGTAGGTACAATATAAGGGTATTTTTTTTACATAATTACAGGGCTAATAAAGCAAAATGAATACATATAAAATATTCTACAAAGGCCAGGTTTTCTAATTTGTACTTCTTTTCTTAATATAAAAGTAGCAAAATAAATATAGTAATTGCTTTTATTGTGAATGAAGAAAATGTTAAACATATTTTCCACATAGGGGGCAGCAAAGAAGAAAGAGGAAGAATCTTAGGAAGACCAGTTAGAGGTTTAGCAAGTTACAACTAAAAATGTTTTCTCTCTATTATTGTTGCAAGTATTGATTGGGTTTGTTTCCTGGCCTCTGAGAGTTCAGCGCTACCTGTTTTGTTGTTGCACTTGAACGAGAGTTAATAAATTGTTTGACTGTTGTAATTAAACTTAAGAACCTGACTGAAGGGGATTTTAACTTCCCTGAAAATGTACTTTACGTTAATCTGCTTAAGAGGAATTCTCTATTTTTTTATTAGCAAAATCAAAAGACTGTCTATGTCTTTATAACTAATCATTTCTACAGAACTGGCCATCAATGTTATGGTAATGTTAAACCTTCAAAAAATTATTTGGGGGACTGTCTAAATTTTAGAACTTTCTACATTTATTATTGGTAAAGTATAGGATTTTTGTTGCTGCTTTTTTTTTTTTCTATTTCTCCCTCAACTTGCCTTTTTAGAAATGCTACCTATTTTGTCTTAAGAGGTTTGAGAGTTCTCATTCTTTGAGTATAAAATATGTATTTATTAGTCACTGAAACAGAATGAGAATTATTTATTGAAGGATTGTGATTTCTAGGAGTAAATTCCCAGGACTTTTTAGCAAATAAATTCTTTTTAGGCAATGTTCTCAATGTTGATTTGATTTAATTATACTTCTTTCTGACAGTCATATATAAATTATTATCACTGGAGGCCTACATACTTCCAAAGACTATTTAAGATGACGGAGTTAATGAATCTGATATGCCAATCTAACACGTTAGATTCAATTTCTGTACAAAAATTTAAAAAATACACCTAATTGTGCCATATATTAACAAGGGATAATGTTTAGTTGAGCCTGTTTTCAATTAACTAATACGATTAGTGTATTTTGTGATTATTTGCTTGTACATTCAGCCAATAGATGGATATTACAGAAATAAAAGTAGTAACGATCAGATTCCGTTTCTCAAAAAGATAATGTTTCTACTAATTTTTGAGGAGAAATGTAGTAAGGATGCAAAATTGAAATATATTTCTAAAGTGAAAATGCTTTCCATGTGTTATTAATGATGCTTCTCTTTGGCTTGGGCAATAACTAGCATAACTATATTTTGAGTGCTACAGCTTAGGGGTAGGAAGGATTGAGAAAGTGCAAGAAAATCTAACACAGCTGTACTCAAGAACAAAGACTGATGCATAATTTTGTGGGAAAGGACTTTTACTTGAAATAAAGAATTGAGGCAAAAGTGAGGTTTGGAGTTAAAGTATCTGGGTGCCTGCCCTGATCCGCCTTTCTTTTCATGTGCCTAGAAATACAGCCAAGGGAAGGCATGTGAGTAATCCAGGGTCCACTCTCTTTCACTGTGTTGTTGGATCTAGCAGAGCCCCCTCATGGAGCTGCACTGCTTCCGACAGCTTTGTGATAGATTGTTGTAAAAATCTGAACTGATTTATGAGCAACCGTTTGATTTAAAGTATCCCTGAGCTATCCCACTTAATATTTCTTCTCAAACTTCATGGCCAAATATTTGCACCTCTAGTCTTACAAACTATGGGAATTTGAAAACAGAGAAGACTGTGAAACAAAGTTACAAGGCCAGGAATTTCATAGAGAAGAGCTGCCTCAGTTAACCTTCGATATCTGTATATCTAAGATATTAAGATATCTAAAGAATTTTCCCACCTCAAAAAAATTTTAAAGTAGAGTTCCTGTTTGAGGGAAACAGCACTGATTTATTTGATGTAAGATTATTCCATGCCAACATTTGTTGGAATTTTTATTAATATGTGGATCTGACCTGAATTTTGGTTGCCTAATCATAAATGCTTTCTTTTCTTTATAGCCAAGCTAGCAGGATATAAGGGAAAACTAAAGTTTCTGTGTAGATTTTGAGAATATCAAATCAAAGACTGTTTTTTGTAGGATAAGAACCCAAAGGGTTATAGCCATAACTTTTATTTTAAAGAATGATATTTGAAATAAATTAAATGTGTGCTTATCAATTTATAACTTTTGCACTAAATATTGTCTTATATATCATCATTTCTTAACTTATTGTAAATATAGCCATTTAAATTCTTAATTAAGGCCACTGCAAGAAAAATACTATCTGTTCAATTAATATTTTTTTCTGTATATTTCTTATAAACTTATGGTTGGAAAATTAGTTGTCTTTTTTGAGATAATTATAAATCTTTAAAAATAGAAAATGCAATCAAAATCAAGAATTCCAAATTTAAGAACTCTTTTAATTTATATCTGCAATAGACTTTATAACCAAATGTTAGAATAACCATGTGCTTTTTTTTTTTTTTTTATAAAAATAACCATTTTTTCCTTCCTCTGTGTATGTGGTCTGGGATTGACTCTAAATCACTAGGGAAATGCCTTGAACTTTTCACACTATTTTTCCAAGCCCTAATGCTAAGAAAAAAGCACCGTCTCCTTGGCACAACAACTAGACCCTGAATGGTAGATCAGAGTATGCCCCATCAGGGTCAGCCCATAAGATTACTATGTTTATGACAGACTCACCTTGCCCCCCAAATTTAGACTTGAGGATTATACACCTCATGCCACCCTGTCTCATCTCTGTTTGGCAAAATATGTAGGTAAAATTTAGGTCTGTTTGTGGCCAGCATCTATAACTATTACTCCTTTGGAGTCAGTCGTACTTGAGTTGATTAACTAAAGTGCACCTATGTGAATGGGAAATTGTAAAATAAGCTGTAACTTGGGAAGGATGTGACTGGAGGGGAGGGGCCATGATCCTGTCTCAAACAGAGAAAACCAAGGTATGGGAAAACTCGTTTGGATGCACAGCACTTTCTGACTTTTGAAATAAAGGACACTTTGCAGCATGTAATTCTATGAAAGCTGTAAGAAATGAAAAAGGAGAACAAGGGTCTTCATGGGGGAGGGGAATGAAGTCTATGCTCCTGTAGCCTCAGTAATATCTGACTTAATCATAAAAACTGCAGCTGAAATGTTCACTTGGAATGATCCTGTGCAGGCTGCAAAGTCATCAAATAAGTAGTAAAATATTTTTCTTCGCTTAGCCAGTGGTTCTCTAGTAATTCAGTAATTATAAAGCAAAGTTCATGTTGATATGAGTTTCTAAACCTTTACACATCAGCCCCATGTTAGCTTTTTATTTAAGTACAAAGAATCTTTACATTCTCTGTGTTAACATTTAGTGGGTGAGATACATTTTGGAGATAAATGTAAACACATGGATAAGTAAATGAAGTGCTCAGGTTGAAGTGTCTGTGGCTCTCACTACATAAGTAAAGTTAAAAATCTGAATTATGAGGCATGTTAGCTCTTTCTCAGAACAATCACATAGAAGCCTGGGGTATAATTCCCATCACCCTTGTGTACATTTCAGCAGTTAGATGAACATGAACAAAGAATGATGCACATTTTAGAGGGCATTCTTTCATTTTTAAAGGCATGGCCAACATCTTTACAAACCCTTTTTCATATGAAGTTCAAACAAACTTAACCAAAGCTTAATTTATACCTTGTGAGGTCTGGTGGTTTGAAATATACTACCAAGATCCACAGGAGGAGTAACATGCAAAGCATGGTTTTGTTGTCTCTGAACTTCGGACTTCTATTCAGACCTCTTGCATCACTTGTAAATAAACCAAAAAGGAGGATGCAAAAGTAAACCCAGTCCTGTGGCCCCTGTCAGATTTGACATTCATTCCTCTGACGCTGTGCATGTTTGGCTTGTTTTTCTCCTCTTCAAATGAACTTCTTGCCCCACCCCGCCTCCAGCAAGATGGTGACCCAGAGCTGAAAGTGCCGACGCTCTCTTTCCCTCCCGGAGTTCCTGCAGAGCACACGGGCCTCCTGCTCCCTGGCGCCCTCGCGGAGGCCGCCTCCCCTGCGCGGCTGTTCTCGCGCCCCTTCCCGCGTCTGCTTGCTGTGCCCTCCATGAGAACGGGTTTGGGTTTCTAGGAGCGATAGCCCCGGCTGACCTGCTCTGGCCTGCGGGGACTTAACTCACTTTTACTCTGTCTTAACGTGTAATAGGCAGCGCTGCTGGAAATAACTTTGACCATACCTACGGCTCACCTCTCTTATTTGCTGTCACACCAATCATTTTATTAGATAAGGAAATCACAGAATGTTCGAGCCAGGAAGAACTTTTGGGGTGATTTAGTTCTACATCCTCATTTTACAGACCAAAAACAAAAAAAAATGATCTTCCAATTTCAACAAAAAGAAAAAACCTCAAGTTGCTGGTTAAGGGCTAGCAACATAATTCTTCATATCCAGGAATTTGGTTTAAATATTGTTTAAATTTCAAGGGTTTTTTTTTTTTTTTTTTTTTTTTTTTTTTTAGCATTCTCTTTGCTATATAGGTTGATAAAGGAAAAATCCCTTTTATTCTATGCAGCATATTTTGGCATAATATATGTAACTGCCCTACCTGCAATGTTATGTATTCTCTGACAATAGTAAAAGATTTTAAAATCTCCAATCCAGAATTATTAAACTCCAAGGAAAAAAATACCACACCTCCGTACAGGTATGGAACTTCTACAGTGACCTTTCAGATGGTTTAGATGTAAAAAGTCTACAGTTTTCTTCAGATTTATAATTTTAAATGGCCTTTTCATAGCTTAGTTTTCTGTACTCGTATCTGCCAAGTAAGCAGACAGATAGATGTTCTGGACTTTTTTTGTGTAAAAGTACAATAATAAGCACATCTACTACACTTACTCCATCTGCTACAAAAAATATTCATGGCTCACCTTGCTGGAAAGGGATTCACCTGAGGCTTTGTTCCCAAATTGATACTGTGGCAGCGTCACATTTGGCAACTGGTGCTTCCCGCCAATTAAATTGGAAGAAAGTCTCTCTCTCAGATATGTACAAACTTAGGCTTTCACCTGTTGGGAGAAAATGAAACCATCCCTAATGCCCCTTTATTTCACTGGCAACTTCATGCCCTAAGACAAAGTGATTTCTCCCAAGTGAATGACTCCCTCACATTGGTGTGGAAACGAATATTTAATAAAGCTCTTCATGAAAACCCTTTAAGTGTGTGGTCTTCATTCCCACAGATGTGTCACTGCTGCCACCAAGTGATAGGTTTGGAAAATTAGCAAATCCTAAACAATTAGAGCATCAATTCCTCTCTCCGAAACCAAGGCCCCTGTTACCTCCTAGACAAAGATGTCGCCTTCTGGTCATCTCCTGTGATGAGAAGCAAAGGCTCTCCTGAACCACACTTGACCCAAGTGGGTCATGAGTTCTGAGGCAAGAGTGCCATGGGCAATTAGGAATATAATTTCTCTGAACATTTATATCTAAGTTTAGGGTTGAGGGAGTTGTTAAACATGTTTTGTTGGTCTTCCATGATCTCACATAAAATCATATACACAACAGGAGGAGAAATTCTCTTTCTTAGACAGCCATTGGTCCCACCAAAAACTTGTAACTCTAGGAACACACAAGTACTTGGGAATATATGCAGACTGTTCTCTTTAGCAACCTCATTCTTGAACTGGGCTAAGAGCTTTTCAATTGCTGTGACATTTTCAGCCAGGGAAGTAGTAGTTGTTGCAGAGCAATGTTTTACAGGCAATTACTTTATATGATCAATGGAGCAATTCCCCTTCCAGAAAGGAACCAAAGCGATCAAGTTAAATCATTAAAGAGAGAAAGAGAGAGAGCAGGAGAAAGGGCTCATCTCGTTAGCAGGTGCGAGTTCGCTGCTGCACACAGCAGCACTGGCCCTTTAAGACAATGGTGGCGCTCCCCCGCGATTGCCACCCCCCTCCCCTGTAGCTGTTGACAGGCCTAAACCTCCCTAGCAGCCCATTGTGGCCACAGTAGGAGGCACCTGCAGAAAATGTGCCAAAACCAGGCAGGGAGCAAGAGCTTTTCAATAAGCCCCACAGCTGGAGAGGAGAGGCCACACTAAACAACCAGCCTTGGACCAGGCATGTGATGGGAAAAGGGGTCAAAACCAGACACCTCCTATCGGCTTTCTGAGCACTGTTCGGTTCAATTTGCTGACATCCTCGAGCTGGCTTTTCTCTATTTGCTTAATATGCTGAGGTATTTAGCTTAAAAGCACTAAATGCTCTATCTTGATGAGCACGTTTCTCCATTTCCCATTTTCTGTTATTAGGGATGTTTTCCCAGTATTTTCACTCTCTTTCTGCTCCAAACTAAGATTGTTTACTTTTCCTCTTCTCCCATCACTAGTTACAAGCGGTTTCCACAACTTGCTACCTGCTTGATTTTACTCATCTTTAATTCAAGGATAAGTAAAGCTCTCCAAATTTGAGATGTGTGCTGCCTTCCTAAAGCACGCATTCCCAGGGCCGTAAGCTCACACCTGGCAGCGGCATTGTGTTTCCACTCAGTACAAGTTTATTGTGCATCTACTGCATTCCTTCTGCAGTGCTTCTTGAAATCCAGAGATGAAGACGTGTTTCTCCTCTTGAGCTGTTTAGGGTCCAGCAGAGAGGATAAGTAGCTAATATAGCTTTATATTTCATGTATAGTATAACTATACATTTTTAGGAATTTGTTTTGCACCCATGCACTTTCTTTTTAATATTTACGGCCCTTTTGAGAATGAGCAGGAATGGAAGGGGAGGGCAGGAAGGGGCCTGGGATGTGCTGGTGGCATCGTGGCTTTGTGCAGCGTGCCTTGGGAAATGAGGACAACTTCTCAATTTAATCTTGCTGAGACAAATGATAGGTGTGAACCTGGCATAAGTCCTCCCTTTTGGCAACTCCTATCTGTTCATAACCCCTTGCATTTACCCAAAGCTTTCCAGATTTCATATTTCCCCCTGTTTCTCCTTTGAAGTAGTAAGGTATTATCTCTGTCTTACAGAGGAAAACATCTGAGACTCAGGGCTAAGCACCTTGGCCAAGGCCACACAACAAGTAGGTGGTAAGTGCAAAGGTGGGCCAGGAGCCCAGCTCCTCTGGCGACCACCTAAACCTCCGTGCTTCTTCTGCCCGCTGCTGCCTCTTAAAACTGTTAAACAATACGAGGACACAATTTAAAAGCAACGTGGAAACAGACAAAGTGATATTTGCACAGTAAAACTCTTCTCTTTCCCTTCCTACAGATGGAGAGTGCTGGCGTGTACGGATTCTGTGGGTGTAAAGCAAGGAACAAACTGAAGTGTGATTCAAGGCGGGAAATAACTGCTTCAGGTAGGAAATGAATGAATGTGTGCAAGTGTCAAACTGGTGCTTGAAATAATTACCCCTGGAACTTCATTTCTTTAGAGAGGGGCCAGATACATTTAAAACTGGCAGGCTACAACACGAGAAATGCATGCATAAGAATTTGCTAAACCCATCACTGCAAAGAAAAATCTGCTTGTTCAAACTGCCAACAAAAGGTGAGAGGTGTGCGAGAAGGGGTCTGACTCAGAGGCACCCTTGGGCCAGGAGATAGTTTCCCACCTACCCAAAGCCTGGAATTGTTGCTCTGCCATAGTATGTTGCTCCCCAGTATGGACTATGGGGCGGGACCTAGCACCAGTCTGGCCTGTTAGATCCAGGCTTGTCCCCTGGTGGCCCTGGGGGCTTGTCTCTGCTCCCTGCCCATACAAAGGCAGGAAGGGATGGTCTCCCCCTCTTCTGAGCTTGTTTATGCTTTAACTTGTCTCTCCTCTCTGAGGACTGGTCCTCTTCTTCCTTCTTCCCCAGCCCCTCCCTCCAATTTTAGAGAAAACAAGTGGACTATTCATGTACAAAGAGAACGAATGAGAAGGGGTGGGGGGAGATGCCACCGACAAACTCCATTGAAAGCCACTGGCTGTTCATTTACATTCACACTTTTAAAAAATGTTAACTAATGATGTTAAATGGTTTGCCAAAGGTCCTAGCGGGTCAGTTGTAGAAGTGTCATTTCTGCCTAATTAGGGCTCTTGTGGCTGCCTGGGGCCTCCCAGTGCAACTGGTGACAAGCCGAGAGCTGACAGCTTCAATTGGTGCCAATAGGAAGGTTGGGCCGGTCATGTTTTCCAACTCAGCCAGGTGTTTGCTGAATGGGGGAGGGGGCTTGGCAAGATCTGAGCTCTTCTATGATCCTTTTTCTTTCACGACTCCCTTGCAAGCCCTTCCCCTTTGCCTGTCTTGTCTTGTGTCAAGGTCAAGAATGGGCTTTGCTAAATCAGCAATTTGGGTTATCTCTGGGAGGTCATTAGCAATCCCTGGCTCAGACATTTCAAGTGGTCTCAGACCCCAGATGCCAGATTTTTTTTTCCTCCCTAAAAATCTGAGAGTAGAAAAAGAAAGGAGATATTTTAGGAGAAAAACAATAGCAGGAAGAAAACAAAAAACCAGAAAATTCTGCATAGCCATCAAAGTGCTAAACTTCTGAAGGCATTCGTAATAATAAAGCTGCTTGAAGAGAAAACAGCCAAAGCATCCTGCTGAATGCTTTAAGCTTTTTAAAGAGGAAAAGACAATAATGAAAAGAAGTCCTATATGTTCGCCTAGATCTATAGTACCTGTCACATAGTAGGTGCTCAATAAATAATTTATTGTTTGGTTTTATTATTCAGGGGGGAAATTATTGTCTGAGAAACAAAGAGTGATGATAAGAGATCCTGCTATTTCCCTCTCTTACTCTGTTACCACAGTGCTCTTCAAATTTCTCAAGTGACCACAAACTACATGCTAAGCTGGAATACCACATTATTGGCTGATGTGATTATCATGGTTTTGCTACTTTTCTTTCTCTTTTAACAACTTCAAACAAGCAGAACATCCCTGGTGTTCAACGCTCCAGGTTGCAATAACTACAACACAGAGGCAGTCCCACGGCAATAGTAGGAAATCGGTCTGCAGAATTTGGATTTCATGCACTGGCATAACCTGCAGGGATGACGGCACTCCCCATTTGTGCCTGAATTGAACATCCCAGCACTCGAGCACACACAAACACACAAACGCGTACAGAGCGTCCTCGCAGGTCCGTTAGACAAGGAAGGCCAGGATTAAGACATGGGTTCTTGGTGGGTGGGGGGCAATGCTGTGTTAAATTAAAGGGAAAAAAAGTGAACTGGAAAAAAGCAATTGTTTCTTTTATGAAAATCTAAGACCCAAGCCAAAGCTTACAGTTCTGGGAAGGGGGAGTCTAAAGTGATGGTATCTGAAACTTTGAGTTTTCAGTGTTCCTTCCTTGCCCAATGACCCCATTCCCTTCTGCTGGTGTTTTCTGTAATATGGGACAACAGGAATCAGGGCCAGGAAAATAGATGTCCATGTCTGTTGACTTAATCGCAGGAGAGTTATGAAGATTGAATGAGACAGCGTCTGTGAACACACCTGGGGCAGCTCCTGGCATGTATCAGGGGCCGAATGGCTGGTAATTTGCTGTGAAACCATGTGCTGTGGCGTCAGGTTATCTTCTCAGCTTCCTAGAGGTGAGCTATTTGAGTAAAGACAGGAACCGGAGACTAATTCAGCTTTGAATCTTCAGTGTGGCACAGAAGGTGCCCAGTACCTTTTTGAACAGAGGATTAATAGAATTGACTAGTAGGCTGACCCTGCAAATGATGAGTGAACAAATGAATCTAGACATATTCACATAGTCCAGTTGAAAGTCTCAAACTTTTCCCCCCAAGGACTTCCTTTGTCACTAAATTCCCTTATTCACCTTGCATTTTTGTCCTAAGATTGTCCATTCTTCCATACCACGTGTTCTTTTTCTTCTTCTTTGTCTGCCGCCTGTAGACTTATTTACTCGTACTGCTTTTATGCTGGGGTATTATTTTGTTTCTAGTTCCAGTTCTAACCCAGATCTTGGCTCTGCTTCCCACGTCTGCCTCCATCTCTGAATCCTGATCCATGAAGCTGCAATTGCTGTATGTGTACTATGAGGGCCAACGGTTGTTCTCTAGCTCTTACAAATGTGAAGAAGTGGCCACTTAAGACTCTCCTTGTGGTTAGGAAGATGACTATTTAAAAATCACTTGGAAGATATTAGTTGGAAAGAAACCTTCTGTAGTAACTAAATCGACACGGAAAAATGAATCAGTTCCTAAGATTAAAATAAACAAACAAAGCAAACAACCTTTGGAGACTTGTGAACAGAGTGAAGTTGAATGTGTGAATTACAATAAGCCCTCTGTTTTCTGGCATTAATATATAGTCAATTCTCATTATTCGCAGCAGTTACATTTTATAAAGTCTCCATGCATACTGAATTAGCAAATACTGAATCACTGTTCCTTGTAGAAATACAGGGTTAGGTTCTTGCAAGCCTCTGGTCACATTTTCATCAACCGATCAGTACGTAATGTTGTCTTATGTGTGTTTCTGTTTAAAAAAACCTTGTTTAATATACATTGTTTATTCATTAACATTGAACTCACAGCCAACAGAACTGTGACTCATGCCTGAACGAAGCTTATCTAACACATGTATTTTCTCTGTAAGGCACATCACAGCCTTCTTGCACTTAGGAACAATTTAATGGCCAAACCACCATGAAAAAGCACAAACATGTGAAGAACATGGCACCAAATATACTGCAAAAAGGATGCTGGTTTACAGTGCAAGAGCTAAGACAACAAGACAGAGCATCACCTTGTTTGACCTCAGCAGGGAATGTGTGCATCAGGCAACAATTTTTTTGCCACTTTGCACATGTGACTAAATGTCTGCAAAAGCACTGTGAGTTTGATTTGATGGTTACAATTAAATTTCAGCAAGTAGGCAAATTCACACATGAGGACTCCATGAATAGTAAGGAATCAATGAACGATAATAATAATAATGAATTTAGTTCAGGGGTATTTATGGTAACTGATCAGTCCACTTGGTGGCCCTGGAAGAAATATATTATATTCAGTTGAAGGCTACCTAGGCTTTTCTGAAGGGCAGATTTGATTTTGTTATTCCATTGTTTACGACTTTCTGGTACCCCTTTTAGATCCGCCTCTGGCTTTTCTTTCACCTTGAACCCCTGCTCTGGCCATGCAGATTCACTGGCTGCTCTCTGAACGTGCCAGAATGTTTCATAACTTGGGGCCTTTGAACAAACTCTCCCTCTTATTCTCCTGAGAACTTCTATTTATTGTTACAGACTCAACCGCATGCCACTTTCTCCACGAAGCTGCTTGTCCTGAAACCCCCCAAGTTAGGTTGACCATTTTCTCTTTGTGCCCCTCTACAGAACCTTACATTTTTTCTCAGTAATAATAATCCTAATAATCATAGTAATAATCAAAGTTCCCTTTTATTGAGTGGCTTCTGTATGCTGTCACTGTAAGAGCTTTTCATTTATACTATTTAATCCTCTCCACCCGAAGAAGAAGGTAGTAGTGTAGAGACTTATTTTACCAACAAGGATTCTGAGACTGAATAAAGCTGCACGTTTGTCACACAGCTTGAAAGGGGCGGAGCAGGGACCTGAACTCGGCCAATGGGACTTGAGCACATGCTGCTAACCACTCTCAATTCAAAACCACCAAACCACGCTGCCTCCCATCATAGGTGGCCACCATGCTGATAGATAGGGGGTTTTATTCTTAGTTTGTCTCCTCTTTAGATGGGAAGCTCCTGGAGGGTGGTGACACTATCTTATATAATTTTGTGTTCTAGTGCCCAGATATGGCCAGCACATGGCAGAAACTCCAGTATTGGTTCACTTTAATGAAAATGAATTGTGTTGAATTATACTGTGTATACATATATGCATGCATATATTTGTGCAAATATCTGCATATATTTGTGTGTGTATATATATATGTGTGTATATATTTTCTCTCTCCCAACTCTCTTGCTCTCATTATATATATACACATACATATATCTTTATCTATATCTGTATCTGTATATATATATATTTCTGTATCTACCTATCTATATATAAAGAGAACAAAGAGGTGCTGGGTAAGAGAGAATTAGTTGCAGCCTGAGATTATACATGTACTACATGGTATTTTTTACTTTGAATGGTGAGTTTATATTCTGGTAGATCTGTTGTAGCCTGGATGAGACTGCCTATTGGCCTACCTATTCCTACAGATGGACCTCTGAGCTCTCAAAGTCCTGCTGTGGTGTGTCATGTTACATAGAAATCAGAGAGGTAATGAGAGGAGGGGATGCATATGTAGAATGAAGTAGCTTTGAGTTTTCCCTATGCATTGTTTCTGGTATAGAGACCATAGATCCTACCTTGTTCAAATATTTTTTCCTCATCATTCAGTCTGTTTGAGCCTGAGTTTGTTAATGGTGGGGAACATGGGTTTTGTTCTTTGCCACGAGCTCTTTCCCGTAACGTGCTGTGCACATTCTGGCATTACCTAGAGGACGAGCCCAGCTGATAACCCAGCACTAACAATAGTCTCAGCACAAAACCAACAGCCTTTTGCTAGAGCTAAGAGGCACCTGTGAGATCTGGAAAGTTGGGTGAAGTTTCAGTAATGGCCAATTCTAGGGCAAAAGACTCCCTCACTTACCCTTTGGATTCTCTTCTCATGTATTGCTTGTAGAGGGAAAGTGCATATGTCATTTATATAAAAGTGCGTATTTCACATTGAGTCAGTCACATTTATTTTACCCTATATGGGCATGACATCTCTGTTTTAAAAGCAGATTCTGAAGCTTTAAAAGCTGTCAGGGTCTTATCTGTTTTTCCAAAGTAAATTCAGTAGCCCCAGGGGAGCGCACTCCCCACCCCTCTCCTTGACCACCTTGCTGCCCACTGACAGTGTGCCCCTCACTCCCCTGTGCTCCTTTGATCCCCTTCTTGGAACCCTCTCCCCTCGGCCTTGCCAAATCCTACCCCTCCTCTGAGAGTCAGTTCAAGCCTCCGCTTTGCTAGCCATTTGCGCCTGTGGCAACCTTATCCTTTTCTGCTTTGCTATGGCATCTACTGACTTCTCATGCTTTCCAACCTCTCTCTCAAAATGCAAAACTCTGATGGGGTGTGGAGTCTTGGGTGGAAACATGATAAAAAAAATTAAGACAGTGTTTCTCGTACTTTCCCAGCACAGGGGTCCAAGTTGTGGGGCTGAATCAACTGATACTTCTGCAGAATGGAATGCACTTGAAGTTTTCCATTTTATTTTTTTAAATATTTGCATATTTTTAGTTTTCTTCCATAAAAACTTGTATTTGGGGTTATATATAAAAGTAATGTTCTAAATTATGCCTTTGTGTGAAACCGATGCTGTAGGGACAAATATGCCCAGTTTGCCCTGTGGGTTGGTGTGACCCTCATGCTTCACTGCACCCCTGTGGATGGAGCTGGCTTTACAGGCATGTGACCTGTGCGGCCCCACAGGGCTCTGTGCTTGGTTTAATGCTCTGCTGTCACCATCTTGAAATTCTTAATAATTTTTGAACAAAGGGTCCTGCATTTTCATTTTGCACCAGCCCCCACAAGTTATGTGGCTGGTCCTGCCATTGGGTTATAGGAAGCCCTGACGGCCAGGCATGTTGTCCCCACTAAAACATTAGCATGAACTCATCTGTTACGGCCTCCCCAGGACGGCCGGAGAACTTTGGGTGCTCTTTAGGAAAGCGGTTCTGGGCCGAAGGAGGTGGAAGGTCAGGGAGGGCTGGAGGCCCTGGACCAGCTCTGCCTGACAGTGTTCTTAATATCTGCCCACTAAGGGTAAGGAGGGAAACAACCATTCTGTAGTGCATGTTCAGTAAATCTGCCTTAGAGAGCCCCGATTTTCACTTGGATCTACCAAGTCATTTGGCCAAGATACTCTGCTTGTTGGAAAAGTCCTCAGAAGAAACCTCTAATGAAATGCACCGAATTTGGAAATGGGCTTTCCTTTTAAAAAATACGTATATAGAAGTTTGTATTCCATCTCTTCATTTTATTTCCTTTTGCCTTTATAACCTCCTGTCTTATTCCAAAAGGGATATATATATATATTTAAAATGGTACATTTAAGAAATGGAACTGAAAGGAAAATAGGGTGACATCAGGTGTAAGGTTTGTTCACAAAGCAAACCATGAGGTCTTGTTGAATTTTAAAAACTGGGTCACAAACATATCCCTGAGCTTCCTAGCAGCCAGAAAAAGAAAGGCATGTGATGCACTACAGGGATATAGGAGGAGAAGGGTAGGGCGAGGCAAGAGGTCCTGACCTGGCCTCTCTCTGATGTCTTCCCCTGGAAACTTAGAGATCTCTTGGCAGAATGTGCTGGGCTCGCCAAGAATCGGTTTGCATGAGGGACCAAGCAGTCTCTGGGAAATAACTCATCCCAAGATAAGTCTGAGTGATGCTTCATTTGGATGAGGGTGATAATTCTGAATTCTTCTGATGTCCTGTGACTCAGGTTATCTCTTGTTTTAGTTGCCTGAAAGAGGGGGGTGGGGGGCGGGGGAATGCCCTTCACTCCTGCACCTTACCATTCCCACAGTCCCTGTCCACCTCTGGGAGCGCTGGTGGGTTTGGTGACTGTGCCGGCTCCAGCTCCCTGCAGGGTGATGGGAGGCAGCAGCCCCATGGATGTGGTACAGTGGCAGAGAGGCGGTGAGCCCGGTGCTGGCAGTGCTTGTAGCACTAGCGTGGTAGCAGTGGCACCAGCACCAGCGGTGCCTGGACCAGCAGGAGGTGGCCCCAGCCCCTTTGACATGGACACACAGCATCTCAGTGGCTCCAGGTATCAATCAGCTTCAGCAAGTGTGGGAGGCAAAGGGCTACAAATAGCCCAGGGTGGGCTTGGCCAGCTGTGGGGATGCCCCTGCGGTTGGCTCTGTTGGGGACACAAGCCAGGATACCAGGAGACAATGGGGAGTCTCATCCAGGGGCATTTGAGTCTCCCCTTGAGGAAGACCTCTCCAATAGCTGGTGGAAGCAGGAGCCAAAGCAACGCTCTTTATGCTATTAAAACAATCCAGGTTTTCATCTTAGGGTAGGGAAGACATGAGTGATGGAAGATCTAGAGCATTTGTAAGATAAGAACCAACCAGCTGGTTAAGAGAAGCTCATGTTTCCAGTGTGGGGATTTGAGCACACATTCATTCAGTCAGTGATTCATTCAACAAACATCTGTAGAGCCCTTGCTGGGGTCTGGAGTCAGATTGCCTGGGATCAGAATCTGGCTCTGCCATTTACCTGTCTCTGATCTTGAGCAAGCTATGTGATCTCTCTAAACCCCAGTTTCCCCATCTGTAATGTGAAATGTGAATAACATAAAGTACCTACCTCACTGGGTTTCAGGCAAATCAAATGCTCAGTAAATGTTAGCTATTCATGGCTGGGGGTTGTGCAGAGACAAGGTGTGTATGATCCCTCCCTCAAGTTTGAAAGATAAAGTTCACATACCTGCAAAGTTATTTAACACTCCAAGTCAACAAGAGATATCATGAATTAATAGTATATGATTCAGTGCCAAATGAGTGGAGCAGAAAAAAAGTGCTATAAGTTTGTAAGAGGAAGAAATTCATAGAGGTTGCACTGATTGGAGAATGCTTCCAAGATGAATGGAAGCTATAGATAAACCTTGATGAATAAGTAGCATTGGATCATACTTGTATTTTACCTTTTGACACACTATAGATTCAATTTTAAAAGCATTTTTATATATCATTTTCCTATTTGGCTTTTCTTTGAGATAGGAAGAATGGGTAGTTGAAGCATCTTGGAATTAGAATAGAATTTTGAAATTATCTAGTCAGATACGAATCAGAAATATTAAAATGTGCATGCTCCTTACTTCAAAAGTGTTTCTCCTCTTTGGAGTAACTTACCTTAAGGAATGATCAGACATGTGCACTAAATAAGAATGTCCATTGCATTGTGGTTTATAGTGGCAAAAAAAGTGGAAGTAAACTAAATGCTGCCTGACGAAGAGATGGTTCATGAAAGTATTGTTTGTCTCTGCAGTGAAATGCAGCAAGTCTAGAAGAATGAGATTATGGGTGATTTGATTTAAATCTGCTTTTTAGAATTTTTTCCAGGATACAGTAACTATCTATGATGTTTTAAAACAGAAGGGGGGAGGGAGGATCTAAGATGGCAGCATAGAGAGGAGTGGAAGTTAAGTAGTCCCACTGGAACAACTAAAAAAAAAATGAGAAACAACTAGTAAATAATCTGGAATAACTGTGGGGGGGCAAACAAGACCGTCCACTCATCATACACCAATCTGAATTGGGAGGAATGCCCGAGATCACAGCATAAAATCTGTAAGTAAAAACTGTGGATCCAAATTGGGAGACCCCTCCCCCATAGCCTGAGCTGCAAAGCCTCGTGGTGCGTGGTGCCAGAGAGAAGCTCTCTCCCAGCAAGTGAATGTAGCTCAGCTGAGCTCCAACTGGGGTTTTAATTAGGGAATGTGAACTGCTCACTGGAAGGTACGAATCCCCAACAAGCAGACAGAGGCTTTGGGTGACGACTGACCTTGGAGAACCGGAGGGTCGCTGCAGACTAGCCCTGAAGGGGACTTTCTGTCCCTGTTTTGGCTCAGTGGAGAAAGCCTCAGCCATTTTCAGTTCCCAGTGCTCTGACCCAGACAAGGGTGGAGATTGCACAGGCAGAGAGAGACCACTGAAACACTAATGACCTCTCCCTAGGGGGTCTATCTTCTCTAAGAGGAAAGGGGTGGGGCCCAGCTCTACTATTTGCCTTCCATTCAGAACTAGGGAAAAACAGCTAAACCTCCTTACACCAGTCAAGAATTACAGGCTGACATGTGTCACCCACTGGACAGAAAAGCACAGAGACCTGAGGCATCACAGGGTGTACCAATTTTCTAATATACACCTTCAGGGAAACCAGATATGGAATATTTCTTCCTTCTGGGACCTGAGCCCGTTCTGGTATGGGGAAACCTGATGGGGGTAACCAAGGAAATCATGCCTGGACAACAGAAAACTACAGCCTACACTAAGAAAAATGAAGTTATGACTCAGTCAAAGGAACAAACTTACATTTCAGCTGAGATACAGGAATTGAAACAACTAATAATAAGTCAATTCAAAAAGTTTAGAGAAGATGTGGCAAAAGAGCTGAACCATATAATGAAAACACAAAACACACATAAGGTAGAAATTGAAAGTTCGAAAAACCAACTGGCAGAATCTATGGAAATGAAAGGCGCAACACGAGATGAAAGACACACTGGAAGCATACAACAGCAGATCTCAAGAGGCAGAAGAAAACCTCAGGAACTGGAGAACAAGGCACCTGAAAGCCTACACACAGAGGAATGGATAGAGAAAAGAATGGAAAAATATGAGCGACGTCTCCGGGAACTTAAAGACAAAACGAAAAGCAAGAATTTACATGTCATTGGTGTCCCAGAAGGAGAAGAGAAGGGAAAAGGGGCAGAAGCAATAATAGAGGAAATAATCAATGAAAATTTCCCATCTCTTATGAAAGGCATAAAATTACGGATCCAAGAAGCGCAGCATACCCCAAACAGAATAGATCTGAATAGGCCTACGCCAAGACACTTAATAATCAGACTATCAAACATCAAAGATAAAGAGAGAATCCTGAAAGCAGCACGAGAAAAGCAATCCATCACATACAAAGGAAGCTTGATAAGACTATGTGTGGATTTCTCAATAGACCATGGAGGAAAGAAGGAAGTCGGGTGATACATTTAAGATACTGAAAGAGAAAAACCACCAAACAAGGATCCTATATCCGGCAAAACTATCCTTCAGATATGAGGGACAGTTTAAAATATTCTCTGACAAACAGACAATGACAGAGTTTGTGAACAAAATACCTGCTCTAAAGGAAACACTAAAGGAAGCACTGCAGACAGAAAGGAAATGACAGGAGTGAGAGGTTTGGAAAACAATTTTGGGAGATAGTAGCACAGCAATGTAAGTACACTGAACAAAGATGCCTGTGAATACAGTTGAAAGAGGAAGGTTGGGACCATGTGGGACACCAGAACAAAAGACGAAGGGTAAAGACTGGGACTGTGTAACTCAGGGAAACCTAGGGTGCTCAACGGTTGTATTAAAAGGTACAAATATGTTTTTACATGAGGTAGAACAAATGAATTTCAACATTGCAAGGTGTGAAAAATAGGGTGGGATTGGGGGGAAAATACAATCAATGCGAACTAGAGGCTAGGATAAACAGAAACATTGCGTTATGCTTCCTTTGATGCAGCAAGGGCAATATACCAAAACTAAATGAATTTGAGGGGGTGGGGAATAGGGGAATGGTATAGGACTCCTGGCACTGGTGATGTTGTCTGACTCTTTATGCTACTTTAGGTTGATGCTATCTTTCCTTTTGTCACGTTCTAGCTATCAAGTTTTGTTTTTTTTTTATTTTTATTTTTGTTTGTTTGTTTTTCTCTCTCTTTTTCTTTTGCCTCTCTGCCTTCTTTGACTCTTCCTCCATCTTTGTGGAAGAAATAGAGATGTCCTTATATAGAGAGTGCTGATGGTGATCAATACATAAATACATGACTATACAGTGAACCAACGATTGTTTACTTAGGACGGAATGTATGGTGTGTGAACAAAACCATCTTAAAAGAAAGGGGTTGATGAAGAAACCTTGAGGGCACTATATTGAGTGAAATAAGACAGACACATTAAGGCAAATATTGCAGGGTCTTACTGATATGAACTAATTCTAATATGTAAACTTATAGACATGAAATATAGGTTACCAGGATATAGAAATGAGGCTAAAGAATGGGGAGTGGTTGCTTATTATGAGCAGAACGTTCAACTAGGGTGAACTTAAATGTTTGGAAATGGACAGGGGTGATGGTAGCATGTTGTGAGGATAACTAACAGTGCTGAAAGGTGTGTGAAGGCGGTGGAAAGGGTAAGCTCAGAGTCACACATGTCACCAGAAGGAAAGTTGGAGGTTGAAAGACGGGAATGTATAGAACAGTGAACTTTGTGGTGGACAATATCTGTGCTTAACTATAAAATATTAGAAATCTCTGTCACTAACTAGAACAAGTGTATCTCACTGTAACTAGTAGTTAATAATAGAGGCATATAGGGAAAAAATATATACCTATTGCAAACTATATACTACAGTTAGTAGTATTTTAACATTCTTTCATCAACAGTAACAAATGTACTATACCAAAACTATGAATCAATAATGGAGGGGGGCGTGGTTAGGGGTATGGGGGGATCTGAGTTTCCTTTTTTCTTGTCTTTACTTTTTTTTCTGGAGCAATGAAAATGTTCTAAAAATTGAAAAAAAAATTAATTGTGTTGATGGATGCATGGCTGTATGATGGTGCCACGGGCAGTTGACTGTACACTTTGGAACTCTGGATAGTTGTATGGTGTCTGAACAATCTCAATAAGAAACAAAAACAAAAACAAAAAAACAAACAACAAAACACAATCACCTGGAATAATGGAATCATTATTTTTGGAAGTATTTTTGCTTTATCTTAAATTATGGAAATATCACTTTTAGCTGAAATAAAGACTTAAAAAAAAAAACAGAAGTAGGGAAAATCCTATTGACTACCTCTTTGTTCTGCTCTGACTCCTCTGTCCGCCTTATGCTTGAACCGTTGCGCTGTGGAAGGCACCTGTCACTTAGGGCAGCTTACTGGCACCCGTGAGCAGCTCAGACTCTCAAAGAGTCTTCCTTAGACCATCTGCTTGTAGTTTCTGACAGTTGTTTCATTCATCCATTCATTCAACAAATATCCCTCTATGCCAGGCACTGTGTTAAGTTCTGGGGAGACAATGGTGATGAAAGCCCACATGGTTCCCTTATGGAGATAATAATTTAGTGGGGTCCTTGGACTGTAATACAGTAATTAAATAAATATGTGGTTACAAATGGAAGTTCTATGAAGGTGAGAAAGGTGGTGCTATGACAATGTACTGCAAAGAAGTTGCCCTAATGAGAGGGGAAGTGTCAGGGGGAGCTTCCCTGGGAGGTGGCAGCTAAGCTGAGATGTGAAGAATGTGTAGAAATTATTGGGTGTGTGTGGGGGGAAACAGGGGTTGGGGTGGGGGATAAGTAGTCCGGACAGAGTTGGAGAGTTTTATTTGAGGCCACACAAAATGTCTAATTCCCTTTCCACCTGATATTCCCTCAAATATTTGAAGATGTCTTCCTCCCCAGAGTCTTTCTGTTTCATTCCCAGTCTCTTCAGCTGCTCTTCACATGACATTGTTTTACATCCATTGCCATTCTGAGATCCAGTTTGTCCACTTCTCTCTCCTCCCCGCCCTTTTTTATACTTCAGATATAATCACATGTTACATGAGTCCCTCATTTAAAGTGTACAATTCAGTGACTTTTAGTATATCATAGGGTTGTACAACTATCGCCATAGTCAATTTTAGAACATTTTCATCATCCTCCGAAAGCCCATGAGGCCGTTAGCGGTCACTCCCCATTTCCCTCCAACTACCCCAGCTCTGGGCAACCTCTAATCTACTTTCTGTCTCTTATCAGTTTGCCTATTCAGAATATTTCATATTAATGGAATCGTACAATATGTGATCTTCTGTGACTGGTTTCTCTGACTTAGCATAATGTTTTAAGGTTTAAACATGTTGTAGCATGTGTCAGCAGTTCATTCCTTTTTGTTGCCAAATAGTATTCCACTGCATGGATATAACACATTTTGTGCATTCATTCATCAGTTGATGGACATTTGGATTATTTCCACTTTTTGGCTATTATGAATAATGCTACTATGAACATTAGTGTGCAAGTTTTTGCATAGAAATATGTTTTCATTTCTCTCAGATACACACCTAGGAGTGGAATTGCTGGGTCAAATGGTAAAACTATGTTTAACCTTTTGAGAAACTGCCAGACTATTTTCCAAAGCCGCCGCACTACTTTACATCCCCTTCAGCAATGTATAAGGGTTCCAATTTCTTCACATCGTCTCCAACATTTGTTATTATCTGTCTTTTTGTTTATTATAGTCATCCTAGTGAGTATGAACTGATACCTCATTGTGATTTTGATCTGCATTTCCCAGATGAATAATGATGTTAGTGTGTTTTCATGTACTTATTGTCCATTTGTATATCTTCTTTGGAGAAACGTCTGTTCAGATCCTTTGCCCATTTTTTAATTGGGTTGTCTTTTTATTATTGAGTTATAATGGTTTGTATATTCTAGATACAAGTCCTTTATCACATACATTATTTGCAAATATTTTCTCCCATTCTTTGCAGTTCATGATGGCGTCTTTTGAAGCACAAAACTTTTAAATTTTGATGAAGTCCAATTTATCTATTTTTTTCTTTTGTTGTGCTTTTGGTGTCATATCTGAGAACCCATTATTTGATCCAAGGTCATGATGATTCACACCTATGTTTTCTTCTAAGAGTTTTATTGTTTTAGCTCTTTGATGTAGACCCTTTGATCCATTTTGAATTTTTATATATTGTCTGAGGTCGGGATCCAATTTTATTGTTTTGCATGGTATCTGGTTGTCTCAGCACCTTCGCTGAAAAGACTGTTCTTTCCCCATTGAGTGGTCTTGGCATCTTTGTTGAAAATCAGTTGACTGTAAATATGAGAGTTTATTTCTGGACTCTCAACACTATTCCACTGAACTATATGTCTAGCCTTATGCCAGTATCATACTGTTTTGATTACTGTAGCTTTGTAGTAAGTTTTGAAATCAAGAGGTGTGAGATCTCCCAACTTTGTTCTTTTTAGCTATTCTTGGTCGATTTATGTAGGTCTTCTTTAATTTCTGTCAACAATATTTTGTAGTTTTCAGAATATACTTTTTGCACTTCTTTTGTTAAATTTATTCCTACGTATTTTATTCTTTTTGATGCTCTTATAAATATTTTCTTAATTTCATTTTTGCATTGTTCATTTCACAGCCCTTTTAAAATGCGGTCCCCTAGAACCATCAGACTAGCAGTGGGCACAGTATGCTGCTCACCTCACACTTGTGGGTACAGTTCCCTGAATATAGCCCACGTCCAAGTTAGCTGTTTATGGTAAGGGGTTAAGACAGGTTGGGGTGGTTGGCACATTGATGTCACACCACTGATTCATGTCAATAAAAACTGCTCATGCATTTTCAAATCGTCTGCTACAATGCCATGCTTCCCTTTCTATACCTGGGCAGCCAGCTCTTGGTAAGCTGAAGGTAGCACATTGCCTTTACCATTTCCATTTTATTTTCTTAGATTCAGCTCATTACCTCTAGCCTGGCAGTGAGATTAATTTGGATCCTGTTTGTGACACTGGTCATGACATCTTTCACCCCCAGCCTATTCCCAAATGCAATAAGCATATCTTCTTTATTTTCATTCAAGCCAGTGATAAAAAATTTTTAAAATTCAGTTTTATTGAGATATATTCACATACCATACAATCAACCATGATGCACAATCAACTGCACCCCAATCATTCTTTTAACATTTTCCTTATTCCAAAAAGAATAAAAATAAAAATAAAAATAAAAGTAAAAAAGAGCACCCAAAGCATTCCATCCCCCCCATTCCACCCTATTTTTCATTTAGTTTTGTCCCCATTTTCCTACTCATCTGTCCATGATGGATACGGGAATGTGAGCCACAAGGTTTTCACAATCGCACAGTCACACCATGTGAGTACAAAGTTATGCAGTTGTCTTCAAGAATCAAGGCTACTGGGTTGCAGTTCGACAGTTTCAGGTATTTCCTTCTAGCTATTCCAATACACTAAAAACTAAAAAGGGGTATCTGTAGAGTGCATAAGAATGCCCTCCAGAATGACCCCACGACTCCATTTGAAATCTCTCAGCCACTGAAACTTTATTTTGTTTCATTTCACTCCCCCCTTTTGGTCAAGAAGATTTTCTCAGTTCCACAATGCCAGGTCCAGGCTCATCCCTGAGAGTCATGTCCCATGTTGCCATGGAGATTTATAGCCCTGGGAGTCATGTCCCATGTAGTGGGGTGGGCAGTGAGTTCACCTGCCGAGTAGGCTTAGAGAGAGGCCACATCTGAGCAACAAAGAGGTTCTCTAGGGGAGACTCTTAGGCACAATTACAAGTAGGCTTAGCCTCTCCTTTGCAGTAACAAGCTTCATAAGGGCGAACCCCAAGATTGAGGGCTCGTTCTACTAAATTGTTAGTCCTCAATGTTTGTGAGAATATTAGTAATAACCCAGGTGGGGAAGTCCAACATTTCCACATTTTTCCTCAGTTCCTCAGGGGGGCCCTGCAAATAAATTTTGTTCTCTGCCCAAATTACTTTGGGATGTATTGGGATTTCACACTAATCTGTACAAACCTACCAGATCTCACTTCCTACTCAAAGTTCCATGTAATTACTGTGTTTGAATAAAGTGACCATATAAGTTAAATTATTTAGTGTGCTGCAGAAAATATAGATCCTGCACCAAATAAACATCTCTTCCCTTGGTCTCACACAGAAGTTTTAAAACACAGTCAATATCGTCCTTTACCCTTGGCCTGATTTGCCTTAGTCCTAACCAGATTCACTTCAGTCATATTTCTAATTGAAGTCTGAACTCTTTTTCAGCTTTTTAAACAGTTGCTGTATGAGGTAATACTGACATTCATAGCTGCTGAGCTCTAGCTCTGAGTTTCAGGTGTCATACAGATACCCAAAGTTCCAGAGACCGACCAGTTATATTCAAAGAGCTCAGCATCTCAGAATTTGGAGATAACCATTACAACTCAGGAATAGATGTGACTGCTATAAGAGCTTACAATCTAGGGACCATTACAATAATCATTCCCTGATGAGCTGTGCTCTAAGATTCAATTCTCAGAGTTTACACACTATAGTTAGTCCATATTGTGAGGGAGTATAACATTTGTCTTTTCATTTCTGGCATACTTCGCTCAAAATGCCATCCTCAAGATCCATTCACCTACTTGCATGTCTCACAGCTTCATTCCTTCTTGCAGCTGCTCAATATTCTATTGTACACACACCAATGATAAAAATTTGCCAAGGAGTTCAGTACCTCTCTCTGAGATGATTTAACTACAACCTCAGAGTATAGGTTTCCAACCAGTACCTAAGCCACCCAATGGTCCTTGCACCCAAATCATATATTAACCCCATTGTCAAAGGCCCTATGGAACTCCATCAACTCTTGATCTACCTCATTTCTACCAGTCTAATAATTCTAAGAAGGAAACAAGATCAAGCTGGCAGTTTTTTCTCCGAGAACCCACAGTGGATCCTGGTGATTTCTGCTTTCTATGTGTTCATAAACCATAAATCCCCTTTAAAAATGCATCCCCCATCAAACTCACTAGCTAGTTTTCCTCTTACTATAAAATAATTAACCTCAGATGAGGAAACCAAATATCACAGAGATTACAGTCATACACAAGTCTGGTAAGTGTGGACAGGAGCCTGGAACCCAAGGTTTATGATGATTTATCCTGCGCTCACTCCACTAGGGATGGAAAGAGAGAGTTCACATGTGGACAGGATAGGAGCAGATGTGGATGTGGGCAGAAACTTGGTTATCTGTGTCCTCAGAGAAACCTAAGGCTCTGCCCACAGCGAAATACTACTGTTATGCACAAACTGGTATAATTGCCTTTGCAAACACCAGAGGATAGACAGAGAATAAAAAGGAGTAATTTAAAGCAAATTCATGACTTCATATGACCTCATTTAATTCATGTTCCTCTTTGGCCTGAATTATCTGGATTTCATTAAAATAACAAGCATCCACTCACCCACTTTTTTTCAGGCCCTGTGGTAGGCTCTGGGGATTCTGAAATGAACGAGGCATGATGCTTCTGACAGGGAAGGCTGCCAGGTTGATAGAGTCCCATGATGTCTCCCGGTGCGTTCTGTGGTGGACAGTGACTTTCCATGCGATGCCCTGAGCCCCAGGGTTTCCTTCCATACAGTCAAGATGGAAGTGAAACAGCAAATCAGTGTGGAACCACAAACTAGTCAACAGATATTAATTTAGCATCATATTACATACCAAACACTGTTCTAGATATTGGAATACTACAATGAATAAAACATAAAAATTCCTTTCCTCATGGAGCCTACATTTTAGTGCATGATGGGGAGGGGAGGACAACTCAATAAATATGTCCAGTGATAAGTGCTGTAGAGAAAAATAAAGCTGAGTGGCTGATAGGGAATGATGGGGTGGGAATAGGGATGGAATTTAAAATAAGGGGCTGGGAAGGCCTCACTGAGAAGGTGACATTTGAGCAGAAATCTGAGGAAGGTGAGTGATGAAGCCATGTGGATAATCCAGTGCAAAGGTCCTTAGGTGGGGTTTACCTTGTATGTTAGAGGGCCAGCGAGAAGGCCATGTAGCTGGGAGATGAGGCCAGTAGGGTCTTGTGGGTCTCTGATTTGGGATATGAGGGTCTTGAGCAGGGGAGTGACATGCTCTGACTTGCATTATTAAAGGATCCCTCTGTTTTATTGAGATGAGACTTTGGTGGGGAATGGGGCAGCCAGAGGTGGAAGCAGGGAGACCATTTAGGAAGCTATTGCAATAATGTAGGTAGGAGATGGTGATGCTTTGATAAGGGTGACAGCGGTGGGATGGTGAGAGGCAGACATATTTCAGAGGGGAGGTCCCAGGATGACTGGATATGGGGTGTGAAAAGAGAAGAGTAAGTAAGGGAAGAATGCAGTCGCCCATTACTGAGATGCTGACAACTAGAGGAGGAGCAGGTTTGCGGAGGAAGAAGATCAGGGGTTGGGTTTGGAGCTTGTTACTTTGAGATCCCTGTTAGACATGTGAGCGAAGACGTGGGGAGTCTCAGGCTAGAAATGTCAACACGGGAGTTATCAGCATATAAAGCCAAGAAACTGGGTGCAATTCCCCTGGGAGAGAGTGTAGATGAAAAGAAATGTCAGGGGACGCAGGCCTGGGGAGCACTTAGAGGTCAAAGAGGTGAGAAGGAACCAGTGGGGGTGCAGGGAAGTCAGGAGAACCGGACATCCTGAAAGTCAAGTGAAGAAAGTGTTCCCCGGAGGCAGAAAGGCCTGCTGTGTCAGGTGGTGCTGATGGGCCCCTCCTGGGGAGCACTGAGAACTGACCTGTGTTCCAGGTCTTTGCAGTCACATTGGTGGAAACCGTGGGCAGATACCACATTCTCAAGTGGTCCTTATGTTCCTCTCCCGGGCTCAGTGCATCCACATCCTCTCTGGTGGCCACTGCTAATTGTCTTCCCCAGAAATCTTGAACTCTACCATAGTCCTCTCACCTCTATTGTGGTCCTTAAAATGGCACAACAAGCCCCGTTCTCTTTAATATTCCTTCACCAATAGGTGTCATACTGACCAAGACCTTTGCGAAGAGGTAGAAACTGTATAGTTTGTTTTCTTTCTCCCCTTGGTTATCTGTATTTTGCTGATCAATACAAATTTGCATAATTTTAATTTTTTCTATTCAATTAAACTGATTTCTACCAATTAAAAATGTACAAATTATTTCCAAACATGTATTATTACCAATACACATATCATCTAATATGCTTTTCCCACATTATCATTCTTTTCTGGATCATTCTTAGCCATCCTATGTAAAATGCAACGGGAATCAATTCTGCCCAGTTTGTTGGGGGTAGTGGGTGGGTGGGTCCAGGAAATCTAAGAAGCAGAGGCCTGAAAGGTAAGAGGGGTGCAGGGTTCACCAGACAGAGGATGGGCATTTGGGGAAGAAAAGATGGCAGAAGCAAAATCTCGGAGCTGGGGAAATGCGAGTGGGTTTGGGACCCCTGTATGACAGCGTGGCTGGAATGTGGGCTCATGGGACACAGAGCTGGAGCTGCCCAAGCAGGGAGCTGCCTGCAAAGCAGAGGAAGGAACGGGGCTCCATTCTGGTACATCTGTCCCAGAGAGAAGGGGGGCAGCAAACCAGGCAGCTGTGCACACCGGACATGCTCAGGGGACAGGAAGCATGGAGGAGTGAAGGCTGGCAGGGGTTAGCGACCCAGGGCAAGGCACACGTGCAGGAAGGGTGGCAGCCGGGCCAGGAGGCACACTGGGATGGGTACAAGTAAGTCTCTCCACAATATGGTATCCCTTATTTTCCCTTGTTTTTAATTTCTATCTTATCAAGACAAATTTTGAGTTTTCCACTCACTGCTGAGCAGAACCATGATTTATGGATCCTGTATGGCCATGCTCCTTGTGAGCATGTCTCATCTCTGACCATGACATTTTTCTCTCTGGGACACTGGGTCATTAGGTTGAAGTGTTGTGGGGTCATGCTGTGGCCTTTGTTTTGAGGGGGGGCAGTGTGTGGAGACATGTCTGTATCCCCCTTCCTACATCTCTGCAGAGTAGAAAAAGGAACCAGTGAAGAACTGGGCTTCCCCTAAGGGGTGAGACTGGCTTTGGGGCAGCCGCTAAAGGAGCCAAGAAGGACAGGCAAGGCTCACAGGTTCCTGACTGCGATGCAGCTCAGACACCAGGTTAAAGAGTTTAGACTTTATTCTCTAGTGAAGAAAGACCCATCCATGGTTTTAAGAAGAGGACCAAGCTTTGGTTTCCTACTTGGAGAAACCCACTGGCAGTGTGTGGCAAGGGGGAAAGACAGGAGGCTGGAACACCAGACCGCGGCTGGTGCAGCAGCTGGGGTGAGAGGTGAGGAGGACCTGGCTCAAGGCAGAGACAGTGGAGGGGAAGAGGCATCTGGAGACGAGAGCGCCATTGTGGAGGTCTGAGCCACGCAGCTGGCATCTAATTGGATGGGGGGTGCCATCCAGCCTGACTGCGGGCTCCTGACTTAGGCAACAGGATCTCTGATGATATTTTTTAACTCTTGCAAAGAAGACAGTGAGATGATCTTGCACTTTCGTTATATTTTGCAGATTATCTTGAATGACCCACATTTTTCAGGGAGAGATTTTGGGAGGAGAGATGAACCTGAAATATTCAGGCAATTGTCTCAGTTCCCCAGTTCTCTTTATTCTATTGGCAGCCTGAGATTTTGCCGAGAGTGGGGCAGAGCAGAGAAATCTTAACCAGAGAACCATTATAGAAATAAGAAAGCTGTACTCCATGATTGGAAGGAATGGATAGAAGTTCTCACTCCTTAGATAGCCCCAGGAGGGGCTCAGCTAAGATCCCCCCCGATGGCTGTGTTGGGGTTTAGTGCTCAGTGCACTAAGCCAGCACCTAGCTTCCTATTGTCTTTTTAATTCCATTGTTTTAAGCAAGCTGACTTTGTAGCCAGGGTTCAGGCACTACAGACAAACCCTCTGTTAGAAAAAATAGCTCTTAGGAGCTCTTAAGAGAGCTGGGGGAAATCACAAGTCACAGGCAGTGGAAGTTTCAATTCCAGATCCCCAGGCAAAAATTGCAGATGAAGTGTCTTCCTTTTTTAATTGTTAAAGTATATAATATTTTCATATGGCATAAACAAATCTAGATGGGGGTGTAGCCTGCAGTGCTAATTATTTACTCCAGCCTGACTACGAAATACAATTAGAATTAGCAATTCAGATGACTGGCAAACTATAGATTTCATTTTTCAACACTCAATAGTATAACCACCAGAAAGGCGGAAAGATATTAAACAGGGAAGTCGTGGCTTGAATAAATGTATCAATTCTGTTTTCAATAATATTTCAATTCTGCTGAAATAAAGTTTCAATTCTGTTTTCTTCAGGCGACTGAATGTTCTCTCTTCCACCAGTTTGGGAATTGTTTTAAAGCAGCCCCAGGATCAATTTCACCACCAGGAAAATAAACTTGGTCACAGTGAATAGCTGAGCCAGTGTGTAGTTGGTAATGTTTTGTGTAACCTAGGGCATGGAAAGGAATCTTTCCAACCGTCATTCCAAAAACTGTTGAGGAGTCCAGGCAATCTTAAACCTGGTATTCCTCATTAGAAAGACTTAAATCACTCTGAAAAGAGAGAAAACCCCCCTTTTAAAAACATAATCGCCAGTGGCAGGTTTTCCTGGCGACCACAGCTCCGGCCATTTAAATTACTTATGGCACCAGTTTCACGTGGGCAAGGTGGGACCTCTTCTACTTCTAGTACCTCCTGTCGTGCCAGCCTGACGGGAGACACACAGCACCTCCTCCACCTGCTCCTTCGGTGGAATGATTTGGGCTCTGTGAGGTGGGAGGGTTGGTGCTATTGAAAGCTCCGGTGCCTCCGGAGAACAGTGGAGAGTGCACCGATGAAACTAATTTGGAGCATCGCTGGGACTGGCAGGTGGCCAGCTTCTCCGCTGTGTGTGTGGAGGTGCCTGGGAGGAGCCGCGCACCCTCTCCCTCTGGAGGTGGCAGCCGAACGGGGAGAACAATGGTTTGGGGGATTTGTACACACGTTCCTCTGCCTGGCACCGGATGATATGAATGTTTTGGGAAGAACAGATGATTTGGAGCTGGAAAGAGCTCCAGAGATCCTTCAGGGAGGATAACCCAGTGGTGTAGGCAGGTGGCCCGGATTTGAGCTGGGATATGCCCCTCACTGGCTCTCCGACCAGGGAATGCATATTGGTTTCTTGGGCTGGCCAGAGCAAAGTGCTACCAACTGGGTGGCTTTGAGCATCAGGAATTTATTGCCTCACAGGTCTGGAGGGCAGAAGTCGGAAATCAAGGTGTCAGCAGGGCCAGCTCCCCCCGAAGGCTCCAGGAGAGGAGCTTCCCTGCCTGTCCCAGCGTCTGGTGGTCACCGGTGATCCCAGGCGTTCCTGGGCTTGGGGCAGCGTAACTCCAGCCTGCCTGGGTCTTCACGGGGCTGTCTTCCTCTGCGTCTGTGTCTCTTCCTACAAGGACATGCGTCACAGTGGATTAGGGCCCATCCTGGTTCAGTAAGACCTCATCGTAACTGGATTACTAGTGCAAAGACCCTATTTCCAAACCAGGTCACAGTCATAGGTCCTGGGGGCAGGATTTACAACATATCAACCCACAGTAGCAAGTGACTTATCTTCCCCAGCCTCAGTTTCCAGTTTCCTTTTTCATAAGATGAAGAAATAACATCCATGTGATAGGATTTTTAAGAGGATTAATTGAGATGCTGCACACATAAATGCTCAATAAATGTTACTTAATATAAATAGCCCGATTCCTTCATTTTAGAGTGCAGAAGCTGAAAGCTAGATGGCCAAATGAATTTCACAGATACATATTTGGTCTGATAAGGGCAGCACTTAGGAATACAATCCTTCCAGCAACAGCCTTTTTATCTCAGAGCACAGCCAACAGCATATGTCTAGCAGAAGGTGGGAACACGCTACACTGAGGAGTTAGAATTTGTGACTGGCAGCTTGAGCTGTGGGTCAGGAGCGAATGTCCAAAGAAAAATGGCAGGGTCCAGGTTCTGCCCATGTTACCGTGGGCAGTCCGCTCAACTCACGTGAAGCAGGGTACCTATATGTTATTCCTTCCATGGATTTCTGTTTATTTGTCTGTTTATTTTACTTTGCTTTTTGGATCTGAAGCAGAAGAAATCCATTACTCTGTCAGAGTTACAGGTGACCTGAAGTTTGAAGGGCAAGGCTAATTCATTGGTTGCCAGGTTCATGCAGATCTCAAGGGTCTGCAAAGAGTTGAAATACTAATAAAAAGATTTGGCTAGGGCTGATTTTAAAGTCCTGTATTTAGGTTCCAAAGTCAGCTGCACAACTGCAGGATGAGGGGATCACAGGGAAAGAATTTATAGTTGGTCCCAATCTATTGGAAAGGTAAGAAGACCCCTTTCAGGCCTCTTCCTCATCTCATGGGACTTAGGAAATTAAATCGGAGCTCTGGCTGGAGGGGATTTATTCTGCTGTCCCCCATAAATAAGCTATACTCTAGTCCAATGTGACTGATGTCCTTGTACATCCCAGTTGTCTTTTCTCAGTAGAGAACAGGAGAGTTATTAGATTTTAACAGGAGGTGGTGATGGTGAAAGACATGATCTGACCTGGCAGCAGTCCACAGGCTTCCCACATGTCCTATCAGGTGGTGGCCAGCAGGTCCCAGAGGTGTTTCTTCCTCTGTTGGTACTGAGCAGTCAACCCAAGGCCTGGTCTGGCCCTTCCCTTCAGGCACAGCTAGAGAAGGGTTCACAGGATGAAGGGTGTCTCTGCCTAGCAGGAAAACTCCAACTTTTACAGTTTAGCAAAAACTTTGAAGCGCATTATTGACTTTAGTTTGATACAAAGTTAACTAAAAAAAAAAGTTCATCTTTGGCTGCAGATGGGTATAGACAGCAAATATGTTTTTTTTACTTGCTGAGATATGTCACAGGTGAGGCAACAATAAAGGAAATGTTTGGGAGGCAAGGCTCCATGCCAGGTGGGCAAAAGGGAGGGGCCCCATTTAGACCCACATCAAACAGCTGGCTTCCCTCTATTATGTTAGACCTTTTCATGCATCTCTGTATGTTTTTTCCAATATTTTTCCCTTTGCACTTCTGTCAGAATATTTTCTATTGACATGTCTTCAAGTTCACCAGTCTTCTCTTCTGCTGTGTCGAATCTGCCATTAAAAGTGCCTACTGATTTTTTAATTTTAGTTATTACATTTTTCAGTTCTAGAATTTCCATTTAATTCTTGTTAAAGTAGATTGCAATCTCTGGTGGAATTCTCCATGTCTTAAATCTGTTTCTTATATTTTCTTGAACATACTCATCATAGCTATTTCAAAGGTTTATCTGCTAATTCCAGTATCTGGATTACCCGAGGGTCTGTTTCTATTTTCTAGTTTCTTTTTTCTCTTGGATTTTCATAATTTAGTTCTGTTGAAATAAGCCTATAGATTTTTTACTGAGTGTCAGATATTATGTATAAAAAAGTGAAGAGTCTCTAGATGGGTCCCTTTCCTTTGGGGCAGATAAAGTAGGAGCTGGTCACTAGAATCCAATCAGGGACTTAGCTTTGGTTTGCTCCTGTTTGTAAGCCAGAGCCCCCCAGGTGCCCCAACTGAGAGCCAGGGTGTTCACCAGGGACCCTCCTCTCTGGCAGGTCTTGGACTTTAAACCTTATTTCCTTGGCATCACAAGACTGCTGAAAATCCCATTCTGCCTTTCAAAGGCTTAGCTTCTTAGCCTCCTACCCCAGTTGGCTTCAGAGTTTGGCAAATGTCTCAAGGGGGGAGACTGGCAGCATGTTGGGTTACCTTATCTGTCCTTCATTTTCAGAGAAATTCCAGCTCCCACAAATCCCTAATTTTTGTCCTTGTATCTCCACAAGACTGCCTAAAGCTCTGCTTGGTTCCCTACCTCTTTGTAGCAGTCCCACCACCTGGGCCCTTTGCTGACATCCTCAGCCTCTTGCTTCATGCCCCAAATTAGCAAATTCCCTGCTATAAAAGGTGGCTACAGAATGTCAGTTCCCCTCACCATCCAATTCCTCCTTCTCTAAGGTTTTGGTCCCCTTGGGTCCTGAGTGCCTCGGCAGCTTTCCAATGCCTCTGCACAGAAGTGTTTTATATTTTATCTTTTCTCTTAGTCACAGTGGGGGGTGATGGTTTGCCACAAGCTACTCCATTGTACCCAGAAGCAGAAGATGCTTCCTTCTGTTTTTGATGCTAGGGGACAAAAATCCATTTTCCTGATGGTTAGAGGGTCCTCCTGTTTTACTAAGGCAAAGGGCAAATATGCAAAGTGTGTTTATGTCACAGGAGCAAGGCACTGGGGAAAAGGGCCACCATTCCCAGATGACTGGAGCAACAAATCTTTTTTCTCTCTCCCACTCAGACTCCAGAATGACAATGGCCAAGTTGGGAGGAAATAGTGCCATTGCGATCTGGCCTGGCCCGAGAGAGAGGACGGCTGTGCGGGGCTGTCTAAGGAGGAATGACGGGACAGTGTGGGCAATGGAAGCCAGCGGTCACTCTCACCGGTCACCTCCTTGGGGTCTGGCTCTACTGATCCCTTTACATGCTTTCTCATACATGACACCAAACCTACACTGTGGGGATTATCACAACTGAGTAAACCAAGGCCCAAAGGTCAAGCTTACGTGGCAAAGCCAGACTTGAGTGCGTTCAATTTGCTTCCAGAGCTCACACCACTTTGTAATAGACGTGAGGATGCTTAGCCTGGATGAAAAAGGAGACAAGGGAAGAAGATTCAGAGTTGGGTGCAGTATAAAGGAAGATCAGTTAGGGCTGTCCGGAGCTGGCCAGCTGCCTTGCCTCTGGAGTGAGGGAGGTAGTGGTACTGGGGTGTCCACACAGAGGCTGGAAGAGATGAGCCGGGCCTGATGGTCCGAGGCCCCTTCTGGCAGGTGAAGCCTGAGTGCAGAGAGCAGAGGAGGCCTGCAGAGGAGGCTGGAGGGAATATGGTGTGAGGACCCTGAGGCCCTGCCTGGCCACGTCCTCAGCCTCTTTCTCTCTCTTTCTCTGGTCCCCCCTCTGCACTCTGCCCCTCGCCTACTAGGCTTGAGCCACACCAGCCTTCCCATTCTGGAACAAACCAAGTGCTTTCTTCCTCCAAGGCCTTTGCCCACTCGGTGGCCTCTGCCTTGATGCTCTTCCTCCTGTGTTCCCCTGGCCAGCTCCTGCTGCTCATCCTTCAGCTCCAGCTGAAAGGCTGCCACCTCCAGGAGGCCCTCCCTGACCACCTCAATTCAGGCAGCTCTTCCCCAGTTAATCTCAGTCCTATCCACACATTTGTTTCCTTCATGGAACTAACCATCATCTATGATTATCTTCTTTGTTTAGTTGTTTTAGTTTGTAGAAAGTGAATTCCATGGGGGCAGATCCGCATTTGTCTTTTTCATTAATGCATCCCTGATCTCTAGTATGGTGTTGAATACTTTTTGAATGAATGACTGAATTAATGAATGACCTTGACCAAATTACTGTGGGCCTCGCTTTCCTAATCTGTTAAATTGGGAGCATCTGTGGAGGAAGTTTGATTAGCAAGAAGGTCGTCCAACTCGAGCGTGTCTCAGAATCATCAGGAAAACTTTTTCAACACAGATTGCTGGCCCCCATGCCCAGAATTTCTGATTTTCTTAGGTTTGGATTGGGCCAAAGAATGTGTATTTCTAACAAGATCTCAGGTAATTTTGATGCTGCTGGTCCGAGGAGCACACGTTGCGAACCACTAGATTAGATCATTTGAAGGTCCCTTTGGACACTTGGCTCTAATTTTACCAAATTGAAATAACAAATATGAATGCACCATGCTTATCAAGCACTGTATATAAATGTGAAAGATGTTACAAAACATCATAACAAACATTCACTTCAAAAGTAAAAGGGCAAGGGAGGCAGTGGAAGAAAAGGGAAGGGAAAATAAAAAGCCCTGTAAATCAGGAGGGATTAGCACTTACTGATGGGGTTTATAGAGGCAAAAGGTCAGTTCAGTGGTGAGATTTCGAGAGCACCTCCTGCCAGCTCAGAATTTAACCTCCATCTCTGAGGGTAAAATCAGAGAATCACAAGTAGGGAGTGAAGTTTGGAATCCAAGCCAGGGGGACAACAAAACAAAAGAAACCTTTGTGATGATTACGCATCTCAGTCGGGGAGTCTTGCCTTCGTCTAGCTGGATGTTTTGCTTATTAAGTGCTTCTTAGGGTGAACATTCTCTGTCGTTTTCCCTGGTGGCCAGTTGCTTTCCACTTCTCTTGTTCATGCTGCCTTCTACAAACCTACCATGGGTTTTAGGGATCCTCTGAAGTTAGATCTAAAGTGTTTGTTCCTGCCAGGCCCATTTTCTCTGTGAAGTTCTCATTTTTTTCTGTGCTCCTCCAGTTCTGCGCATGCCCAAGAGGAAGCATCAGTTAGGGATACAGGTCTTTATGCCTGTCTTTACCAGTCCCTGTCTAACAGGGAGAGGCTTCCCCACAGTGGTGGCACCATGGACAGAAACCAGAGATGCCACATCTGCCCCCTCTGCTTTCCCTCCAGTCCCCACCCTAGCTGAGCCCAGCTGGAGGCCCCAGGCGCCTGGTGATGGTGTCGCCCCATCAGGCCCCCCATGCAGAGAGCAGAGAGGGGCACCAGTGCTGCCACATTTTGCCAGCTGCATCCATTTCCGAGGGCAGCTGTCAAAAGTTTCCACCAACCGGGGGACCTAAAAGAACGGAAATGTCTTTTTCACAGTTCAATAGTCTGGAAGTCCAAATTCAAGATGCCCGCAGGATGGCACTCCCTCTGGAGGCTGGGGGAGAGTTGTTATGGATTGAATTGTATCCTCCCCAGAGGACATGTTCAAGTCTGAATTCCCAGTCCCACGAATGTGATCCTATTAGGTGATGGGATCTTTAGAAGTGTTATTAGTTAAGATGAGGCCAAACTGGATTGGCGTGTGCTCTTAATCAGAAGAGGGTATTTGGACACGGAGGAACAGAGGAGAGAATGGCACAGACTGCGGGCAACCACCAGAAGCTAGAAGAGGCATGGAACAGATTCTTTGCTACAGGTTTTGCTTGAAGCACAGCCCTACTGATGCCTTGATTTCAACTTCTAGCCTCCAGAATTGTGAGACAATAGGTGTCTGTTTTAAACCACCCAGCTCTTGGCACACTGTTTTGGCAGCCCTAGGAATTTAAGATACCGTCCTTGCCTCTTCCAGGTTCTGGGGCCTCCAGGTGTCCTTTGGCTTGTGGCTGCCTCGCTCCAGTCTCAGCCTCTGAATTCACATGGCTGCCTCCTCATTGTATCTTCTCTTCCTCTATCTGTGTGTCTCTCCTCTATGTGTCTTTTGCAAGGACACTTGTCATTGGATTTAGGGCACACCCAGATAATCCAGAATGATTTACTCATCTCAAGATCCTTAACTTAATCACATCTGCAAAGACCCTTTTTCTAAATATGGTCACCATCACAGGTTCCAGAGATTTGACATGGATGTATCTTTTAGGGGGCCACCATTCACCCCCAAAAGAATGGTGCACCAGCCTTGCACATCTGACTGCTGTCACTGAGATGTCCAGATGGAGTGGAATCATCCGTCCCTCAAAGGTCTTTCAGAACTGGGACCACAGTGAACTCTGGGAGCTCTGGGAGCTACAGCTCCTTTGCATATCTGCTCTAAATAGATGATGATCCTTAAATTGGGGGTGGCAATGCAGGGTGGGTACCCATCTTACTTTGTTTCACAAACAATTAACATTATGACCTTTGGCAAATCACATATCATCCATGAGCCCCTTCTTACATCTATACAGTGAAGCAGTCAGATTAAGCGCTGTCTAAAATAGTGTCTCCCTCCCGAGCCCCGTTATGCTATAACCCCTGCCAGGGCAGAGTGACCATCTCTGGGTCAAGTTCAGAGCCGCATATGTCTTCAAGCTTTGTAGGCTGCCCTGCATATTCATCTGCTGCTGTCTGTGGATCATAGAGGACCCAAGGATTCTGGTCTGACCTCTCACCCAGGACCAAATCCTCACGGCCTTGGTACCACCACCCCCCACTGGGAGTCCAGGGGCTCCAAGGTGGCATTTCAGATCAGGCATCTTTGAGTAGCTCAGATTTCTAGCCAAGCAATTCTTGAATCCTTTCGTGCAGCAAAGTCTATCAGTGACACCATGGCATCTTTTCTGGTTGTGTTTTAATTGAAAAGACTTGATTTGATTATAGAAGCCTACACTGCGGTTGAAGGACTTGTTAAAATATATGTATTAAATCGAAAAGATTGCAATGTTTCGCTGTGTAATTACATAAACAGTTACATAAAAGGAGCAGTTCACAGTCAGCAAGAATTGTTTTTCAATAGCATGGTGGCAAACTTGCATAGTTGATCAGTGACAGGTGAATTTACTTTTTTCAGGGACAAATGCAACTTGGTGTCCCCCCTGACATCAGCTGGGCCAGGCCTTTCATTTCCTCCTTTGGTGTACATTTTTCCTTGAAATCTGTTGTGATTTTAAGTAATGTTTCTGTGTCCTCATGTGTGGAAAATAAAATGTCTCAAAACTGTTTAGATTTCTCTGAAGCAAAAATGATCCAGACATTTCAAAATCAAAATCTTCAACTGTGGTTTTAAAATAGAAGTAGAACTACCTTAAAATTCCCTGCAGTTTTAATGAAAGTGTCCATTAAATTTACTGAGGATAAAAGAGCAATTTACTGCAAAACCCACTGTACCTGCCCTCCCAAAGTACCCACAGTGCTCACCTATCTTTTTTGAACTTGAAAATAAATGAAACATTGCTCAGAGCCGTCACTGAAACATCACTTCTCCTTGTCCATCACTCATCCTGCCCTGGCCGCAATCATGACTTCCTCTCAGCCCCGAGAAAATGGGAACCATAAATTGGCTGACGAATTATGTGCTTCCAGTGGTTTCGAAGGGAAGCATTTATTGAGGGAGAAAATTGTTTTAATCTTATAACAACCAAGGAGGAGAGTTTGTAAAAACACAGAACACCTACACATACACTGGATTTTGTTGCATCGGAATACAGGAGAACGTTTCTTCCCACAAATGTGCTGATGTCTCAGCTGGGGGCTGCTGCTCCAGCCGAGGCAGGGGCAGGGAGGCCTGTGAGGGGACAGGGGAAGGGACGGGGGCCAGGGGGTGGGGGAGGGTCTGAGACCCTGGCGGAGTCTGCTGGGAATCCCAGGGACTGAGGGAGAGGGAGCATACCCAGCACAGGATCAGGGCTCTCCAGCCCCTTCTGGAAATGCCAACAGGATCCGCAGGACACCCCAAGATTGGCTTTCCCAGGGCCCAGCCCCTCAAATTGTAGGATGAGGATTCTGGTGCCACCTTGACCAAAGGTGGCCTTTGATAACTTCACAGCAACTCCAGCCTAAATTCTCCTTCTAGTTCCTTTAGAATCCCTGGCAGAACTCAACACATTGGGGGGATTATAAGTTAAGTGTCCACACTGGCCAAAAATGACAAATAAATTTAGAGCTTCAGAAATCAGTCCTAGAGATGACTAGAAGGAGAAAATGATAATAGTAAGGGAGTTAAAAGAAAAATGCATGAAGCCCATTTTGGGAGGGAGAGAGGGAAATGAGGGATATAAGTGTAGGATGCAGGATATTCAAAGGCTATGTGCAACAGGTGTGCAGCGTGGGATATCTATGTAGCTGGATGCACAGGAGAATGTGTGGGCCTTTGGGGAGAGCGTGGCGAAAGGGGAATTTTGCGTTTTCCTCTCCGTACTTACAAGTTTGAATCCTTTACCTGGGGACCTAATAATGGCCTTTTCGTGCCATTTTCAAAAGGAAGTAGGGGGTGGGGAGGTGCATTTTAAGAAGCAATGGCTGGATTTGGGGGGACAGTTGTAAGTGGCTTATTTGTATAAAGCAGATTACAAATGAAACAGAGTAACACAGTGGAAGAGGCAAAACAAACTCGGAATGCATATCCCTCCTCTAGTTCACATCCCTTTGTTTCTTGTAGGAGAACGTAGTTCATACAAAGATGTGCTTTGTTCAAAAGGGAAACAACTGGTTTCTGGAAATACAGTCCACACTCTGATCATTTCCAAGAGATGCAAAGCATACCTCCAGGAACAGCTCTCATGGAGCAGGGAAAGTGGGTAACAAAAGGCGCTACACAGAATCTTGGAGCAGTGGGTGTTTTCCTGGAATCTTTGGTTTAAAGGGAAGAGTGATTATATACTGTTAGTGACTGTTTTTCTGCTTGATGAGAATCCCTCCCTTCATTCATTTGGTGCATGTGGGCTTTGGGTACCTGAGACTCGCCCTGTTGGATCTTCTCCCTCCCCATTCTCAGACTGGACCCAAGGTCACTTCACTGGGGACCCCCAGCTTCTCTGCCTGCCCCCAGCTCTGTGCCCGCCCCTCTTGGTTCTGGGACATCCTGCCATCTTCCTAAAGCATCTTTGTGGTTCCGCTCTTGCTGTACCAAGGTCTTCAGCCAGAGCCTCCCTTTCCATTTGACTTGCAGGCTCTCCCTCCCCGGGGTCCCCGGCTGCTGTTTCCGCCAGGTCTCCTGCTCCTTTCCACCGTCAGCCCTCTGCTTCGGCCATCAGGTCGCCTCCCACTGCCCTGTATCTCCCTGCTCCGCCGTCCCCTTCTCTCCACTACTCCTTCCCACTCCTTGGCGGTCCAGCGAAGCCCAGCTCCTCCATGCAGCCTTTGCCAACTGCCCCATCATCAGCGGGTACAGCAATTGCTCAAACTTTACCACTTCATGTGCACCTCCTGGGGTCCGCATTACCAGTGCCCACCCGTGCCTGCCTCTCCTCTGCTTCTGGGAACCCCGAGGATTTTACTTCCTGCCCCCTGAAGCTGGGTGTGGCCACGTGACTAGTCTGGTCAATGACATGTGAAGGGAAGTGATGTGTGTCACCTCCAGGCCAGCGCAAACACCTCTGCCACCCCGGGAGCCTGTGCTGAGATGGCAGTGGGGCCTCCTCCATCAGCCCGGGGCCCTGAGTGACTCTGATGAGAAGATCTCCCCAGCCCCTGGTCCTGGCAGCTGGCATTGGATATGCAGGATAATAAGAAATAAACTTTGCTTGTCTAAGCCCGCTGAGACTTGGGGGTTTGATAACTCGTCCTGTCCTGACTGATGTGTCTGCTATATGCCAAACACACAGGCAGCAACTGACCTGCATCACTTTGCTGTAAAATGGATATTAGCAACCCCATTTTTCAGAGGAGGAAACTGAGGCTTAGGGAATTTCAGTGACTTGACATGCTCAGAATCATACAGCAGATGCGTGGCAGTGCTTGGATTTACACCCAGCTCTTCCTGATTCCAAAGCTGGTGCTCTTACCCACCGTGCAAGCTGCTCTTTGTTTTCCTGGCCACACTACACTGTCTGAGTATATTTGTGTATGTGTGGATTTGCGGGTATGAGTGGTAGAGGGTATACCTGCTTCTCACATTTTTTGTGCTCACCCCTTTGCTCCCCACCTCCGGTATAGATTCTTTAAATTATAAAACCTCAATAAATAATCACCAACTCCTTACAGCCTCTTTGCACTTTAGATTGCTTTTCCCCCTGCTTTTTGTTCATGATAGTATCTTTCATTAGGTGAGGCTGTGATAACAAACAACCCCCACATCTCAGTGGCTCTCCTCAGCAAAGCTTTATTTCTTACCCTGATTATGTGGCAGTTGCCAGTTGGTGGTGGCTCTGCTCCATGTGTCGTCTTCATCTGGGTCCCAAAATATCAGGGGCACACAAAGGGTAAAGAGTGACAGAGCTGGTGGAAACATACTGTGGTTTTGTGCATGTCTCATCCACTCACCTTCCCTTGGGCGAGTCGCACAGCCAAGCCTGACAGTGGGGCAGGGAAGGACGCCCCCCCAGGGGATGGTGCTGACACTCCAGGGATGGACGGGATGTGCGGTGCTTTCCCGGGGAGGGGACGAGTGGGTGCTGATGGAGGCAGCCGGGCTCTTGCCACTCAGGCTAAGCCACCACCCTCTTCTGGCTGGATGACTCAGCCTTTCCTCGAGTCCCAGGCCAGGGCTTCCAGTGGCCTCCCACCTTGCCTCCATTTTCTTTAGTTTTTCTGTTTGTTTATTTTTAAACCATAGAAGTAACACATCCTCACTATAATGTATTTGTCACTCCTGCTACGAATTTTCCATCCCTAAAGCAATCAATAACTGTTTAGGGCAAATCATTTCAGATTGTTTTCCATGCCTGCACAACCACATAATATGTATATAAGATTTTAGAGAAATAGGATCTTCCTATATATACATGTGCATATATATGTATAAATGCATATATATATATATATGTATGTATAAATTTGATCACAGAATTCTGTGACCAAGTTTTACAGTTAGCAGCACATCCCAAATATCTTCATGTTGAGCTGCCTTGTTCTTTTTTCTGATTGCACAGTATTCTATGACATGGGCATACCACAGTTGATTTACTATTTCCCTACTCACGGAGATTTAGTTTGTTTCCAATTTTATTTCTGTTACAACAGTGCTGCAAAGAACATCCTATATGCACATATATAGATTGTTTTATAAGCTGGATTCCTAGAAATGCAATTTCTAGGTTTGTGCCTTTTGCATTTTCAGGGAAACTGCCAGAATGTCCTTCTGGAAGACTGTGCCGGCTTACGCCCCCACCAATGACTAGAGAACCTGTCTCCACCCCACCCCTGCCAGTCAGGTGTTTCACTGTTCATTTTCAATAATTTTAGACTCCCATAGAAGTTACAGAAGTAGTACAGCAACTTCCTGTGTACCCTTCTGTGGTGGCTTGGAGCCTCATACCCCAGAAAAAAACACATTCTTAAACTTAATCCATTGTAAGCAGGTTGTTTTTGATGAGATTACAGCTGCTAAATTGTGGCCCACCTCAATCAGGATGGTTCTAAATCCTTACACTTCATAAGTGAAATGAAATTCAGATTTAGAGAAAGCCACAGAGGAAGCAACCAGAAAAGGAACCCCAACAAAACAGGGACAAGAAGGGAGAGGCTGGGAGAGGCCGCCATGTGCCTTGCTATTTGACAGAGAAGCCCAGGACCAAGGATCACCGGCAGCCAACCCCAGAACGCCACAGTCTTCTGCCTTGGTGACGCCTTCATTAGGACTTCTGCTAACCTCGAAACTGTGAGCCAATAAATTCCTGTCGTTTAAGCCAACCCATTGCAGAGCATTTGCTTGAGCAGCCAAGGAAACGAAAACACCTTCACCCAGCTTTCCTTAAAGATAGGTGCAAATTTAGATCCAGTCAGTGCAAGGAGGATTGCCATGTTTCTGGTGTGAGGTAACAAGATGCCAGAAATCTGCTTCTCCAACTTTCCCTTGAGCATCCTCAGGGCAGAGGCACTGCCTGGCCTCTGCAAGCATTAGGTTTCTATTGCTCAGAAACTGAAGGTGGACTTTCAATTTGTAGCATGATTATTTAGGCCCCAAAACCTTGGATGGGTGTGTTGTGAAACCTTTATGGAAAATTAATCTTGGAGAAGTAAAACACACCATTTCTTTCTATTTTATTTTTTATAATAAAAGGAAGAAAATTAATGGTAGTGCCTGTGCTTCCTGTGTATTTATACTGAGTTTGCTCACTTAGAGTCAAGCCATTATGAATACATTTATTCTTGATGAAAGGAACCAAGCATTAGACCAGAAACAGGATGATGCATTGAAATCAATTTAGTGTCAACCACATCAAGCCTTTTTAAAATTGTAGGTTTTACAGAACTTAAATCATAGCTTGTTTATTTGGTAGGATTTAGCTGTGATTCCTATTTCTCTAAAGCAGACAGAGAGCTTGCGAGTGAGAACAAATTGCAGGCAGACAGAGTCCTGGGTGAGGAAATGGGATTTCCTAAGTACCTCTGCCCTGTCGAGCCCCCGGCCGCAGTTTGGGTGCAACTGGAGTGAAATGAGGATTTTTTTCAAGGCTGTGTATTTTAATGGTGCTCTCACCCCATTTATCCAGACAGGATTCCTTAGGGGGGCTTCTGTCTGAAGGGAGAAAATGGACACATGACCAGATACTTAGGGGATGAGCATTCTTAGCCCCTGGTGCCTTGGTTAGGGGGTAAGATGCTGTGCGCCGTGACAGTTACTGTCTCCTCCAGCCAAGAAATCAGTCCAGGAGATGGAGCTGAAGGCATCCCTGAGCACCTGGCTGTAGGCTGGCAAGTGGATGAGAAAGGACACCCATGAGGAAGGCACACGGAAGGTTCTGGGCCACCAGGGGTGTAGCAGGGGTTGTCTTGGAGCCGGGCAGCTCGTGTTCCCTCTCGCTTTGGGCAGCCTTTGGTTCCAAGAGCGAGCACCAGGGTTTCAGGGGCCAGGAGGCAGTGGGCATGGCAGGATCCAGGAGCTGGAAAGGACAGTAGAGTCACCCTTTGGCAATGATGCTGTGGGAGCTGATGACACTCTCCCAAGTCTGTGAGAAGCCTGGTGATAGAGCAGGCCTGGCATGGCAGTCGTCAGCTCTCTGAGCTGTGGGAGGCAGGAGTGGAGTAGGGAAGTAGGAGGACTGGGGATACCATGACAAGCTTCTGTTTCCCTCCAAAGCAACTTGTTGCTGGAAGAGCCACCCATGGCTTTAACCTGGAACCCTCTACCTGCAAGTAATCCAGTTGCCCATGAATATCAGCCTTCTTGTATTTCATTTTCTGGGAGAAGTGGTGTATCAGTTTGTATATAGTATGTCCCCCAGCAAAAGCCATGTTCTTTAATGAAATCTTGTGGGGGCAGATGTATTAGTGTTGATTAGGCTGGAACCCATTGATTGTTTCCATGGAGATGTGACTCAATCAACTGTGGACTAGATTTTTGATTGGATAATTTCCATGGAGGTGTTACCCCACCCATTCAGGGTGGGTCTGAATTAAATCACTGGAGCCATATAAAACAGCTGACAAACAGAAGGAATTCAGACCTGCAGGCAAGAGAGACACTTTGAAGAATGCGCAGGAGCTGAAAGTGGAGCTGGAACACAACCTCGAGATCAGCAGACGCCAGCCACGTGCCTTCCCAGCTAACAGAGGTTTTCCAGATTACATTGGCCTTCCTTTGGTGTAGGTATAGTTGAGTTGATGCCTTCATTTGGACATTTTCATGGCCTTCAGACTGTAACTTTGTATCCAATAAACCCCCTTTATAAAAGCTAACCCATTTCTGGTATTTTGCTTAATGGCAGCATTAGCAAACCGGAACAAGTGGGTTTCTATTTCATCCTCTTCCATTGTGGGAACTGGGCAGGAGAAATGGAAATCATGTTGGAGGAAGCAGATCCCTAATGGACACCCTGAAAAAGGCCAAACCAAACCAAACCACGATGACAAAAAAAAGCCTTCACCACACACTTACCCTCTCACCCACTAGAATATAAGCACCCCTGAAGCAGAGGTTTTTGTCCGTTTTGCTCACTGCTATATTCCAGCACCTGGAACAGTGTCCAGCCCATAAGAAGTGCTCAGGAAATAATCCCGTTTGAAAGGAAGTGTCACTCATTAAACACTTGCTAAGCACCTGCTCTGGGTCAAGCATTTGAGACAGAAATGGAGGTGGAAGGTCAGTTCTTGTCCTCATGGAGCTCACAGGCCAGAGGAGAGACAAACAAGCAAGCAGGACATCACTGAGCAGGGCAAATCATGGGCAGCTGTGGGCCCAGCAGGGCACCCTTGGAGAGCAGGGCAGCATGTTTTGAGATTTCCAAGAGCCTAGAGGTTAAATAGGTCCTCTATGAGGAGCTTCTAGCCCTTCCCACTGGACCAAGCCTTGTAAGAACAGAGGAGAGACCCTGGTATGTGTGTGTGTGCACTCAAGTCAGCCAGTGGTACGTGGGAAGCTAGAATTTGAACCCACATCTCCTTCTCCAAATGCAATATTTATTTCACAAACTGAGTCCCCAAAGATGCCCATTTCTAGTAGTTAATGTGACAGAAGTTCCTGTGTCCAGAGGGCAGAGTGGAAGGTGGACAGAAGACGGCGCAGACTGTGCTGAGAGCTGAGCATAGAAATCTATGGGGGGAGGAGTCAGGGGTCAAAGTGCAGAGACGGGCAGTCACCTGGGACTGAGGGTCAAGTCCATGTCCAGGGGTGGGAGCTGCCTTCAAGCCTGGGACAGTGAAGTGTCTTTGACACACCAAGGGGTGGGGCAAAGGTGGGGAAGAAGATAGACTGGGTGAGGGCAGGGGGCTCCTGGCTAGGCTGGGGGACAACAGTCTGGGGCTCCGTGAGTGCCGGCAGTGCCATGGGCCTTGCCCATCACTCCTCCCTGAACATGGCCCAGACCGAAGAGAAGGGTCCCGGGTGGTCTGGCTGGGCACTGCATTGTCAGGAACTCAAGCAGAAGGAAGTGACCACTTGGTTCCAGGTTAGTTCTGAGGCTGTTTACATTTAATGCTGAGGCATTAATTGGAGAAATGCTATGGTTCTAGTTCAAAGAGATTGGCTAATTTCCTAGTGGGCTGAAAATTTAATAATTGAATTTTTATCCTGCAGTTGAATCAAAACATTGATTTAAGTTCAGTTGGGTTTTCAGTTCAACAAATTGATGAGCCCCAAAGCCAGATGGGTTCCCCACATTCCTCTTGTCAGTGGCCATCAAACTCTGGTTTTGCGGAGATGAGTGGGGACCTGGGGGGAGTGGGCAGGTCAGTCCCTCACCCTCACTCCCTGCCCTGCCCCCCACTTCAACCTATGTATTTACATGGAAGATTTTGTAAAGATGGGACTAACTCTGCTACTAAAAATCATTCGAAAATCTCTGATCTTCAGCTGTGATCACAAATGAGAGAAGTAAGAGGTTACTTTTGGGGAGGTTAAGTGAGCAGCAGTAAGTAAGTAGCTGGTAGGATGGCCAACTTGTCCCAGTTTGCCTGAGACTTGAGCTGAAAGTCTCAACTCCCAGGAACCCCCCTCAGTCCCAGTCAAACCAGCTTGGTTGGTCACCTACTGGCCATCTAATCTTAGGTGGGCCTCCAGCTGACTGCAGGGGCCTCTTACCTGGGCTTCCCACCTGTCCCACACGCCTCTCCCCTCCACACTGCAGAGAAGTGGCCTGAGGACGTCATTCCCCTGCTGAAAGCCCCTGATGGTCCACCACACAGCATCAAAGCCAAGCTCCTGCCTCCAGCTCCCTCCCTCCCAAACACTGAACTTCCTCCCACATCACATCAAAATGACTCAATTTTGCAGATACTACTGTGTTTTCTCCCAAACTGTGCCCTCTGTGGGCAAAGTCTTTCCGTCTGGGCTTTGTCTTCTGGCTAACACCTGCTGTTTGCTCGAGTCCTCTGGAAGCTGCCCTTAATAGCCCAGCCTTAGAGGGAGCTGAAAGATTTTCCCCTCCAGAGTGTGCCTCCACTGTGTGACTGTGTCTCCATTCTACTATCACTCATGAGTACAAGGGGTTTGATCACATCTGTCTCAGCCACTAGACACTCCAAGTGGGTAGGAGCACTGAGTTCGTGACACACACTGGAAAAATAATCATTCAGAACCCAAGTGTCTGACCCCTGGTTCATCCATCCCCCACCACCCCGCAGTCAGACTGTAAGCCCCCTGAGGTAGGCACCATGGCCCACACCCACTGGGACCACCAAAGAGGCACCCTCAGCCAGGCCTTGTCAGCCCTGTGCACAGTCAGTGAAGTGGTTAGGATTTACACAGGCAGGCCCAATACTGTATTCACTGGTGTCAGACCAGCCCCCAGCCAGCCTCTGCTTGTCAGACGAGAAGGCACTCCAAGCTGCCCAGTCCTGGGGCTCCAAAGAGAAAGCTGGGGCTCCCTCTGGTGGCTGCAGGGAGTCAGTGCTCTCACCCAGCTCTCGGGCCTAGAAATGCCTCTCACCCCAGTATGTTTCATTTTTGTGGGGTTTCCTCCAGGGACCTCAAGAATTGCCTCAAAGAGCAAGGAACAGTAGTTCAGGAAAAATAAAAGCATTGCAGTGGAGAAGGCCCAAGTAATTCTACCAGTCATCTTTCAAGAGGGAGGAAATGTCATCAAATTAGAGTATGAAAATGCCAGACTGGAAATTTTCCTGGTGTGAAAAAGACCTCAAACACCTAAAGATATCACTCTTGTTAAATCATAAAGGGCTGTCCTTGCGTTGTTCCAGGGCTGTGTTCCCCACCCCAAGCAGAGGGCTGGCTGGGCTGAGGGTCTCAGCTCTGGAGATGCCCCAGGACTGGCTGCCTCCCCCACTTCCCCAAACCTCTGCCCAATAGCTCAGCTGGGGTGTCACCAAGGCTCCGATCCCTGCAAAGGGATTTCCCCCCTTTAAATGAAGCTTTTGGAGAAGGGGGCAATGTTCTATGCCTCCGCAGCCCTCCACTCCTCCGCTCTGTGTAGGAGTGAGTTTGTCAGCTTCGGGGCAGTGTTGGTTCTGATGGAATGGTGGGGCCAGGGGCAGTTTGGGGCCAGGGCAGACCTCCCAGGAGGGGAAGGGTGTGCAAAAGGGAGCACTGCAAAGACCAGTCTTTTCTGCTTTTACTTTTCCCTTGCAGGGTTCGACACTTGTATAAAGTTTATTTTGCAGGTCTTAATGGAGCAGCGTTTCCCAAATTTTAAACATTCAAGTAATAGTATATTATTATGATAACAACTAATATTGATGGAGTTCTTATTAGGTACCAGGGGCTTATTAGATGCTTTACAAGTAATATACACATTTATGGCATATTCCTTTATATTATGTATAACTTATTTAAACCTTATAACAATGCTATGAGTTAGGAACTATTATTATTTCCATTTTAGAAATGAGAATTGCTTGGCCAAATAATACTATACTATTATTTACTTAATATTTTCCATTGAATTTCACCCTCTAACTAAATAAAGATATTTTAAAAGGAAACCTCATTTCACTACTATACATGAAAAGCTTACTTTACCTGTCCTAAGAGAAAATGATACAAAAAACCCCTACAACTATTAAAATAAATATGTGCCTGGGTACCACTGAAATCATCTGCACCACCAGGAGAAGTTCTAGCCTGTTTGGGGAAATACTGCCTTGGAAGAAGGAGAAAGGACCCCTCCAAGGTGGAATTGTGGAAGGGATCTCTCCAGGGTGGGGGGAGTAGAAGGGCAGGAAAGAAGCCAGATTACATTTTGGGGTGTGAGTGCAAACTGAGCTCTCTAGAGATCTCATTTGAGAATGTCTGGGTTTAATTCGTGATTCTAACTTCAGTCTTTCTTCTTTTTCTTTTTATTATTTATTAAAATATAAGTAATCAAAGCTGTGAATTTTCCCCTTCTGTACTACGTACATCCATAGCATTCAATATGGGTTATTTTCTTTATTGTTCAGTCCTAAAAATGTTCTTAATTCTCATTATGATTTTTTTTTAACCAAAGGATTGTTTAGAAGTATGTTTTGTATTTCCAAACATATAGATTTAAAAGGTAATTATCTTTTTACTATTGATTTCTGGTTTAAATGAATTGTGATTAGAGAATGTGACCTGTATATTTTCAATCCTTTGAAATTTGTTGGCACTTGCTTTATGTCCCGATATATACACTTGTTCTTGTTAACTTTCTGTTTGCTCACCTGTACATCTTTTCCCACGCTTTTACTTCCCACTTTTTGATATCCTTAAGTTTTCGTTGTGATTCTTACAAACAGCAAATAATTGAATTTTTAAGAATCTTCTCTGATTTTTAAAAATCTTTTACCAGGAGCAGTTGTTCTTTTTACATTTGTTGTAGTTATTGATATAATGGCCTCTGTAGCTATCATCTCATTTTATGTTTCCTGTTTTTTAATTTCCTCTTCTTTCTTACCATCTTTTGGGTTGATTATTTTTTTCTCATTCCCCTTTCCCCCTCTGTTAGTTCTGAATTTCTATACTCTGCTCCATTCTTTTAGTGGTTAATTTATCAAAATCTAAAAGTAATCGATATCTTTACCTTCCTTCGGCACAACATAAGCATCTCCTAACAGTTTAATTGCATTGTCCCTCTCTTGACTTGCGTTCTATTATTTGTGGTGTAATTTAATTCTATCTTGTTTTTCTTTAACTCCATCAGACATTATTGTTGTTTTATACAGTCAATGTATGTTTACATTTCTGTGTTTTTCATTCATTTTTATATCTTAAATCTTCAAACTAGAATCACTTTCCTTCTGCCTGAAATTCATCCTTTAGAATTTCCTTCACTGAGGTTTGCTGGTGGCAATTATCCCCATTTTTGTTGGTTCTTGAAATATATTTTCAGTGGGCACAGAATTCTAGGTTGACAGTTATTTTTCTCTCAGCAAATTGAATGTGTCATTCCATTCTTCTGACTTCAAGTCTTGATGGTAAGAAATCAGCCATCAATCTAACTGTTTCTCTTGAAGGTAATCTGACTTTTCTCTCTGACTGCATTTTAAAAATCTTCCCTTTGTCTTTGGTATTAAGCAGTTTCACTGTGAAGTGTCAGAGAATGGATTTCTTTTTATTTTTCTTACTTAGGATTTATTGGGCTTTTTGAATCCAGGATCAATAGCTTTCATCAGTTCTGGAAAGTTCTTTTCCTCTGTTGTCTCTGCCCTATCCACCCTCTTTTCCTTCTAGAGTCTTTTACTCTATAATCTTCATCTGTAAACCTCCTTTCCTATTTTTGAACTCTTGTCCCTCAGTGGATACGTTCTTCAGATCTATCTTCCAATTACCCATCCTCTTATCCAGGGGGGTTAAATTTAATCATAAAGTTTTCCAGTTCTTGAAATTCTATTTGGTTCTTTTTCAAATCTGCTTAGTCCTCTTTTACAATTTCCTGTTTCCTGTACACATTTCCAAGCGTGTCTTTCAGTAAACATAAAAATTTATTTATAGTCTGTATGTGATAATTCCAAAAAAAAAAAAGAGGGACTACCCCCAAACTCATTTGATCAGATGCACCTGTTTCCTATTCCGATGAGAACAAACACAGACCCCACATCACGTACCTCATCAGGCTGCCCTGCTTCCTGAAAAGAGCATCCTTTCTGGGGGCGACCTCCTGCCAGCAAGCGAGGGAGGGATTCTGGTTTGTTTTGCGTCCTCCATGTTCTCACCCAGGTCTCTGTGACCTGGAGGCAGGAAGAACATGGTTTTAGCCCCAGAGAGACGAGCTGAAACGGGAAGGGGGCTCTCTTCTCCCGGGCACCTGGGAGCCTTCAGACAGGAGAGTGAGCAGGAGAGCAGCGGCTTCAAACACCCCGCTTGACAGAAAAGGAAACCACATGAGCAAATGACTTGTCAGGGGCTCTTCCTTGCTGAGTGGCTGCAGATCTGGGGCTGGGTTCAGAGCTATCCCACTCATTTGCATTGATGATACATGTGCATGGGTGTACATGGCTTCATATGCATTAAAGTCATGCATGTCATATTCATCAGCACAGAGCCTGAGACATAAACATATTCAAAAAATATGTACTGCCATGATTACTATTATTATTATTATTATTACTACTACTATATTCCCAGAAAATACTGATCTGTTGAGTTAACATTTCCAAGCCGTCAAGCTATGGGTTTTTCCAAGAACAAGGTCACCCAAGCAGGGAGAATTTGCATCTTTTGCCCAACTGGTACATAAGCTTAGAAACGTGCCTGGCACTCAGTAGCTACTCGAGAAACACCTGTAGCAGGAGTGAAGCTGGGACAGGAGATTCAGCAGGCAGAGAAAATGCATTCCTAAGAAAGAGGGGAGATGAGCCCTGGGGGATGCTGGTGGGGGGTGGAGGTGGGAGGTAATGAATAGGAGGTGCCAACTTTTCTCAACAATTTTGTTACATCTTGGGGGAAGGGCAGGGGGGCTGAGTAGGGCCCTATGATGACAGCTTGAATTGGGCAAAATGTAAGGATAAGGAATTACTAATTAGTAATAAGGTGGAATACTTAAGTGTATGAAATGAATAATATGTAGCTAAAAAATAATGATATAGCATTAGGCATTTGAGACATGTGGACTCCAAGCAATTAACCTCTATTCTTCTCCTGAATTGCAGTTGCACTAATTGGCTCCTTTACTCTGATGGGGCAATATTAACCTTTCCGTTTTTCTCTAAAGGAGCAAGTGCTTGGGTAGATGTGCTGCTCTGGTTTGGAAGAAAGGTATTTTTCCTGAATAATTACTTATTTGCAATTTTCCCCACCTCCAAATTGTGGCATTAAAAAGGTTCTGTCAGATTTTCCCGATAAAGCTCCATAGAGATGGAAAAGACGAGGTGAACACTCCTGACCTCATTCTGGAGCAGTCAGGAGAAACCACATTATCTGGGCTATTCAAGCTGCTGACATCCGTGAGTTAGCAGCTTCACACTCTTTTAAATGACACATACTTACCCAGGACCTGCAGTGGGAGCCCCTGTCCTGCTTGCTGGGGACATGGCACAAGCCGCACAGTCTCCTGCTGTCAAGGAGCTTGATAACCTAGTGAGGGAGAAATGCCAAAGGCAGATAAGCACACAGATATCTAATAAAATCTCGGGACTATGAAGAAAAAGAAAACTGGGAGGGGAGAGGTGCCCTCCCAGGCAGGGCTGAGGGAAGGCTTCTCAGAGGAGGCATCATTTGGGCTGAAGTGAGGGGAAGGGCTCGGGGCCACTTAGGCCTCGGCCTTCTAGGAGAGGGGACAGCAAGTGCAAAGTCCCTGGGGCTGGAGTCTGCCCGGAGTGTCAGAGGCCAGTGTGGGCACAGCCAAGTGAGGGCTGGAAGTAGGAAGTCGCGGGGTTAGAGAGGTCATCAGGGGCTATGTTGTGCAGGATCTGGGATTGATTTCCAGGGTGGAGGGAAGCAGAGTCTGAAAAGACTCATTCTTGCTGCTAGGGAGAACAGCTGGAGGGGAGCGAAAATGGAGGTGCAGTGATAGACGGGGGAAAGGCATGGACAGGGACACCTCAGTGCAAAATATCCAGGGAACCTGACCCAAAGTCTGGCGAAATAGAGCTCCCAGAGCTTCCAGAGATAGCAAAGCACAGCCAGAAAGAGCCACTAGGTACCCCAAAACCCCTGGTGGGCAGAGGACAGACACGCTAGATTCCCTGCCATGTGTTGATAGTCAAAAACTTTGGTAATGCAAATTTTAAAACTGACCCAGCAATTCAACACTTAGGAATTTACCTGAAGGAGAAAATCAGTGTACAAGGTGCTCATTGTTGGTTTGGAGTAGAAAAAATGAACCTAAATGTTTATCATTAGGGGATTATTTAAATAAGGTATGGTATATTCAGACCTTGGAAGGCTATGTCATCATTAAAATGATATTTTAAAAATCATACAATACAGAAGAGAAAAAACCGAAAGGTAAAATTTTCACTCATCCTCCATCTTCCCAGTCATATTCCCTAAGAATTTCTTAAATATCCCTTGAGAAATATTTTCTTCTCATATACAGGCATATACACACACACACACGCCACACGCAATACACACATATATGCATATAAACATACATATACAGTATATATTTTAAAACTAAAATCGGATCATTCTATACATATTGTTTCAATATAATTTTATTTCATTCTGTATCTTTGACATATAGCCACATCAGTCAATTAGATCAATACCTGCATCCTTTCCACTGATGGATACCGCATAATGGATATAACATAACTGACTCAAGCAGCCTGCGATTAACATTTTTTCCTCTTGGATATTTATCTCTGTCCATCTGAGTGAATTTATCTGTGGACATATTTTCACAAGTATAACTTTTACAATTTCAAACATTAAAATGATGATGTCACCTGTATTTCCTGTGCAGATGTCTACAATATAGTATTGAGAGAAAAAAATCAGACCACAAAAAAGTGAGGATTGCATCATCCCATTGATGTAAATCTGTATAACTGTGTGTGTGTGTGTGTGTGTGTGTGTGTGTGTGTGTGTGTGTGTATTATAGAATCTGGAAGATGCTCACTAAAATGCTAGTGGAAGTTATAAATCACAGTCTGGTGATTCCAGGTGTCTTTTCTTGCTTTGTGCTTTTCAATATTATTGTTTTACAATGAGACTATATATTTTGGGGGAAAAAACGGAGCTATTTCTATTTTAGGAGAAAAGTTAGTTGGGAGCCAGTTCTACCACATTTAAAATGAGAATTTTGCGTTTGGATCTGTAGTTTTTTTTTTGAGAACTTTACACTTCAGAATTAAATTGTACCTTTTCCTTCTCCAGTTTGGAACACATAAGCCGCACGATCGTGGTCCTGACAGCAGTGCCCCGGTCGCACCGCGAGAGGGCAGTGTTTGCAGGCCATCGTGCGCGCAGCCGCCTCCCACGGCTCACCACGGCCTGGAACTGTCAGGACGTGATTTTGCCCGCTCGGCCGGAGCAGCGGTGGCAGGCGTGCCGTTTAGCTTCCAGCTTGCGCCGTGACACCGGTATTTTTCCTACCTACGTAGGACATCTCAGGATGTACTTCAGCGGTGCGGTGTGGACGGCCTGAGCCGTATTGCAGCAGGGGGCCTGCAGCAGCTCCCACTCCCCACCTGCGAGGCCGCTGCCACCGCCCTCCAACCCCTCCAGCCGAGGTCCCTGCACCCCCTCCCGGGGGACTCAGCAGGGGCCATTTCGCTCCCTCTCCCCCGCCAAAGCTGGTTCCGAGCAGCCCGGCCCCACATCCTCGGCCAAGCACCCCTCCCACCCCCACCCCATCTTTCTTGCTGAGCCAAGTAGCCTCCTGGTCGTCTCTTCCCTCCTTCTCCCTTCCCTTTTCCTGTGTTCACCCCACCTTTTGTTTTCAAAAATTACTGCCATATTCATGACAAAAATTCAAACAATACAAAAGGAAAACAGATGAAAACCAAGTCGTCCTCTTCCCCGGTTTTCTTTCCTAAAGGCAATCGCTGCCAAGACCGTTTGGAGACGTCCGTCCTCCTAGAGATTGTGGACGCATGCGCAGATATGGATGCGCATGTATAGGTACAACAAAAACCACACCCTTCCCTGTGGCCTCTTGTTTGCATTTACCAGTGCATTGAGGAATCCTTCCGCACAAATACACAGGTAGCTGCTGCGTGCTTTTCACTGGCTAGGGAGTATTCCACCTGTGGATGCGCCAGGATTGATTTATCCATGTCCCACTGGTGGACGTTCCAGCTCTTTCCCATCTTTTGCTATTGTGATAATAATAGTAATATCCTGTACGCACAGCTTTAAGTACAGGTGTAAGAGCTACTGTAGACCAAACTCTTAGGAGTGGAGTTGCTGGTCGGGGGGTGCGGGCACTTTCAGCTTTGATATTTGTTGCCAACTTGCTGTCCAAAGCACTTTGTGACTTGTCGGGGCTCCCTCACAGAAGGCACGAGGTACCATCCCGGCGCCGTGCAGGATGTAAGTTTTTGTCCTTTGCTGATCTGACAGGTTCCTGGTTCTCAATCCCAGCTGCAATCACAATTACCTGGGAGGCTTTATAAACATGCCTGTACCTGTATCATACCCCAGATTGATTAAAATCAGAATCTGTCAGAGGCATGCGTGTGTGTGTGTGTGTGTGTGTGTGTGTGTGTGTGTGTGTGTGCGCGAGTGTGTGGGGAGTGGAGACTGGGGAGGGGAGGAGGAGAGCCTGAGTATCTATACTTTAAAGATATTCCCCCAGGATATTCTAATGGGCAGGAAGGAATGAAAACCACTGAGATAGGTGAAAAATATCTCTTTGATTTAAATGTACATTTCTTTAATTATAAATGAAGGTGATCATTTTTCATTGAACAGTGGGTTAGATTTTTCTTGAATCACAGACCTCTTGAGATTCTAATAAAAGCCCAGGATCTTCTCTCCAGCAAAATGCCCACCCACTTACTTACAAGTACGTGGGTCACAGACCTCCCCAGGGGCCAGGAGCCCCAGGTTAAAGACCAGGCCCGTCAGCCCCCACCCTGGAAACCCCACCTGGCCTGGGCAGCACCCGCCCTCACCCCAGGCCCCCACCTGCTGAGATCTACCAAGAGCCTCTCTCTTCTCCAGGGTCCCCTCTGTCCTCCTGCAAACAACTGGAGACACTCAGTGTGGGGCTTCCCTGATGCCAGCCACTTAGGGGAACCTTGTGTGGCTCCAGAGAGTCCAGCACCTTCTGCCTGCCCTCCAAATCCTCACAGCCCAGTGGGGCCACTGATCAGCAAGCAGACAAGGCTGATGTCATGAGGGCTGTGGCGACGGAGGTGACGTGGGTGACGTGGGTGCGAAGGAATGCAGAAGAGGGGAGCTAACTCAGCAGGGGACAGACCGAGGGGTAGGGTGGTTGGGAAGGGGGGCTTCCTGGAGGTGTATCCTGAGCTGAGCCTCAGGGATGAGCAGGGGCTGCAGGTGGAGTTACGGGAGGAGCAGAGGGCGTGAAGGAGGTACAAGGAGATTCTTGCGGGTAAGGAGGCTCCAGGTGCAAAGCTGCAAAGGTTTGGGGGTGCATGGTCTGTGCTGGGTGCTGTGAGGAATTTGAGATCGGAGGAGCCCAGGGTTCAAGTTGGGGTGGGGAAAGCTGAGACAGGAGAGGTAGGGGGGAGTTAGGCCAGGAAAGGTCTAGTGAACTGAGAGGACTTTGGATTTCTCCCAGGGCCACAGAGAGATGTGGTTTTAGCCCAGTTGTTCTGGCAGGTGTCTGGGCAGGGAGATGGGTGGGAGCTGACAGTGGGGGTGGGAAGGGACAGCAGAACAGGCTGATCCTCAGGTGTTAGGGCAGGGGGGCCACAGGGCTCATGGTGCAGGGGAGGGGAGCATCACAGTGCACCTGGCTTCTGCCTGGGTACTGGTGGGTGACTGGGATCGTTCTCCAGGGAGGCTCAGGAAGGGAGTGGCTGACAGTGCTCAGGGGCAGGTGGACATTTGGGGTTGTATGTGTGTGTGTGTGTGTGTGTGTGTGTGTGTGTGTGTGCGAGAAAGAGTGCGACAGAGAGAGAAACATTAGGGTATGGGCTGACAGCAGAAGCCAGTGTACCTTTCCCAGGACCAGGGTGTGCTGGGGATTTGACAGCTACCTTTGAGGGAGCAACCAGAGGGGCAGGTGGGAATTCTTGGAGAAAAGAGCGAGGCAGGAGAACTTCTCCATCACTGCCCCCCTGGTGCCAGGCTCCACCACAGTTGGGCTGTCCCCAGTGCCTGGTGCCCGCCCCTGGCTGCAGGCATGTCTGGGTACCCCACTTACCCCGCTGCAACACTTGGTTCTGCTTTGCCTGCAGGACAAACCTGGGCACGGAGTCAGTTGCCCCCTTATTCCAGAATCCAGTCCCCCTTCTCCGGGCCCCCAGGCTTTGATCATTCTAATGACATAAGGGGTGAAATGAGAGAGGAAGGGAAATGGAGAATCAGGCTCCAAAGTCTCAAAAGCCAGGAAAGCAGCTCCCCTGGAATCAGCATTCGGGGCCTTCTCCTTGCGATTGGACCTCACTGGTCAGGACCCTCTGGGTTGGGAGTCCCAGAAACTTGACCCAGTCGGTGTAAGCAAAGGGGGCTGGTTATCAGGCTGGGGGCTCCACGGTGCCCAGGATGGGGACACAGCAGCACCCAGGACCTGCTTTTTCTTTTGCTCAACATTTCAAACCTGAGAGTCACCCATGTCATTGCATATAATATTTTATTAGTATATGCTGTAAAATATTCCATTGCTTGACTCTACCACAATTTCTTTATACATTCTCCAGTCAAAGGACGTGTCACTTTTGTTTTGTTTTGGATGGCCTCCATATGACCAGTGCTGCCATCAGCCTTCTGTACACGCTGTCTGCACACAAGGGCTAGGATACTCCAAGAGTGGAATTGCTGAGTCAAAGGTTCATATATCTTCAAGTTTTTAGAAATTGCCAAATTTCTTCCAAAGCAGTTGATCCAATTACCCTCTTACCAGTCGTGCATAAAGTTCCAGAACTCACCCACATTTTCATCAGCCCTCTTGGATCATCACATTTCTTATTTTTGTCTTTCTAGGGGGTGCACAATTGCATCTTATTATGGTCTCATTTTGCATCTTCCTGGGCCTGATGTGACTGCAGTCAAGCCTCTGTTCAAATGTCTTTGCCATTTGTGTGGCCTCTTCTGGGAAGTGGCTGATCACTGGTTTTGTTTGTTTGTTTGTTTTGTTTTCCTATTTTCATAATATGTCTTTTTTGTATTGATTTATGAGAGTTTTTATTCATCCTGGATACTGGTCCTTTGCCAGTTATAGCTCCTCATTTGAGACTTTCTAACAGCTTTATTGTGTCTTTTGATGAAGGTATGTTCTGAATTTTAATATAGTAGAATGCATTCATCTTTTCTTTCATGGTTTGCACTTTCTGAGTTGAGTCTTCAGAAATCCTTTCCGTGTTGGATCAGATTCAGGGGCTGGACCCAGAGGACCCATGAGCCAGCAGAGCAGCTCCCTGGCACCCGGCACAGCCTCTGGGCTTCTCCACGTGGCTGACAGCTGGGAGATTGATTAAAACCCGGAGTGAGGTGGGAGAGAATGATGGGAGAGAGGCTGAGTGCTTTGAATTTGATCCTTTCAGCAGCAATTAAGCAATCACTACTGACAGACGGCTGGGGAAGAGACTTCCTGAGCACCGGGGACTGGCTGCAGGAGAGACCACCCTTGGCTTCACCTTGGAACTGTGGCCACATGGCACTAGCAGCCCCCCACCCCCACCCCTCCCCTGGCAGCCTTTGTTGAGACATTTCATAGCGACAAACGTCTTCTCCCCGGGAAGGGTAAACTGTAAAGAACCCGAGAGTGTCTGAGCATGTGCAGAGTAAAATCACTCAGGGCTACCTGAGAGTTATTAGTAATAATAATAATAATAATAATGATAATAATAAATAATTGATGGTGAGATAGTGTCACTGATTGGGTGGTAGAAACCGAGCCATAGGGCAGCCTGGAGCATGGTCCTTCATGTGGCTAGAATTCAAGGGGTCAGTCAACTTGGAAGGGAAAAAAATTTACATCTTTATTTTCAGTAGCCTCTATCTAGCTGAAATTTTGAGTTTCCTGCAATTATAAATATAGGCAACACCTCAATCAGCATTAGCAAGGCCTTTGCTTTGTCACCCAGAGAAATAACATTTATTTTTATATAGTCATGGTGCTATATATGTTGAATAGGTCTTGTTTTTTGTGTGTGTTCCTGAAGAAGCACATCTATACTATATCATAATTTTTAAAAGTATTTTGATAATTGTATCACAAAATAATCAGGATCCTTTGTTAATAATCAGGATGATTTGTTTTATGCATTTAAAAATATTATTCCAGGAGGGAGGCCATCGGCTTCTTCAGATGGCCAGAGGGCCCAGGAAACAGAAGGTTCCTTCTACCAGAGGGAAACCACCAAACCCGATGGTCTCAGACAAGCCAAGGGGCTCGGGGAGGACAGAGGCGACGTGATGCGTGATACATGATAGTGCTTTGCAGACATGCAAGGAATTTCTACTCTTCCCAGTTGCCCGGTGCTGGGCAGGTCCTGTGGAGAACACGGACTCCTGCCATTTGGGCGAGAACCGGTAGGTGCTGGAAAAGCTGCTCTGAGCATAACTGCTCATCTCCATTCCCGCCCTGTTCTAATTCATGGTCTTTCCAGGTGTCTGTATTATCTCTGTAGGCTGCAGGCTCCTTGAGGGCAAGCTGGTACCTGCCCATGTCCTGGAAGAATGGGCTGTTGCGGTCATTTCACTGGTGGTGCTTAGAGCCTCCTTGGTGTGTAAGGAGGGGAGAGGGTGGCCTATGAGAATGCAACGTTCAAAGCCCTTCAGATTCTGTCCTCAACCAACCTCCCTGGCCCTATTGCTCGTCATCTCCTCTTACTTAGCCACATACACACCATCCTCTCCTCCACCCACCTTGGACTCTGTCATTCCCCAAACCTGCCCTGCATTATCCCACTTCTGGAATAATCTCCCATCAGGACAAACTAAGTAGTGCTTTGGGGAAAAATGACCCCCAGATTCCACCATGGAGGTTGTGCAGCTCTGCTATGGGATGTTCTTCATTTGGGGACCCAAGTGGGCAGGACTTTACCTGGAAGCAAGAAACAGGTGGCCAGGTGCCGTATCCCTCCCTCTCACGTCTCACTGGGCAGAGCGAGTCCCGAGGCCTCACCTGCGGTCAGAGGAGCAGGGAGGGGATCACAGCCTGAGGTGTCCCACTCTGACTGTCCCATCCCTGCCCCCCACCCCTTTGCCCTGGTCTTCTGAGTTGGATTTGTCTCTCCTGCCTTGTATGCTCATATTTGGTTTGGGCATCCGGATCTGCTTCTGATTTGCATTCTGATGGACTTTAGTGTTGGCAGAGCACCATCTGCAGCTGTTTGTAAGCACAACTGAAGTTCATCCATGATTAGAGGTGATTTCTGATTTGCAAGGGGAAGCAACAGCTGGTGAAGGCACTGGATGACTTTGAAATCAGTCTCACCATGAGAGATGGTGGCTGGTCCAAGACTTTTAAGCAGGATGTTCTGCTGCCTGATTTTTAAGGACGATATCAGCTGACCTATATCAGAACTAAGTGCCTTTGTGACCCAAGGGCAGATGGACACTTCCATTCTGCTGGGGACTTGTTGACAAAGCCAGGCTTTAGGGTTATGGGAATTATGGGTCAAGAAAGAAGAATCTCTTGTCCATGTGTTGACGGGTCAGCAAAAAGCCGGAGTCACAGTGCAGCTCCTTTTGGACTGGTTTCCTAAGGGCATGGAGCTGCTTTGAAGGACGAACTCCCTTCTCTGCACCTCAGTTCTGCTGTTCGAGTGCCCCTTGAGGTTGTAGAGATGCTAGGTCATTGTGTCATCAGTCTTTTGTGAATTAACTGCGTCGCCCAAGATCAAGCGCATATGCGGGGGTGGGAGGGGTAGCTACTATAAATCAGTGGAAACGTGCATATTTAAAGTCTGTATTGTTTGGAAATGTAAAGGAACCATCTGTCAAACACAGCCATTATTAAAAATTAAAATTAAATGATTAAAATTAAAAATCAAATGATAGAAAATCACAAGCAAATAAATTATATTTGAAAACAATGGTGATTGATACTCTCCACCCAGCGCTTCTGAATTATTTTATTACATTTCACTATTGTCTCTGCTCTGGGGGTTATTTATGTCCATTGTATCTATATGATGGAAATACTACTTAATGGCACACATGTCTTTCCAACTCCATGTTCGGTGACATCACGTTGGCAGCTGAAAATCAGCCACGGCCAGAGTATTGACACTGCGGAAATCTGCAAATGGTTCACAAATCAGCCCTGAGAGAGCTGGTGGCTAAACAGTTACCTGCACGCTATTGGGCGTGTCCCCTCCTGCTGCAAATGTCCCTCCCCAGTGCGAGCAGGAGGAAGCC